>NC_057789.1:15901611-16256078 GCF_014905175.1 Aphidius gifuensis | reverse complement strand
AAAGAAGTTGTCACATGTGAATTTATACGAAATTAATTTTGTCAAAAGAATAAACATGCAGACAACATTCTTTCCTCAGCTATAATTTTTCCCATAGCTTTTTATTTATTCAAATTAACAAAAAACTATAGGAAAAATGGTAGCTCAGGAAAGGAAGTTGTCACATGTTAATTTATACGAAATTAATTATGCCAAAGAAATAAACATGCAGACAACATTCTTTCCTCAGCTATGATTTTTTCCATAGCTTTTTCTTTATTCAAATTAATAAAAAGCTAAACGGAAAATAATAGCTAAGGAAAGGAAGTTGTCACATGTGATTTTATACGAAATTAATTTTGCCAAAGAAATAAACATGCAGACAACATTCTTTCCTCAGATATAATTTTTCACATAGCTTTTTATTTATTCAAATTAACAAAAAACTATAGAAAAAATGGTAGCTAAGGAAAGGAAGTTGTAACATGTTAATTAATACGAAATTAATTATGCCAAAGAAATAAACATGCAGACAACATTCTTTCCTCAGCTATAATTTTTCCCATAGCTTTCTATTTATTTGAATTAATAAATGGTCATAAGAAAAATGGTAGCTAAGAAAAGGAAGTTGTCACATGTTAATTTATACGAAGATAATTTTGCTAAAGAAGCAAACATGCAGACAACATCCTTTCCTTAGATATAATTTATCCCATAGCTTTCTATTTATTAAAATTAATGAATGGTCATACGAAAAATGGTAGCTAAGGAAAGGAAGTTGTCACATGTTAATTTATACGAAATTAATTTTGCCAAAGAAATAAACATGCAGGCAACATTCTTTCCTCAGCTATAATTTTTCCCATAGCTTTCTATTTATTTGAATTAATAAATGGTCATAAGAAAAATGGTAGCTAAGAAAAGGAAGTTGTCAGATGTTAATTTACACGAAATAAATTTTGGCAAAGAAATAAACATGCAGACAACATCCTTTCCTTAGATATAATTTATCCCATAGCTTTCTATTTATTTAAATTAATAAATGGTCATAGGAAAAATGGTAGCTAAGGAAAGGAAGTTGTCCCATGTTAATTTATACGAAATTAATTATGCCAAAGAAATAAACATGCAGACAACATTCTTTCCTCAGCTATAATTTTTCCCATAGCTTTTTATTTATTCAAAATAACAAAAAACTATAGGAAAAATGGTAGCCAAGGAAAGGAAGTTGTCACATTTTAATTCTTACGAAATCAGTTTTGCCAAAGGAATAAACATGCAGACAACATTCTTTCCTCAGCTATAATTTTTTCCATAGCTTTTTATTTATTCAAATTAACGAAAAACTATAGGAAAAATGGTAGCTAAGGAAAGGAAGTTGTCACTAGTTAATTTATACGAAATTAATTTTGCCAAAGAAATAAACATACAGGCAACATCTTTTCCTGACCTATAATTTTTCCCATAGCTTTTTATTTATTCAAATTAACGAAAAACTATAGGAAAAATGGTAGCTAAGGAAAGGAAGTTGTCACTAGTTAATTTATACGAAATTAATTTTGCCAAAGAAATAAACATACAGGCAACATCTTTTCCTGACCTATAATTTTTCCCATAGCTTTTCATTCATTCAAATTAATAAAAAGCTATAGGAAAAATAGTAGCTAAGGAAAGGAAGTTGTCACATGTTAATTTATACGAAATCAATTTTGCGAAGAAATAAACATGCAGACAACATCCTTTCCTTAGATATAATTTATCCCATAGCTTTCTAATTATTTAAATTAATAAATGGTCACAGGAAAAATGGTAGCTAAGGAAAGGAAGTTGTCACATGTGAATTTATACGAAATTAATTTTGTCAAAAGAATAAACATGCAGACAACATCCTTTCCTTAGCTATAATTTTTCCCATAGATTTCTATTTATTCAAATTAATAAATGGTCATAAGAAAAATGGTAGCTAAGAAAAGGAAGTTGTCACATGTTAATTTATACGAAATGAATTTTTGCAAAGAAATAAACATGCAGACAACATCCTTTCCTTAGCTATAATTTTTCCCATAGCTTTCTATTTATTTAAATTAATGAATGGTCATAAGAAAAATGGTAGCTAAGAAAAGGAAGTTGTCACATGTTAATTTATACGAAATTAATTTTGGCAAAGAAATAAACATGCAGACAACATCCTTTCCTTAGATATAATTTATCCCATAGCTTTCTATTTATTTAAATTGATGAATTGTCATAGGAAAAATGGTAGCTAAGGAAAGGAAGTTGTCACATGTTAATTTATACGAAATTAATTATGCCGAAGAGATAAACATGCAGGCAACATCTTTTTCTGAGCTATAATTTTTCCCATAGCTTTTTATTTATTCAAATTAACAAAAAACTATAGGAAAAATGGTAGCTATAGAAAAGAAGTTGTCACTAGTTAATTTATACGAAATTAATTTTGCCAAAGAAATAAACATACAGGCAACATCTTTTCCTGACCTATAATTTTTCCCATAGCTTTTCATTTATTCAAATTAATAAAAAGCTATAGGAAAAATGGTAGCTATAGAAAAGAAGTTGTCACATGTGAATTTATACGAAATTAATTTTGTCAAAAGAATAAACATGCAGACAACATTCTTTCCTCAGCTATAATTTTTCCCATAGCTTTTTATTTATTCAAATTAACAAAAAACTATAGGAAAAATGGTAGCTCAGGAAAGGAAGTTGTCACATGTTAATTTATACGAAATTAATTATGCCAAAGAAATAAACATGCAGACAACATTCTTTCCTCAGCTATGATTTTTTCCATAGCTTTTTCTTTATTCAAATTAATAAAAAGCTAAAGGGAAAATGGTAGCTAAGGAAAGGAAGTTGTCACATGTGATTTTATACGAAATTAATTTTGCCAAAGAAATAAACATGCAGACAACATTCTTTCCTCAGATATAATTTTTCACATAGCTTTTTATTTATTCAAATTAACAAAAAACTATAGGAAAAATGGTAGCTGAGGAAAGGAAGTTGTCACATGTTAATTAATGCGAAATTAATTATGCCAAAGAAATAAACATGCAGACAACATCCTTTCCTTAGCTATAATTTTTCCCATAGCTTTCTATTTATTTGAATTAATAAATGGTCATAAGAAAAATGGTAGCTAAGAAAAGGAAGTTGTCACATGTTAATTTATACGAAGATAATTTTGCTAAAGAAGCAAACATGCAGACAACATCCTTTCCTTAGATATAATTTATCCCATAGCTTTCTATTTATTAAAATTAATGAATGGTCATACGAAAAATGGTAGCTAAGGAAAGGAAGTTGTCACATGTTAATTTATACGAAATTAATTTTGGCAAAGAAATAAACATGCAGACAACATCCTTTCCTTAGATATAATTTATCCCATAGCTTTCTATTTATTTAAATTGATGAATTGTCATAGGAAAAATGGTAGCTAAGGAAAGGAAGTTGTCACTAGTTAATTTATACGAAATTAATTTTGCCAAAGAAATAAACATACAGGCAACATCTTTTCCTGACCTATAATTTTTCCCATAGCTTTCTATTTATTTGAATTAATAAATGGTCATAAGAAAAATGGTAGCTAAGAAAAGGAAGTTGTCACATGTTAATTTATACGAAGATAATTTTGCTAAAGAAGCAAACATGCAGACAACATCCTTTCCTTAGATATAATTTATCCCATAGCTTTCTATTTATTAAAATTAATGAATGGTCATACGAAAAATGGTAGCTAAGGAAAGGAAGTTGTCACATGTTAATTTATACGAAATTAATTTTGCCAAAGAAATAAACATGCAGGCAACATTCTTTCCTCAGCTATAATTTTTCCCATAGCTTTCTATTTATTTGAATTAATAAATGGTCATAAGAAAAATGGTAGCTAAGAAAAGGAAGTTGTCAGATGTTAATTTACACGAAATAAATTTTGGCAAAGAAATAAACATGCAGACAACATCCTTTCCTTAGATATAATTTATCCCATAGCTTTCTATTTATTTAAATTAATAAATGGTCATAGGAAAAATGGTAGCTAAGGAAAGGAAGTTGTCCCATGTTAATTTATACGAAATTAATTATGCCAAAGAAATAAACATGCAGACAACATTCTTTCCTCAGCTATAATTTTTCCCATAGCTTTTTATTTATTCAAAATAACAAAAAACTATAGGAAAAATGGTAGCCAAGGAAAGGAAGTTGTCACATTTTAATTCTTACGAAATCAGTTTTGCCAAAGGAATAAACATGCAGACAACATTCTTTCCTCAGCTATAATTTTTTCCATAGCTTTTTATTTATTCAAATTAACGAAAAACTATAGGAAAAATGGTAGCTAAGGAAAGGAAGTTGTCACATGTTAATTTATACGAAATTGATTTTGCCGAAGAAATAAACATGCAGGCAACATCTTTTTCTGAGCTATAATTTTTCCCATAGCTTTTTATTTATTCAAATTAACAAAAAACTATAGGAAAAATGGTAGCTATAGAAAAGAAGTTGTCACTAGTTAATTTATACGAAATTAATTTTGCCAAAGAAATAAATATACAGGCAACATCTTTTCCTGACCTATAATTTTTCCCATAGCTTTTCATTCATTCAAATTAATAAAAAGCTATAGGAAAAATAGTAGCTAAGGAAAGGAAGTTGTCACATGTTAATTTATACGAAATTAATTTTGCCAAAGAAATAAACATGCAGACAACATCCTTTCCTTAGATATAATTTATCCCATAGCTTTCTAATTATTTAAATTAATAAATGGTCACAGGAAAAATGGTAGCTAAGGAAAGGAAGTTGTCACATGTGAATTTATACGAAATTAATTTTGTCAAAAGAATAAACATGCAGACAACATCCTTTCCTTAGCTATAATTTTTCCCATAGCTTTCTATTTATTTAAATTAATAAATGGTCATAAGAAAAATGGTAGCTAAGAAAAGGAAGTTGTCACATGTGAATTTATACGAAATCAATTTTGCCAAAGGAATAAACATGCAGACAACATCCTTTCCTTAGCTGTAATTTTTCCCATAGCTTTCTATTTATTTAAATTAATAAATGGTCATATGAAAAATGGTAGCTAAGGAAAGGAAGTTGTCACATGTTAATTTATACGAAATTAATTTTGCCAAAGAAATAAACATGCAGGCAACACCCTTTCCTTAGCTATGATTTTTTCCATAGCTTTTTATTTATTTAAATTAATAAAAAGCTATAGGAAAAATAGTAGCTAAGGAAAGGAAGTTGTCACATGTTAATTTATACGAAATTAATTATGCCAAAAACAACTCGTTACGATTTTTTTCATACTCGACCAATTAGCTATTATATGTATTATGTAATGTTTTGTCAATGATGTAAGAAGGTCGTAGTAAGAAATTTTTTGATCTTGATCACTACGTAAAAATTCACGATATCTCCCAAATTATAATTTACTTTTTGAGTATATAGTAGAAAAAAAAAAGAATACCAAAGAAACTAATTATTAGTCTAGATTAATTCCTCGGCCATTTGAAACTATTTTTAATTTAATATAGAAAGTACTGGCAACTATTGGCAAATGTTGATAAGGAAAAGTGACCAAATAAATTAATCAGTAATCTCAATAAATTCCTAAGCAATATTTTTTTGGTCACATTTTTTCCTTAGCAACATTTCGCATAATTATTTGACACAGTAATTCTAATTTAATATAAAAAATATTGCTGTAAAATTAATCTAGATTATAAATTAATTTTTCTGGTTACCTCCTTCCTTTAGCAACATTTGCCAATAGATTCAACTGATTAAATATGGCAAACGTTGATAGCCAAATAAATTGATTTGTTATCTAAATTATTTTTTCAGCAATGTTTTCCATAACCATATCAATTTTTTATGGCAAATATTGCTGAAGAATTAATGAAAATTGTTAATGTATTTATTACATACATACTTCTTACTATTTACTACACCTTCTGACATCATTGACAAAACATCACATATAAGCAAAAAATAAAATAACAACGGGTACACATAGCAACGGATAAACAAAATAAAAAATGAATTATTTAAACAAAAACAAATGAATTATTATAAACAGCCAATCAAATTGCTCGAAGAGAGGCTTTATTCTCCTTTTTATATAAGTGTGTCTTTGGCTTTTTGATAATTTTTTTTTGATAATTTAAATATTTGTAATGTCCGGCGGTAAGCCGCACAAACTTTTTCATTTTTCTTTATATTATTTTACATTAAGGTTGTATGTAAATGGATTTCCCTGAATTTAATTTTCGATTTTTTCTTTTAATGTTTGAATGAAATAATTTTCTATTTGGTGGAATTTTTTCGTAATTTTCCTCTTCGCGAAAATCCAGATAATTAGTGTCAAAGTTGCCAACTTTAACACGCAAGCATAGGAAGTATAGGTACGTTTGCGCTTGTATTTTTAAAACTCTTAATTTAAATTTTGATATTTTTCTACAGATTTGTACTTTGTAGAATTCCAAAAGTTATGAAAAAAAAATTATTCATTTCCTCAACACCGTTTCAAAGATACTGGCTACCGATAAATAGCCGTTTTTTTCATATTTCAACTTCATTTTTAACAACTTTGCGCATTCGTAGGAATTTTTCGTAGAAACACGCCGAAGATGTTCACACACAATAAACCCGCGAGTCTAGATGGCTCACAAAATTTTTTTTAATATGAGATTATAAGCACCCTACTGGACCCAAAAAGTCGCCCGATCATGCGATTTACGGAAACATCGCAATTCAGGCCCGTGACACCCATGGTGCTTCCCATGGCGGCTTATTGTGGGTTATGGTCATTTCTACTATTCGTATTTTTATTTTATTTTATCTATAGTTTTGGCTTCAAAATAAGGGACTTAGTTTTTTTTTTGTGAAATTTTAGGAAGACTTAGGAAAAAAACTAAGTTTAACTATAGAATTTCCCTTCACATTTTACCCAGGCTTGAGACTTTTTTTTCGTGATGTCAAAATTTTTTATTTATCCACGAGATTTTTTACGTAGCTGTAATTGTAGCCAAACAATCAATATCTACATTATTTTAATTAGCTAGATTTTTTACTTAGCTAAATTTTTTTACTTAGCTAAATTTTTTACTTAGCTGTAATTGTAGCCAAACAATCAATATCTACATGATTTTACTTAGCTAAATTTTTTTACTTAGCTGAATTTTTTACTTAGCTGTAATGAAAGCCAAACAATCAATATCTACATTATTTTACTTAGCTACATTTTTCCTAAGTCCAGAAAATTTCACGAAAAAAAACTAAGTCCCTTATTTTGGAGCCAAAACTAGATAAAATAAAATAAAAACACGAATAGTAGAAAAGGCCATAATACACAATAAGCCGCCATGGGGTGCCACGGGCCTGAATTGCGGTACGTCCCGATTTATATACAACCTTAAATATTCAGGGTACTTTTTAATACCCCTAGCTCCATCTTACGGACCGTCAATGTATTCTATTTAAGGGAGCTAGAGGTTTTGCACCCCCAACAAATTACTTGAGCCGGCACTATTGCCAAGCTCATCTACCGCCAATTTTAATTAAGAAACTTAAATATAAATTAATATAATGAGTGATATCGACAGAATCCTAAAAATATATGGATTCTCACGGTACCACTCATGTCATAATTAAACAATTAGAAATAATTTTAATTAAGGTTGGTAAATCATAAGATTTTTCTCAACCAATAAGAAAATAAGCGACATAAGGAAAGTGGAACTGGACCAAGGAGGAAAACCGAACATCCCCGAAGGATCCCCACCTGGGGTGTCGGTTTTGGTAGGTCATTAACTGAACACAAGTGAAACTGCACACAAATTAACTGAACTCCACAAAACTAAACTCCTAGGGAAAACGAAACTGAACACATCTAAACTGAACACTAGTAACTTTTTTTTTTTTTTTTTTTTGTGAATTGGTAAAAATGGTTATTGTTAGTTTTTTAATTTTTCAATAGATGGCGATATGGTAAGTACTCTATGGTAAAAAAGATTATAATAAGTTCTCCAAGTTGTTAAGAGATGGCAACACCATTTACATTTTGTACTTTTATAAAGGAATATCAGTTGATATAAATGAGAAAATAATTTAGCAATAAACAAAAAAATATTTAAATAATAAATTAGTAATTATAATATCAAATATAATTCTTAATTATATAAGGTATGTGTTAATCATTCGATAAATGATATTGTAATTGTTTAATTAGCATATATATTAGGGTGGCCCTTAAAAAGGTCAATGATGAATTTTTATGAGTGCACCCCCTAGAATGGTTCCAAATAAATAAAAAAAAATCCTGACAAAATTTCATAGCTCTATCTTGATATTAACATGGCAATTTTTCTATATTTTAGTAACAATACTGTGGCGGCGTCAAAAAATATGCAAAAAATCGCATATTATGCCAATTTCTTTATTTTTCTATGTAGAATTTAACCGCTTTCACCGCTCGCCGAAATTTTCAATATTGGACCTACTATATGGGTCGACCCAACTCAAAACTCTCTGAATTACATTAAAAAAAAAAACTACAATCCGTTTACACTGGATTCTTCTGTTAACATTTATAATCTGAAAGATAAAAATAATAGGTCATTTTTTTTTAAATATCTCATATGATTTAGACTTATTAACTGCTCTTTCAAATACGAAATGGCGGTCTGACTTTATTGATCTAATTAATTAAAAAATTTTAAAAAACACTCAATTCTGTAAAAAATTTGATTTTACTATTCTCATTATTAACATTAATATTATTATTATTTTTATTATTATTAACATTATTATCAAAATAAAGGTCGTATTGCAAAATCCATATTGCAAATGCTGAGCTAATCTATATCGATTTGTAAACACAATAATTAAAACTCAATGAGTAATATTTAATTTACTGTCAAAATTCAATATAGGCTCGAGTATGTAACGACGTACTATATGAACAGCTGATTCTTCAACATGCGTAAGACAGTGTTGAATAATTACGATTAGAGTTGAGTTCGTCTTTATTTTGGCTTGCCGTAATAATATGGCAACATGGTGAAATATAGTTTAAAGACGATCTGAACCTCGTACATGGAAAAAATGGCCCTTTAAAATGGCCTTATTTTTTTTGGCCGCTTAAAAATGGCCCTTAAAAATGGCCTTATATTTTTGGCCTCTTAAAAATGGCCTTAAAAAATGGCCTTATTTTTTTTGGCCTCTTAAAAATGGCCTCAAAAAATGGCCAAAAACATAAAGCCATTTTTTAAAGCCATTTTTAAGAAGCCAAAAAAAAATAAGGCCGTTTTTTGAGGCCATTTTTAAGAGGCCAAAAAAAATAAGGCCATTTTTTGAGGCCATTTTTTCCATGTACGAGGTTCAGATCGTCTTTTTTTTAAACTATATTTCACCATGTTGCCATGGTATTTACGGCAAGCTGAATTAACAGACGAACTTCCCGGCTCTGATAATAATCAATTTATGAATTTGTTTTCCGATTGATTATTTTATCCGTTTATTATTATTGAATATTTAATGAATAGCTGTAATTCACTATTATTGCGAAGGAATTTTATTATTTATTGATTTATTATTCATATTAATTTTTTCGTTGGTATTTAAATTTATTAAAAAAAAATTGTATTAATTTTATTTGTCAAATAAAAAAATGAAATAACAAGGGACAGCAGCAGCTGAGAAAATAATGTGGTTAAAAAAATTATGTTTTTTGCAACATTAATTCCTTAAAACATAATTCTTGGGCAACATTAATTCCTTATAGCTACATCTTTTCCTGAGCTACTACTTTTCCCGGACATTTTATATTTTTAAAAATAAAATTACATGTATATTATATATTGACACAAAAAGTCCAAGGAAAAGCAGTAGTTATGAAAAGATGTAGTTAAGAAAGATGAGCTAGAATTACAGTTGCCAAAATTTATTTTTCAAGCAACATTATTTCCTGAAAAATAATTCTTTGGCAACATTCATTCCTTAGCTACATTTTTTTCTCAGCTACTACTTTTTCTTAGTATTTCAATCACTTATTTGACAGATAAAATACATACAATTTATTTTAATAAATTGAAATACCAAGAAATAGAATCAATCGAAATAAATAAATAAATCAACAATTAAATCCTATTGCAGTAATAAAGAATAACTATTTATCAAATATTCAATAATATTAAATGCATAAATTAGTCCAGATTAGACAAGATTAAATTCAAAAATTAATGATTATATTATCATCATTATATTAAATTAAACTATTTATTTTAATTGATATGAAAGTTCTCATAATGAGAACCCTTGTCTCAATCTCTATTACAGAATTGTATTAGGGCTCCCTCTGGATCGACGTCGAATCGAGCGTTTTTCGCGTAACGTTTCGACGTCGATCCGAGCTCGATTTTCGACGTCCACTGGATGTTGACTGTCGGAAATCAACTTAGATTTCTCTCTGGGATGTAATTCAGAGAGTTTTGGGTTGGGTCAACCCATATAGTACGTCCAATATTGAAAATTTCGGCGAGCGGTGAAAGCGGTTAAATTCTACATAGAAAAATAAAGAAATTGGCATAATATGCGATTTTTTACATATTTTTTGATGACGCTACAGTATTGTTACTAAAATATAGAAAATATACCATGTTAATTAAACGGGAAAAAGTAAGTGACTTGAGGCACGGGTTAATATTAAGATAGAGCTTTGAAATTTTGTCAGGATTTTTTTTTATTTATTTGGAACCATTCTAGAGGGTGCACTCATAAAAATTCACCATTGACCTTTTTAAGGGCCACCCTAATGTATATTAGAAAAGACTTTTTCTATTAATGAATCTATTGATTCTACAATATTACAAAAATTTGATGGGAATGTGATGGTATCATCAGAATTTTTCTCCCATTTTCCATCTCCAAGTAGTAATAATTGTTTCGAAAATTCTGCTAAAGTAGAATCACCCGTTAGAAATACTCGCATATTTTTCGTTAATGTTATTAATTGTACATGTTTCCATAAATATGATTTTTTTAAACATGCATCTATTCGATCAGCTGATGTTCCTCGTGGAATAATTGGTAGAGTTTGTCAAAAATCACCAGCCAAAATAACAACAATTTTCCCCATTATAAATTTTTTGTTATTTAAATCTTGCAAAGTTCTATCTATAAGGCTTCTAATCCTTTTTTTTTGACCATTGTAGATTCATCCCGAATAATTATTTTAGTTTGCTTTAACAGTTTACATGTTGCAGGGTTACTTATAATATTACAAATTGGCTCATCAGATAAATTAAAATTAATTGGCAATTTGAGTGCTGAATGTGCAGTATGTCCACCATGTAATAAAGTTGCTGCTACACCAGATGAGGCCACTGCTAATGCTATCTTTCCACTAATGCGAATTTTTGCTAATATTAAATTCAATAAAAATGTTTTACCTGTTCCTCCTGGGGCATCTAAAAAAATAAGTCCTCCTTTATCATTTTCACATATTTTAATAATCTTTTTATATGCTTTTTTTTGGTCGTCGATTAATAATAATTCATTACCATTAATATATTCACCCAAGTTATTAATATCATATGACGTTTCACGTATGATTTCTGAATCTTGAATATTATTATTTCGAACAGGGGATATTATGCCCCAATGCTCTAAATTTTGACCAGATATTGATAAACATTATTTGAATTATCCCATGTAAAATACTTCGGAATTTCATAGTATAATAATGTTCTTGCAAAATCATCTATTTGACATAATTTAAAAAAAGCAGTTAATGTTGTTTCTGGTGCTGTCTAAGCTTTTGTTTCTATATTTTCATTTAAAAAATTAACGCCTTGTCCATTTTCGAGGTGAACATTCCAATGTTTAATATTTGGTTATCGATCATGAATTTTAAATCCACAAATTCACCATATTGCTTCATTACTACTTATATTGGGAAACGCACAATTCACCACGACGTCTGGTAGTGAATTTCTGGAAACTAACTCTTCCAGTCATTCGTATGTGGTATACACAGTATATATGCTAAATTATTAAACAAATAATATTTTTACAAATAGTTTGAAATGTCTGGTACAAAATTTTCACCGAAATTGATTAAAAAAAAAAAAAACAAGACTTTACGTTTCTGGGTGCAACAGTTATTCCAGGAGAAATAGAGATCTAAGTTTCTATGCATTTTCGAGGTTAGACAAACAACAACCTGTCAAAGTAAAATCACATTTTGATAATATATCGGAAATTCTCTCCGTCTACAAGTGGCAAACACATGATACTCATCACTTGAATCAATTTTTACACCAATACTCGTAATATGTTCCGCATATATAATACGATTTTCTTCAAGGAAATTTCGTGAGGAATTCGTTTTTTGTGCCCATGAAAGTATTCGCTCAATAGTTAATAACATTTTTTTAATAAACAATAAAATTCTATGCTAATGGGATATACTTTACTTGAAGTCATTAGTTTCTTTTTTTGCCAACTGCTTACAGCGATTGGCCATGCCTACAATGTTTCATCGTTTTTATTTTCTATGGTAAAAATTGCTTGATCACTACCTTTATGTATATATTTTAATATATATTTAACCGCAACGACCGAGCTGCATAATTCGACATTAACATGTGCTTCCATTATTTTAGAAATAAGTGGACAGTAAGGAACAATCCAACGATTATCGATATTTATTTTTTCATATTTATTATGAATTTTAGCATTAATAGTAGTCTGAAAACCACCATTTACTACACTTTTTCTTCTATACAAAGGATATCCATTTCTATCTGATCTTGTAGCATCAATTAAAGCACGGGGATAATTATATGAACATTTACCGTTTTTCATACATGGTGAAATAGGATTCAATGGTCCACATGGCCCATGTATCATATTTTTTTAAATTATTTCGTGTAAAAGTGGATCTTGTTCTGGATCTGGTAGCTCAGCAGAAATAATATCATCAATTTGGTTTGCATGAATTTTATTTTTCAACCATACTAAAATATGAGCGTGGGGTAAACCTCTTTTTTGCCATTCTATTGAGTAAACCCAAGATATAACATCACCGAAAATTTTATGTATTGTTATCAGATTAATTAATTTTCTCAATTTACATTTCAATACTCTAGCTATCAAGTCATGACGATCGCTCGGTTGCTGATGAGGTAACAATAAATTTTTAATTTCATCCCATCGATTATTACATGTAAATGTAATAAATAAACATGGTTTTCCATTATGTTTTACATAACAAAGAGCGTCTTGTATATATTCATGCATATGCGTTGGACTACCGATGAAACTTACTGGTAAAATAAATGTTTGCCCTATATTATTTACATTTTCATCATTTTCGAATGCATCTTTTAAATGAATGTATTGTTCTACTTTAAGAGTTTTTCGATTACATCGAATATAACGTAAACGTTCACTTTCAATTTTCGCATACATATCAACGACAAACTGATTTAACAATTGCTTATAACATAATAAATAATTTTTTGGATTATTACGTATCATACGTTTTTGTGCATAAAAATCCATTGCTGAAACTTTTTTATTTGTAGTTAATCTAGTATTAGGTTTTATTTGCTTCAACTCAAAATGATATCCATCTTCTCCTTGCCAAAAGATTAGTGGATATTGTAGAGCATCATATGACGAATTCGTTACTACGTTTTTGTAATATAATATCACGTCTTATAAATTCATTTCCATTGATTATTGCTGCTACTTCTTGAACAACAGGTAAATTAAAACGTCGTTCATGTTCATTTGAAGGGATTTTATCAGCTCGGAGAACTATTTTGCATTCATCTGTTGGCATATTTTCTAATGAGATTTTGAATAATTTTATCAATAAATTATGTTTGTGCAAATGGTTTTGTAAAGAATCGATAATTTCTTGTTGTACATTTGGGACAATTGAGCACCTACGTTCTGACTCTATCTGATCATCACCAATAAAATATATTTGTAAAAAAGCAGATTCATCGACATCATAAAGAACAAGGGACCCTATTCTATGATAAACTTGTCCTTGAATTTTGAAGGTAGTTTGATAACCTGACTCTTTTTTCCTATTTGCACCAAATGAAGTCATGTTAAAACATGAATTATATTTTCTTATATTATCTAAAAAATGCTTCGAATAATCTGTTAAACCAGATAAATAAGTGAATAAAGGCTCTTCAGGCTCACTAAAAAAAGGCAATTTTATTTTTCCGTTTGCACAACACATACTATCAGATTCATCTTTAAATCTCAAAGCATGGCAATGTTTACATTCAACATCCATATTACCAATAGAAATACGACAATCATCATCATATATATCGCTATAAGTATAGTTAAATGCTTTCGTGTCCAGAATTATTTTAGATTTTTTTTGTTGTGTATTATGAGGTTCTTTAAATTTTTTCAATCTTTTTGCCAACAAAGATTTTCATTCAATATTTTTTTTCCTTTTAGGCATAATAAGAATATTATTTGTATGCTACTGATAGTTTTGTTCAAATTAAATTCATTGATACGGTTAGTTTGTTGCTATTGAACTTTCGTAAACTTGAATCAGTTTTAATATAGGTTAATCTTATTGACAGCTTATACTTTTTAAAATCGATCGTTTTTTATTTTATATTGTATACATATCTGAAGTAGGCTGTATACTTGAAAAAAAATGCAAATTATTATTTTTTCTATGACATGAAACATTTATCTGAAATTCCCAAATAAAATATCATATTTTCCAATAAACCATAAAAAAAAATATCATATCTGTTAATAGACCAGAAAAAAAAAACAAATTATATATTATCAAATTGAAAAAACCCTGAGGATGATGAGAAAATCAGTTTTCACATCCTGGTGATCACAAATCTTATTCATGGTTATTTTTTTTGTCATCTACATGATCACACAACCAAACAGCATATATATATGTTAAATTTTGAATCAATCGGAAATAAAAAAAATGCAAATAATAATTATTTTTTCTATACCGTAAAGCAATAATCAAAAATTCATGAATAAAATATCATATCTTCCAATAGACCAGAAAAAATATATCATCTTTAAGTAAACCAGAAGAAAAAATAGATGATATATTATCAAATTGAGAAAATCCTGAAGATGATGGAAAAATAAGTTTTTGACTCCTGGTGATCGCAAAAAGTCGCCAGGGTAATTTTTTTTGTCATCTAAACAATCAGATAGCCAAACTGAATAACTATGTTAAATTTCAAGTAAATCGGACGAGTACTTTGCATAAAACTGCGTTTCCAAGAAATTGGTCCTTTTTTTATTGTATAGATTATCAAACAAAAAACAAAAATAAATTTTTGTACAAAAAGGAGAGTCAAGTATTCGAAATTATTATTTTTTTTTTTTAAACATACAAAAAAAGAGAATATCAAAAAAGTCAAGTACGAAAGTACTAATTTCTTTAAAAATCATTGACCCATATGAACGGTCTTAACTTTTGACAAAATTTTATACTTGACCCCGCCCAGTTCTTCCCAAATAAAGTTTCAAGCCTACACACTTTTATAATTGTTTATAATATTGACGACGGATATCTATTTATACATAATGTACATCTTTCATATATCATGCAATATGCATTATTAGAAGGGGGATAAGCTTATACCGACTTTATGCATTATTATTTATGCTTATACCCACTCTATGCATTATAGATTAAAAGCGCCCCTACATTTTACTTTTCGAACTATATTACTGACGTCATTTTTTGCCGCTTAACAACGATTTCAGAAAAATTTGAAAAAATTTTTTCACACATTTCTCCGTATGGGTTAATTTTAAAGAAATTCAGACTAATCGTGGAGAAATACAAAGTAATCGCGGAGAAATATTTTCACGAGTGGTTGGCTAAGTATGATAGTTCAGTATTACATACGTATTATGTTTCATATTCGTATTAATCAATTTGATACAGATGAAGTGCTTCTACTTTTCACTTCTTATTGATGAGTCTAAATTTGTGTGAAAGACTCAAAATTTTATTTGAAAGGAACCGGGCGGGGTCAAGTATAAAATTTTGTCAAAAGTTAAGACCATTCATATGGGTCAATGATTTTTAAAGAAATTAGTACTTTTGTACTTGACTTTTTTGATATTCTCTTTTTTTGTATGTTTAAAAAAAAAAAAATAATAATTTCGAATACTTGACTCTCCTTTTTGTACAAAAATTTATTTTTGTTTTTTGTTTGATATCATATCTTTTTGTAAAGTCTTTTGATCGTTTACAATTAAAAATAACAACATATCATACGTCCTGATCATCAAAATAAACAAGGTGTTCAAAGCTTGTCTATTTTAGACTACCCCATACAAAAAATATTTTTTATCTTAAGATATAGAAAAACATGAAGGCGCTTGTTGTTGCTCTCATGTGAAGCTGCCATTGTGGTATGCAAATGCAAAAATTAGGTAAAATTTACATGAAAGCAACAAAAAGCACCTTCATGTTTTTCTATCAAGACTAATATTTCTTGTCGGCGAATCGTTATTGCAAGACTTGCAATAATTCCCGCAATACGGGACCAAGAATAGCACCCTAGTTCTTATTATTCTTTGTAATTGATTTGTTTTAACCTATCCCTGGTAAAAATAATCTGGCAGAATCTGTTAAAAAAAAATCAAGAAAATGTGAGTTCTATTGCACGTAGCCATTTTAGCATTATTTAAAAGAAAAAAAAATAATAAAAAAATAGATGCACATATGAAGATAAATTATTAAAGAAGTATAAATATAAATAGCAAAAGTCTTTTTGAAAAAAAAAATTTCAGAAAGCTAAATGTCCACTTTAAATTAATATTGGCAGTGCAGCTAAAATATAAAAACTAAAAAAAAAGAGAGACGTCTAGGAGAGAGAAGAAAAATAATTGTAAAGTTTTATACCAACTGAACGTAAGAAATCTGGTCGATTTGATAAAAACTGATAAAAACGCAAAGACCGTAAATATCAATTATGCTTTAAATATATATTACCGCAACGAAAAAACCTGATTTTTTTTTAAAAAAAAGCTCGACATTGATCTATGGGATCATTACTAAACCTCAGCATCCTCATTCAACTCTATCATATTTTAATTAAATTTCTAAAAGATTAGAGACAGAAGGGGACAAAATATTTGATGTATAATAAGGCACGGTAGTAGTTACCCTGGTAGAAATATTTCTCCGCCATTACTCCGGCTTTCTTCGGCATTACTCCGTTTTTGGCCCATTTCCGGAGAAATTACTCGGGCATGAGATTAATGTCGGAAAAATAAATCTGCCACTACTTTTATACCGGAATAATTTCTCCGCCATCAACCTCATGCCGGAGTAATTTCTCCGGAAATGGGCCAAAAACGGAGAAATGCCGGAATAATGCCGGAGTAATATTTCTACCAGGGTAACTCTCATAATCACACATATTCTCATCAACACAAATACGTTTCTTTCTCATACTTGACTCAAGGCACTACCGTGCCTCTTGATAAATAAGTAAACAAACATACTGAAAAACTAAAAAAAAATAACCTTTTAAATATTAAAAAAAAATTAAGACTCAACTAAAACTAAATAAAGATAATTTGTATTAAAACAAAACCAAAAGAAATTTTTTTTACAATTTATTTATTGTCAATTTTTGATTCCCCAATTTTCTTTTTTCTTAAAAAAAGTATATACAAATATCTACTGAATGTTGTTCCTCAACTGAACAATAGTTATCACGTGAAATTGGTATTTATTTATTTTTTTTTCTTTCACACGTTGATTTTTATGCCATCTAGGTTTATTGTTGTAAAAAAAGAGTGAGTGTTGTTTTTTTAATAAATATAAACATGATTCTAAACATGATGATAGTTTAATATGTGGTCTAATAATTGTATTATTTCTATCAAATGATTGTCCATTTAGTTCAGCTGCTTTTTTATCATTTTCATATGTATTAAGGGATTTCGTCGATTTTTTTTCAAACGAAGAGTGAGACAACATTTTTCCTGTTTTTTGTCTTTTTCGCACTCATAGAAATATTGTGTTTCTCAAAGTCATCCGCAAGAGGTCTCTAGTGATTTTTCAATAATTCCTCATAAAAATCAATTTTTTCATACTTTAATTATTAATTGTAAAAAAACTAAGCTCCAAACCTCTTTTATTTTTTTTCCATACGTTTTGTTTTGTCTCATTTTATAACCCGATAGTTTTTTTTTCACGATGTCATATTGTCGATTGGAGATATTGGTATTTTAATGGATTTTTTTTTTGACAAAAATCGTATTCTCCATAAGAGCCCATGTTAAAAGTTGTCAACTTTGAAAATTAATAAAAAAATAACGAGCTTCCAAACAATTACCAAAAAATTACATAAAATGTATTAGTATTTCAAGAATCTACTGTATAAATTTCAAAGCATTCTCATATTCGGAAAAAAATCGACGAAATCCCTTAACTTCATCTTTATTAATTGCACTATTAAGTGGTATTGGTAATGGTAATAAATATTCTGGTCTATATGAATATTTTACTTTACCAGAACTACTATATTCTTCAACTTTAAATTTAAAACAATCAATTGTTGACGATTTGATGAAAAACCAGGATGTCCACGTGATATTAAATTTTCAAACATTCTTGGTGATATACCTTGACGATTATAATCTTCATTATTTAATTTAATTTATTATTATTTGGTTCGATTGAATATTTACCAGATAATAAACCACAACCAAGTTTTGATATTTGTGTATCGAAATTATTTGCTGGATCATTATAATTATCATTAAATATATTAACTGATTCATCAACTTATTTTTTAATAAAATCTGGTATTATAAATAATGTTTGCATAACACAATTTAAATAACATAAATTACCAAGATTATTTAAACCAGTATAACCAGCACCATAAATTGGTATTAATTTACTTGATGCTTCTTGTAATGCAACCCATTCACCAAATTTTTGATTTAAATCAAGCTCAAGTTCAATCATTGATTTTTCAGTTTTATCCATATTTGAAATACTGATACCCTAATGTGATAAATGTATTATTAAATTTGGATCATCAACCATATCATTTTCATCATATGAATAAACATCACCATTACCTTTTTTTGTTATTGTACCTAATTTAACAGCAAGTGGATAACCAGTTGTACGATAATGCTTAATTACATGCGATCATTAATCATTACCACCAGTACCATTAAAAAATTTACGTCCACATAATATACTACCATCAGTTAAATTTAACCATAAATTTTGTGTCAAATCACATTTTTTACATTTCCAATTAGTTGGTGGTATTTTTTTACCATTATTTAATTGTGGCAATGTTGTTGCATGTCTAAAAATTCAAAAAAACAAATAAATATTTATACTTAAACTTATTATTATTTTTTTGTATAATTACTTTGTTATTATTCTTGCTTTACCATCCCATGTACCAGCTAATGCTTCTCTTTCAGCAATTTTAATTGCTGATTCAGCTTCTAATATTCCAGTAATCGATTTTATTATCTGTAAAATTAATTTTGATATGTTTATTTATATTTCAATTTGTATATTATTATTAGCGTTATTTATTTATACCTGTTCTGGTAAATCAACTGATGGATATATCATACTTGTAAAATTTGGGAACATTATTATTTCATAAGTTTCATTATATTTAACAAAGTCACGACTAAAAACAAGAAATGTTTTCAAACTGATGAATAATCCATTTGGTGATTCCTTGAATAATATAAATTAAATAATTTATAAATGTTTTTTTTTCATGTTTAGAAGTATAAATTAAATAATTTATAAATTTTTTTTTTTTCATGTTTAGAAGTATTTATAAATTCATTATTTTTAAACAATTATTTTAGCGGTGTATCAAATGAAAATACACTTTCAGCCTTGTAAATTTATAAAATGATAATTTGTAAAATAATAAATAAATAAATGAACAAATGATACATACCTTAAATATTTTCGGTGGATGTTTTGTATGTATATATAAAATAAAATATATTTGTCATGAGATGCTGAATTTCTTGATGACATTTTTCAGGACCATATTGACAAGCAACTCTTGAATGTTTTTTATATGCTGTCAAGAATCATGAGTGCATTTTGGGATTTTTTTTACTGAACTATGAGCTCATCATAAACAATATTCATTTATATTATTTATTTATATATTTATGTTGTTTATGTTGTTTATTTTTTTTCTTACATTTAACTGCATTTGACGTGAGAGTCAACATATTCTGGAGGTTATGTTATGAATGAATATAAATAAAATAATAATAAAATTATGCAGTGCAGCCAATATAGCAACACAAAAAAAGAGAAAAGAAATAATTGCAAAGTTTACCATTACCAACTGAACGGAAGAAATCTGGTCGATTTGAGAAAAATGAAAAGACCGTAAATATCAAAATTATGCTTTAAATATAATTGAGCAACGGAAAAATCTGATTTTTTTTTTAAAAAAAAGCTCGACATCGATTTATGGGATCATTACCAAACCTCAGCATCCTCATTTAACTCTATCATATTTTAATTAAATTTCTAATAGATTCGCGACGGAAGGGGACAAAATATTTGATGTATAATAAGGCACGGTAGTAGTAGTTAAAATCTCATCTCACACATATTCTCATCAACACACATAAACTTTCTTTCTCATACTTGACTCGAGGCACTACCGTGCCTCTTGATTAATATTATCAAAGAATGGTAAGAAAAATATATATGCATATGATTAAATTAATTTTTTTTATTGATTACATAATAATAATATATTTTGAGCAGGTTGTTTAAATTTCTTTTTTAAATTCAATCAATTTTTAATTAATTTATTGAATATAAAATATTATCATGACAAATTCTAAATTTACTTTTTTATTATTATTAATTTATATTGTTTTCCAAAATTTGTAAACTAAACAAAAATTTTTTTTCTGTTTATTCCTATTTTTACTGCACGGAAAAAAATTTTTAGCTGCACTCACGAGGCGTTGGATAGTTAAAAAAGGATAGTTGATTTAATAATCAAGCCCGCTATATTAAAAAGACAATTGGTTAGTTATTCCAGCCGACTGGATAGCTAGCGTGGCTAACCAACTTGTCAGGTTCGACATAATCTCAATGTTAACAGCTGTTGTGTTCATAACCTCTCTTTTTTGACAGATGCATCAAATTATTATTAACAATGACTAAAATAATGCATATAGTTATTAAAAATTTAGCATAAGATTTTGTATTTAAGTTGGCGTTTATTTGGTGCATCAAATTTAGTATAAAATTAATCAGATAATAATTTTAAAAATTAGTAAATGTACATTAATATATTGTTTTTACTTCGTATGTCTATATACTTATAGTTATGCATATACGCAATCCTAAATAGCTACTACAGCGATACCAGCTTGTCAGGCTTTGGATAGCTACCACAGCTATCCAAAGTATAGCTAATGTAACGAGTAGACACGCTGTTTTCACAAGAATAGTAACCTGTCAAATGTGGATTGCCAAAATAACAAACCTCTGCTAACTATCCAAAGGTTAGTTAGCCGTGGATAGGAGAGACAGCTATCTAGCTCGTTGCTGCAGCTAAAAATTTTTTTCCGTGTGTGAATCATAGATAAATGATAATTATAAGTAATATGTTAGTGTTGTTGAAATTTCTGGACAAAAGATGGATATGTTGCTATCAAATATGATTTCACATCTTCGTCGTCAACCAAAATATCTCGTTTTTGTTCGAGGCATTGTTTTTTATCCTCCAGTTGGCCATTATTATTTTTAATTGTTGATTTTAATGGACGTTTTAAGCTGGGTGTTTTTTTTTCCGGTTGACTTTGGTTTCGCTGTGAAAAAGAAAAAAAATTCAATTATATTTATGCTTAGAATGTTATTTATATGTTTTTTTTTTTCTTTAAATTTATTCAAATACATCGGATAAATACCATTTATTGTTGCTGACATTTTATCAAGTGTATTGCGACATTTTTTATGAGAGCTGTTCGCGGGTCGCATTATTACTTGGCTGATTTTATTGTTAATATGATTTGCAGCTGATGTTGTAGACAATAACGTATTACCTTGAAGAGCTTTAAGATTGGAAGCGGCTTCTTTTGTATCTACTTGTTTTTTTGGTTTATTAGAGCTATTATTGAAATATATAGATGATTCTTCTGAAGTATGGTTAGATGGTATTTGATTTTCCAAATTGTCACTGTTTTCATTAATAACTGCTTCAAGGACATCATCAATATGCATTGAACGGATCTCTTGAAAAGAATTGGCTCACGGACGTCTCGAGGGCTGTTTGGATGATCTTTCATGTCTTGTTCCAACGCTGTAACACTCAATTTGCCTAAAAAAAATGCGCATTTTATTATTTAAAATGTATATATAAATGTATGGCCGATTTAAAAAATATTTAAATACTAACGGGTTTTTTCTATTTCCACTTTTCTAAGAATTATTCGCAATGCATCTTTTTGCAGACAAGTCTCTAAGAAATCATTTATAGATAATCTATAACTTGAAAAAAAAAATAAATTTATGATGCTCGATAATAATATTATCGTTATTATATTAATTTAAAGATATTTACTCAGTGCTTTGATGCCAATTCCTTGCTGCTTTTTTGATATCATTTTTTATTGATAATTTAAGAAGATCATTCATTTGTACTGGTTTGACAAACCATTTTTTTATATTATCTGCCAATTAGATATATAAATGTTGTAACATGACATTTCTGCCAGTTATCTTCTCGGACCACTTGTTACCGCCATTTTACCTGTAAATTGTCCTTTCTAATAAACAAAGCTAAAAACCAATAAATCAAACATAATAATAATAATAATAATTTGTATCCAAAAACATAGTAATTAAAATCAGGGGTTTTCAAATCACCTTAAAACCGGAAAAAGGCATAACACAATCTCGCGCTCAAAACACATTCATACCTGGACAAAATACAATCAAACAAATGAATAAAACAACCGAAACAAGCAATCTAGAGGAAAGCCGCAGGGTCGCTCAGTGTGTGGGTTTTGGTAGAAGGGCCGGATAAAGCTGTTATAATTAATTTTACCTGAAAATAATAATAAATAAATAACCCAAAATAATAACAAAAGAAACACTATTAATTCATTTTACTTTATATTTATTTATCAAACACAAACTCAATTATCAACGTAACTCAAATAGCCAACGTAACTCAAAAATACAAAATAAACTAATCCATATTTATCTCAAAAATCCTATTCTAAAGGGGACCGCGTCCAACAAAATATTAATTATTAATTAATAAACAAACTAATTCTAAATATCAAAAGTATCGAAAGTATCATGGTCAGCTCGAGGATCCGCCTTGAGTTGATCATCCAAAAACAAAGCTAAACAAAAGGTAACACATGGTGGTTGATCCACCATGTTCAACATACAAAAATAACCTCAACTCACCGTCGCCAGACGACTGGTTAAAACAGAGGTCCAGTCAGTCTGACGTCTCAAAGACAAGAGAGCGAGTTTTCACTCACTAATTATTTTACTCGATTTTACAAATCAAAAGAGGGGGGATTTGCCCTATTCTAATGTGACTTGATGTTGATGATGTCGCTAGTTGAAGAGTCGAACCGTTGTCTATGTGGCTTAGCCTTTAAGGCAACGAGAATCGTTACAATGTTAAACATATATGTTTAATGAAATTTATCAAAATAAATATACAAATATATATGTATAAGGGGAAGCAGGTTCATTGAATATTTTTGATATGATTTGATGATTTTCAAGTTGAAAATTAATTAATAAAAAAAAAAAATTAAAAAAAATTAAAACTGTAAATTTTTATACGATTAAATTTTTTTAAGTGTCTCATTTTGTCCCATTTTTTTCTCAATTTTCAAAAATTATTATGTTGCCCCGTTTTTTTTTATATAAGGTGACCCAATAAAATAATAAATTGTTTAGTCATACTCTTACTTATAATTTTTAAATCAAAAAACAATGCCCCAAAATTATTCATGACACACGACTTTAATACAAAAGAATCGAAATAATAAAACATAAAATTTTTATTTTATAATTTTATTATTGTTATATTAAAAAACTAAAATATAAAAAACAAATATGTCTAAAAGTGATTTATACTCGAAAAAGTAGCACGTTATTTATTTGTCTATTGTTCTTTAAATGTTTGTTCGTTTTTAAAATGAATTAAAGTATTGAGCCACTTTTATTAGGTTACTGATAGTGAGCCACTTATATAGATGTTTTTTTAAGACATATGGGGGTAATACATTTTTTATTACTATATAATAATAAATGATAAAAAATTTGTATATATTGTTACTGTACCTAGAACATTCAATATGCTTCCTTTTTCATGAAAAACATTTCGAGTGATGAGACGTGCAACTGATTCTATTATGTCAGATGTTCGGTCAGCAGAGTAAGGAATAATATACTTAATTTTTTCAGCCCATCTTTTTTTCAAATTATCTTTGAATATAGTTACTTCCGGAATATCTTCCAGTCCTTTTATGCGTTTCCATGTCTTCAAGCGTGTACTTCAACGTGTCATTGCATTCAGACCCTCAATTGACAATTCATTCGAAATTCAGTAATTAAAACAAGTGTTTATAAAATTTGAAAAAAAAAATATTGTGTATTATATGCATTAATATTATTCATACAATAAAAGATTAAAATAAATGTCTCCTAAATTTTCTTTGATATAAATATTTTAATAAATGAATAAACTAATTTTTTTATTTTTATTATATCTATTTGTAATAATTTAAACACATTCGTGTTTATCAATATTTCAGTACATAAATTTTATTAGATCAAGTCATTAATTTTTAAATAAAAAAATTTGGTATCATAAGGAAAATAAAATCGTAGTCGTATATATAATCGCGTCGTGGTTAACTCGGTAAAGCGTCGGAATTAGAATAGGTAGATTTTTAGGTAGCGTTGTTAGGGTCAGGAGTTCAAGTCACTTCTCAGGCAAAATTTTCTGATACAAAAAAAAAAAAAAAATTCGACCAACAAAGGTTCGAATAGTAAAAAAAAACAATTAAAAAAATGATTGTTAACATAATTTTTTTTTTCTCTTATATTTATTTATGTAAAAGAATTTTTTTTCTTGATTTGTTCAATATTTTTCTTGGATTATAACAAATACTTCATAAACCAAGAAGCTTACTTCTAAAATCGCGTACATTTTGTTATAATCCAAGACCTACTTGGTTATAATCCAAGAACCATACTTCTAAAAATTAGTACATTTTGCCTTGACTCAAGAAATTTTTGTTATTATTTGAGAATTTTTTTTTATAATTCAAGAAGTATTTGTTATAATCCAAGACCTATTTGGTTATAATCCAAGAACCTTACTTCTAAAAATTAGTACATTTTGCCTTGACTCAAGAAATTTTTGTTATTATTCGAGAATTTTTTTTTATAATTCAAGAAGTATTTGTCATAATCCAAGTCCTATTTGGCCATAAACCAAGAACCTTACTTCTAAAAATTAGAACATTTTGCCATGATTCAAGAAAGTTTTGTTATTATTTAAGAATTTTTTTTTATAATTCAAGACGTATTTGTTATAATTCAAGACAATATTTCCATAATTCAAGAAATTTTTTGTTCTCGAATTATGAAGTTTTTTATTTAATATAAGAAAATTTTTCCATAATCCAAGAACCTTTTTTGCAAGAACAAAAGTTCTATAATTGAGAAGTTTTTGTATTAGTTCTAGAATTTTTTTTTCTCAGTGTACCTAATTGCCAACTGAATAAACGCTGCCTTCGCTTATAAGATACTTTATGGTTTTTTTTGCGTTGAGAATATAACTTCCTTGGAGTTGCAGCTTTTCTTCTATTATTTGGATTTTTAAGTATCATTGAAAAAAATTAAAATTAATTATATGAAAAAAAATAAGAAAAATGAAGCAGCGAAAATACTCTCACAATTGCATTTTGTAAACGATAATTAATTTTTATTTTTAAAATTTTTGTTTTTTTTTATTTTCTTGATGGCTATCTATGGCACGCACTTAAATTTATTGAGTCCCGTTTCGTCTTTCATTCTTTGAAAAACAAAATAAAAAAAAAAGACAATGAAAAATATAAATATAAAATAAATCAATAGAGATCAATAAATGATTGCACGGATTTGTTAATTTTTCACAGTGCTGGAAAGGACTCAATAATTTTAAACAACTAAATTAATAAATAATTGAATAGTATTGAATATTATTATATTCCGGGTTGTAACCTTCAAACAAGAAAAAATTGAAAATGTAATTATTTCTTGTGAATATTTTGTAAATCCTTTCGTAAAGTCTTATTTTATTTTTTGTCTCGGTAGATTAAAGTTAAAGAAAGTATATACAAAAATAAACAAAGAAAATAGTAACCGTTGTGTTACATCTATGAGAGCCCTTGAAAACCTATGGTCAAATTTGTGAGAAAAATCTTTTATATAAAATTAAAAAAAAAAAGGAAAAATGAGATATCACCAACAGGCAGTACCCATATTTTTTATTTTTTATTTACAGCTGCAAGACACTTGCAAATAGCAAAATTTGAAATATTGTCATTAGTGGTTTTTTTAATTATTATACAATAACTATCATAAACTCTGTTGAGTTTTTTCTTTAATTTTATCTATATTGATCAATAATAACTTAATTTATCTTGATTTTTTTTTTCATCTAGTAACCTTGCAAGTGCAAGTTATTTTTAATGAAAAAAAAAATAATAAGATGCAATTTTAAAAATTTAAATCTTGTTCATTTTGTTTGGTTATATATCAATATTTTAAAACTGTGTATATTTAAATTTATTTTTCAAATCAAATTAAAATTTAAATATACAATTTTTTTTTTATAAAAACGAAAAAAGAATTAAAGCTTAATGTCAAGGTTTATAAAGACTATTGAATTTGTAAAAAAATAAAAAGTTTATTTCAATGAAAATTACATATAGATTAATGTAATATTTCGGAAAATAAACATCAAATAATTCATGTAATAATTGTTGTACAACTATTATTACATACTATATTATTAAATAAAAAAACTTTGGCTTGCAGTATAAATCTAGATATACACAAAAAAAATTTTTAACCCTGACATTTTTTTTCTCGAGACAATCTCAACTACTACAAGTAGAAAATATCTAATGGCTTTGAAAAAAAACATTTAGAAAAACAAATAGAAAAATCAGAAACAAGTATGAAAAACCATCCATTTTCGTGCTTGACTTTTTTAAACAATTTATATTGTTTGTTGTTGATATATGAAAGTAGAAAATGTATTTATTTTACAAAGTTGATTATATTATATGGTCAATGTCAGACGCTTGTAAAAAAAAAAAAAAAGAAATTTATCATGTAATTGTTTTTTATATTTTTTTTAAAAGGTCATATTTTATAATTTGTCTCGCTAAATTAAAGTTAAGTGTACAAAAAAATAATACATGAAATAGAATTAAAGGAAATATTAACCGTTATATATCTTCGAGATTCCTTGAAAACCTTTTCTTGCGGCATAAGATAACAAAATTGAGAAAAGGAAGAGGGCTAATATATACGGTCAAAATTTTTGGAAATAATCTTTTGTATGAAAAAAAAAGAAAAAAAAGAAAATTTTTTTTTTTTATTTACAGCTGCATGTCACTTGTAAATAGCAATAAAAATCAAATAAAATAAAGTTTCAAGTTTCAGTAAGAAATCGTCGTTATTTTAGAATTTAAATAAAAAATAAATTTATTCAAAGTTGATAATTATTGATGAAAAAGTTGCATGAGATTTTTTATTATTTTAAATTTAATGACGAATAATTTATTTTAAAAAGTCATAAATATGAAACAAATTTTTTTTTATGCGATAATTATTTGACATTTTTTAAAATTTATATGACTACTCACATATGCATAAATATAAATATAATAACACATTACAATAATAAATTTTAAAGAAAAATAAATGTAAAATTTTCATCTTAATCACATTATAAAATACAAAAAAGTAAATTTTAATAAGCATAACTGAAGAATCGACATTGAATCGAATGTATTATGGATAATTTTTAATTATATAATTCGAATTACAACGTTATAATATGTACATAATAATTCAAAAATTACAAAATCATATTGATAACTTGCATTTAAAAAATATTCCAATAAATTTACATTATATACTATAAAATTAAAAACAATACATTATAAAATTAAAATGGAAAAACGTAGAATAATAAATTATTCGTCAGTGAAATACTAAACGTTCTTTTATTTTATATTTTATTTTATTTTATTTTATTTTATTTTATTTTATTTTGTTTTATTCTATTTTATTTTATTTTATTGCTTTTTACAAATGTTTTACATCTATGTGTACATGAAAAAAAAAAAAATTCTCCGAACATTGGTGATGTCTAAGATTTCTTGTTTTTTCTCGAAATTCATACAAAAGAATATTTTCGAAAATTTAGGTAGTATGGAACATCTTGTGTTCAACTCCTCAAATTTTTATCTTTGCCGCAAAAAAACTTTTGAAGGCCTCAAGGCCTTGTAGTGTAACCGTTACTATTTTCCTTTTTTTCCAGAAAAAAACAACTTAAAAGACATGAGAAAGAAAAAAATAAGAGACAAAAAATAAATATCAGGTCACACAATAAGTGGCCATAAACCTTGAAGAAGAATCACATGTTTACAGTCGGAAAGTAAATAAAGAACAAAGTCATTGTAGGAATGAATTAATCATGGCCCAAAACATCCTTACATTTACAACAATTTGATGTTAATCTTGACGAATATTTATTAAATTAGCAAACAGATATTTGTATCTTATTTTTATTAAATAGCTTGACTTATACGGTTTCTAATTACAATCACGAATTCACTTTAGAATTAAAAATTATTCTGTATTATTTTTATGTAAAAATATTATCACTGTAATTGGAACTTACTCTTTGATAAGTGATATGAATTGAGGAAAAAAGAAAACGAGACAAGAAACCTCACGCAATGAGTCAATTAACATATAAACATACCTATATATATTTTCTTTATTTGGCAAAACCTCTAATATTGACAAATGTATATGTTGAAAAAACTAACAGGGCGGAAGACGTTTAAAATAAAATTAAAATGACGCCTGAAGGGCGCTTTCCCTTATGGGGCGTGACTAACTGTATCTGTCAACTTAATCGAACTATCACTGTGAGGTACTGCCAATAGTGTCTTTATTTATAAGAATAGAATCTCTTCTTTAAATTTGAATATGATTTTAAAAAAATTATTGCGTCATCAACATTAAGACAATTAGGATTATTAATAATAACTATTTCATTAAATTTAACAAAATTAACTTTATTTCATTTAATTACTCATGCAATATTTGAATCTTCATTATTTTTATGCGCAGGAATATTATTATTATTATTATTTTTATTATTCATAATTACTTTAATAATCCAGATATTTGTTTTATCTCAACTTTAAATTTAAAATTTCCATTTATATATTCTACATTTAATATTGCAACTTTGACTTTATGTTGCAACTTGACCTTTTCTATCAAGATTTTATTCTAAAGACATAATTATTGAGATATTTAATATAATAAAAAATAATTATTTAATATATATAATAATATGAAAAGTATGCTACCGTATCACATTCTTTTCGATTAATATTTTAGACTTTTTTAAAATCACCTAAAATAATAATATAAGATTTTATTTGTCAAATAATTTTATAAAAAAAAGTGTATATTCTGGTTATGATTATTTTCTGCGGGGCGTCAGGGATCCCTTGCATAGGACGAGAAATAGAGAGATCTCTCTGTTCCCTGTCCTTGTTGAGTCGAATTTGACACCCCGCAGTAAATAATAATAACTAAAATATAAAATAAAATGAACAAAAAATTTTCAACACTAAATATCTATAAAATTATCATTTATAATCGTTGTTTTTTGTCCGGATTTATTTTGTCGGATTTATTTTGTAAAATTTATTTTGTCATATTACCAATTAAAACATATAGGTTTTTATTTGGTTTTTTTTTTTATAGTCAATATCTGAATATCTGCAAAATATATCATAAGAGAAAATTTATTGTAAATTGCTTAAATGACGCTGAAGCTCGCCACCAAAGTAGTGTACATAGGAGAGTTCTGGACCAGCCCCCTGCTGCCCCCCCCCGCGAAACCCGCGACCCCCCACTGTGATTCGCGGGTGATTTCCCGGAATCCGCGAGGGCCCACCCCAGGGGTCCGCGAATTAATTAATTAATTAGAGCACTGTCATCATGGGGGGGTCCCGATTTAATTTTCTAAGATTACATAATAGATTTCTATTATTATTATTATTTTTTATTATTATTATATTATTATTATTATTATTTATTTTATTTATTTATTTATTTATTTTTTCATAGGAGACCATCTTGAATTTTTAAATTTTTAAATTTTTAAATTTTTAAATGGCCGCGGAATATGCTGGTAAAATAGTTTTCAATTTTTTCGATTTTTTAAATTTTTCAAATGCCCGCGGACTATGTCGGTAAGATAGTTTTTTATTCTCTGCAAGAAGGCGCTGCATTCTTGCAGCATATTCCATCATGGACTCTATTTTATTCTATGGCTACCGATTTTCCAACGTTTTCCCTGAACGATTTTCTTTAAGTTCGGTCTTGTGTGTGATGCGGTTATTTGATAGAAGTTTTAAAGAAAAAAGTAAAATGAGTGGAAGAAATAATAAAAGGGTAAGTCATTCATTTTTTATTTTATCAATTAATTTATTTTCTATTCTATTGTTTTTCTGTTTCTATTTATTTATTGGTGTGGTTTTTTTTTTTATAATACTTTATCTTTTCTGAACATGTGCTTGAGAATTGCATCATCAAGCACGTGTTCTAACCTTTCTTTTTTGTTTCTCTTATTAATTTTATATTTTATTGTATTTTCTTTTAATTTATTTTATTTTATTTATTCTTTTTATTTACAGTCTTTTTTTATTATATTTTTTTTTTCTAAACACACGTTCAATTTTTTTTTACAAACGTGTTTTTGAAAAAAAAAAATATAATAAAAAAGACTGCAAATTTATTAAATAAAAAGAATAAATAAAATAAAATAAATTAAAAGAAAATACAATAAAAATCATAAAATTAATGTGAAAAAACAAAAAGAATGGTTAGAATGCATGCATGAGAAAATTGCATCATTAAGCACGTGTTCTAACCTTTCTTTTTTGTTTCTCTTATTAATTTTTTATTTTATTTTTTTTAATTTATTTTATTTTATTTATTCTTTTTATTTAATAAATTTACAGTCTTTTTATTATATTTTTTTCTTTTCTGAACACGCGTGCAATTTTTTTTTTTACACACGTGTTTTTGCAAAGAAAAAATATAATAAAAAAGACTGCAAATTTATTAAATAAAAAGAATAAATAAAATAAAATAAATTAAAAGAAAATACAATAAAAATCATAAAATTAATGTGAAAAAACAAAAAGAATGGTTAGAATGCATGCATGAGAAAATTGCATCATTAAGCACGTGTTCTAACCTTTCTTTTTTGTTTCTCTTATTAATTTTTTATTTTATTGTATTTTCTTTTAATTTATTTTATTTTATTTATTCTTTTTATTTAATAAATTTACAGTCTTTTTATTATATTTTTTTCTTTTCTGAACACGCGTGCAATTTTTTTTTTTACACACGTGTTTTTGCAAAGAAAAAATATAATAAAAAAGACTGCAAATTTATTAAATAAAAAGAATAAATAAAATAAAATAAATTAAAAGAAAATACAATAAAAATCATAAAATTAATGTGAAAAAACAAAAAGAATGGTTAGAATGCATGCATGAGAAAATTGCATCATTAAGCACGTGTTCTAACCTTTCTTTTTTGTTTCTCTTATTAATTTTTTATTTTATTGTATTTTCTTTTAATTTATTTTATTTTATTTATTCTTTTTATTTAATAAATTTACAGTCTTTTTATTATATTTTTTTCTTTTCTGAACACGCGTGCAATTTTTTTTTTTACACACGTGTTTTTGCAAAGAAAAAATATAATAAAAAAGACTGCAAATTTATTAAATAAAAAGAATAAATAAAATAAAATAAATTAAAAGAAAATACAATAAAAATCATAAAATTAATGTGAAAAAACAAAAAGAATGGTTAGAATGCATGCATGAGAAAATTGCATCACTCAAGCACGTGTTCTCTTTAATCTTTTTAGTTTTTCTTATTAATTGAATTGTATTTTCTATTAATTTATTTTATTTTATTTATTCTTTTTATTAAATAAATTTGCGGTTTTTCTATTATATTTTTTCTTTTCTGAACACGCGTGCAATTTACACACGTGTTTTGCAAGGAAAAAATATAATAGAAAAACCGCGAATTTATTTAATAAAAAGAATAAATTAAATAAAATAAATTAAAAGGAAATGCATTACAAAATGTAAAAATTTTTTTTTGATTTTATTTATTTATATTTTCAGAGAACATGTTTGTGGAAGAGGCTCTTGAAGCAGCGTTTCAGAGGGAGGATTTTGACGCTCGAGAGGTTGCAGAAGGAGTACGAGGAGCAACCAATGGAAGTCATCATCGTTCCCATTTCTATTCCTAGAGGTAATTTTTTTATTTTTCTATTTTTTTAATTATTTTCATTTATTTCACTAATTTTAGTTTCTAATCCATATTTTTCTTTTTTTTTTTTTTGTTGCAGATGAAGAGGATACAGGATATGATGCTGACGATGAGGTAGCAAGCGAAGACGAGGTAATTGATTAGTTTTTTTCTCGTACATTTATCATTTTTTTTTTTTATGTTAATTCATTTCTTTTTTTTTTTTTTTTTTCAGGAGGAAATTCAACCCGATGAGGAGGAGGTATAGATGCAGGATAATATCAATTAATATTTGTAAAAAAAAAAAAAAAACAAAAAAACAAAAAACAATACTAATTCCTCTTCCTTCAATCCCTCTATTTTGTTGTTTTTTTTTTTTTTTTCTTTTTTGTCTTTGTAATTTGCTTTTTTCTTCAGTAGAGTCATTGAAATTTGTTTTTTAGAGTCATTGTAATTTGCTTTTTTTATTTTATTTTATTTTTTTTTTTTCAGTAGAGTTATTAAAATTTGCTTTTTTTCTTAGAGTCATTGTAATTTGCTTTTGTTTAGAGTCATTGTCATTTGCTTTTTTATTTTTCTTCAGTAGAGTCATTGAAATTTGCTTTTTTCTTAGAGTCTTTGAAATTTGCTTTTTTTTTTTTTTTCAGTAGAGTCATTGAAATTTGTTTTTTTAGTCATTGAAATTTGTTTTTTAGAGTCATTGAAATTTGCTTTTTATGTTTTTTTCAGTAGAGTCATTAAAATTTGCTTTTTTTCTTAGAGTCTTTGAAATTTGCTTTTTTTTATTTTTTTTTCAGTAGAGTCATTAAAATTTGCTTTTTTTTTTTTTTTCTTAGAGTCTTTAAAATTTGCTTTTTTTTTTTCAGTAAAGTCTTTGAAATTTCTTTTTTGGGTCTTATTAATTTGCTTTTTAGAGTCAATGAAATTTGTTTTTTTAGTCATTGAAGTTTGTTTTTTTTTAGAGTCATTGTAATTTGCTTTTTTATTTTTTTTCAGTAGAGTCATTGTAATTTGCTTTTGTTTAGAGTCATTGGAATTTGCTTCTTTTATTTTTTCAGTAGAGTCATTAAAATTTGCTTTTTTCTTAGAGTCTTTGAAATTTGCTTTTTTTTATTTTTTTTTTAGTAGAGTCATTAAAATTTGCTTTTTTTTTTTTTTTTCTTAGAGTCTTTAAAATTTGCTTTTTTTTTCAGTAAAGTCTTTGAAATTTCTTTTTTGGGTCTTATTAATTTGCTTTTTAGAGTCAATGAAATTTGTTTTTCTTAGTCATTGAAGTTTGTTTTTTTTTAGAGTCATTGTAATTTGCTTTTTTATTTTTTTTTTCAGTAGAGTCATTGTAATTTGCTTTTGTTTAGAGCCATTGGAATTTTCTTCTTTTATTTTTTCAGTAGAGTTATTAAAATTTGCTTTTTTCTTAGAGTCTTTGAAATTTGCTTTTTTTTCAGTAGAGTCTTTAAAATTTGTTTTTTGGGTCTTTGTAATTTGCTTTTTTTTATGGTAACTAAATTTATTCGTATTGCTTTCATACTTAGTACAAATAGTTTCTTTTATTTTATGGTAACTAAAGTTATACGTATTGCTTTCATACTTGATACAAAAAAATTTTTTCTTTTATGATAAGTAGATTTATACGTATTGCTTTGATAATTAGTACAAAAAAAAATTCTTTTTTAATTCATATACTTAGTACGAAAAGTAGTTTTTTAAATTTTCAATTAGTTTTTATATTTTGTTTCTTTTTGATCATTTTTACAGCATCTTTCAATGGACATACCTTTTATTGACTTGATCAGCGATGATGAAGACGATGTAATACATTGTAAGTATTTTCTTAATTATTTTTTATTTTTTCAATTATTTTTTTCTAATTAAATATTTTAATTCATTGTTGTTTTTTTTTCTTTACAGTGATCAGAGACACGCGTGAACAAGAATATGAAGATGATGATGATGATGATGATGATCAGGATGCTTCAATGGATATTCCAGTCATTGACTTGGTTAGTGATGATGATGATGATGATGAAGATGACGATGATGATGATGATGATGCAGACACCGTCATTTTGGAACCAGAGGAGCTGGTTCGGAGGGTCGAGGATGCAGATTTTTACAATTGCTCCTATACGCCGAGTGAGAGGTCCAGAAGGGGACGAATTTGTCGTGACCCAATGTGGTCACAAGATTATTTGTTTTATTGAATAATGATTAAATAAATAAATAAATAATTTCAAATTTTATTCAAGTATGTTGTTTTTTTTTTTAAATTAATCCTTTGGTTTTTTTATTTTTTCATATGAAATATTTTCCTGTTTCTGAATTTTTTTTTTTTTTTTTTTTTGTGAGTGTTAATAGAAGTTATTGAAAATGTCGCTAGTTGTATATGAAAAAAAAAGGTGGCGCTAGTGTGATGATGTCGCTAGTGTTCAACAAAAAAAGTAGGGATAAAGCTATATAAATGATAGCACATCCAACTCATTCTTCTAACAAATTCACTGTGGTCTGCTGTCAAAACGATATATAGTTATATAAAAATATCAGGTGAGTCTTAACCACAATTTATTAATCAATGAGTATTTCAATAATCCTAAGATATTTTATAAAATTTCTTAATAAACTATCCTTAGATTTTCACTAGCTATCATTCTACAACGATATCTTTTGCACTAGGTTGTTATTTTTCAATATATAAAATAACCTCAAAATTTTTTTGTTGTAATCCATCATTATCTTGTCAATTTCTGAATATTTTCCAAATGTTTCAAGTCAATTATTCTTAGATTTTCACTAGCTATCATTTTACATGAATATTTTTCTATAAAAGAATAACCTCAAAATCATTTTATAATCCATCATTATCGTTGCAATTTTGAATATTTTTTAAGTTAATTGTCTATAGATTTTTACATGCAATCATTCTACATTAATATTTTCCGTTTTTTAAGGTTAACCAAACGAATATTATTGTGGTCTGCTGTCAAAACGATATATAGTTATATAAAAAATATCAGGTGAGTCTTACCCACAATTTAATAATCAATGAATATTTGAATAATCCTAAGATATTTTATAAAATTTTTTAATAAACTATCCTTAGATTTTCACTAGCTATCATTTTACATGAATATTTTTCTAAAAAAAAATAACCTCAAAATCTTTTTATAATCCATCATTATCTTTGCAATTTTTACATATTTTTTGAAATTTTTTAAGTCAATTATCATTAGTTGTTTACTTGCAATCATTCTACATTAATATTTTTTTGATTTTTAGGTTAATCAACAAATATTAAAATAAAATGGATTTAAACGCACAATGCAAACAACTTCGAGAGAATTATCGAAAAATAGTTGAACGTTTACACCAAGTTCCAGATCACTATGAAATCAATTCTACAATTGTTTCATTACGCAGAGATATTTCAAATTATAATAAATCATGTGCAAGTCTGTCAGCTGCTCATAAAAAATGCACTCAGGCAACAGTGGGAATACTGACAACTTATTTATTCAGACTGCAAAGTTTGCAAGTACGAGGTGCAGGTGCATCTTCAACAGTTGAGGTATCAAACGATACCTCTGAAAATTACATTGAATGGCAAGATTTAGAAAATGTATTCAGAAACAGAATGAAGACAAGCATTATAATTAATTTAAAACATAAAGATGTGAAAGACTTTCTTTCTGACGCTAAAGAAATGTTGATTAGTCAGATAGCTCTTATTTTACAAGATAAAAATGCGCTCAAAGTCAATACTGTATTAGCTCTAAACTATGAAATCGAAAAACCTTCGACTAATAGTGTAGAAGTTGAAACAAAATATTTCAGCGAAGGTAGTTTTGAGGTTTTACAATCATCAGATCTAAGCCAACTATTTAAGGAAAATTTTGAACATTTTTTAGAAGATGTTGAAGATGCTGAATTAAATGGATCTGGTTGGAAACTACATGAAATCCTTCATCTTGAAATCCAAATAAACGATTACATACCACTGCAAGGTGGTAATTCATCTTTCGTTGAAATGCCATCATGGATAATTAAAACTCATTCAGTTGTGAACGTTAAAAATTCAGACAATTTTTGTTTTATTTGGTCAGTTTTAGCATGTTTATACAAGGTGCCTCACCATGCTGACCGTGTGAGTCAATATAAAAAACATTTTGATACGTTAAATCATAGCGAAATCACTTTCCCCATAACATGGGAAAAAATCAAAATTTTTGAAAAAAAAAATAAATTGAAAATTAATATTTATGGAATAGAGAATGATGATGATGATGAAAGTGATGATGATGAGGAAAAAAAAAATAAAAAACGTAGAAAAGAAAAGATTGTACCATATTATATTAGCAAGAATGAATCTAATTTGGAAACAATTCATCTCATAATGATCAAAAGAGATGAAGAAGCAAAAAATGATGATGATGACGATGATGATGATGATGATGATGATGAGTTGGATTCACAAAAAAATTTATCACAATATCATTTCGCTTGGATTAAAAATTTATCAAGATTAGTAAGTGCGCAAATTTCTAAACATAATGGAAAAAAAATAATTTGCGATCGCTGCTTATGTCATTTTCAATCTCAAAAATCTTGTGATAATCATGAAAAATTATGTAGTGAAAAATGTAAAAGTGCAATGTTATTACCGACTGCAAAAAATAATATTTTAAAATTTATAAGCTATAAACATCAATTAACGGTACCGTTTATAATTTATGGTGATTTAGAATGTTTATTGAAAAAAGTGCAGAGTGAAGAACTTGAAAAAAATCAAGTTTATCAAAAACATGTTCCAAGTAGTGCAGCATATTATTTAAAGTGTAGTTATGATGACTCACTTTCCAAGTTCAATCTTCATAGAGGTAAAAATTCAATTGAATGGTTTATTTCAGAGCTTGAACAAATTGCTCATCAAGTCAATAAAATAATAGATGATATTAAACCAATGTCTCTTACGCGAGATGAAGAATTACAATTTTTGAATGCAAAAAAATGTTATATTTGTAACAAAAATTTCACGAAAAATGACGTAAAAGTACGTGATCACTCGCACTGGACTTCAGAATACCGAGGTGCCGCCCATCAAATATGCAATATTAATTATCAAGAATCATGTATTATCCCAGTAGTATTTCATAACCTCACAGGCTATGATGCACATTTTATCATTAAAAAATTAAAAAACCAGTTCGAAGGTAAAATTGATATACTTGGAATCAATAAAGAAAGATATATTTCATTTACAAAACGTGTCAAGGGTACTAGAATAAGATTGAGATTCATTGACTCATATAGATTCATGGCTAGTTCCATCGATTCATTATCAAATAATTTAGATAATAATAAAAAAACAATAACAAAAAGTCTATGTAAAAATGTTGATGAATTCAATTTAATTACAAAGAAGGGAGTTTTTCCATATGATTATCTTGACAAATGGGAAAAATTTGATGATACAACACTTCCATCGAAAGATCAATTTTATTCAAAATTGAATGAAGAAAATATTTCTGATGAAGCATACGCACATGCTCTAAATGTTTGGCAAAAGTTCAATATAAAAACACTTGGGGAATATTCTGATTTATATCTACAAACTGATGTTGCCCTTTTAGCTGATGTTTTTGAAAGCTTCAGAGCTGATTGTTTGAATACATATAAGTTAGACCCAGCACATTATTATACACTACCTGGACTTAGTTTTAGTGCAATGTTGAGATATACTCAGATTGAACTAGAATTGTTAACAGATCCTGAAATGATGTTGTTTATTGAGCAAGGTATAAGAGGTGGTTTATCACAAGTCTCAAATCGATATGGAAGAGCTAATAATCGATATATGGGCAGTGAATATAATATTGAAGAAGAAGAGTCATTTTTAATGTATTTCGATTTAAACAATATGTACGGAGCTGCAATGAGGGAATATCTTCCAACATGTAAATTTCAATGGATTGATAACTTTGATATATTCACATTAAATTCAATTGCTGATAATTCAAAATGCGGATACATTCTTGAAGTTGATTTAGATTATCCTACAAGTTTGCATCATCATCATAAAGATTTTCCGTTAGCACCAGTACGCGAAAAACCACCTCTAGAAACCAGTAAAACTCCAAAACTACTGGCAACTCTAGACAATAAAAAAAATTATGTTATCCATTATAGGAACTTGAAACAATATTGTTCTTTGGGGATGATTATTACTAAAGTTCATCGTGTTTTAAAATTTGAACAAAGTGCATGGCTTAAACCATATATTGATCTCAACACAGAGTTACGAAAACAAGCTCGTAATGCATTTGAAAAAGATCTTAGAAAATTATTCATCAATGCAATTTATGGTAAAACTCTTGAATCTGTAAGAACTCGTAAATCGATAAAACTTGTACAAAAATATGGTGGTAGAGGTGGAGCAAGATTTTATATATCAAAGCCAAACTTTCACAGTCATTTAATCATTGATGATCTTGTAATCATTGTGATGAAACCAACAAGGATACTTTTAGATAAACCGATTTATCTTGGACTTTCTATTTTGGAAATGTCAAAAACATATATGTATGATTTTCATTATAATTTTATAAAACCAGAATATGGAGATGAAGTCAAATATTCATATGGTGATACTGATTCTGCTGTTTACCACATATTTAGTCATAATATATGATTTGATACGTAATAATCCTGATAAATTTGATACATCTGATTATCCAGAAAATAATCAATATGGAATTCCTTTAAAAAATAAAAAAGTTATTGGTATTATGAAAGATGAAAATAACGGAAAAATAATGAAGGAATTCATTGGTTTACGAAGTAAATTATACTCATATGTTATAGTGAATGAAAATGATTCATTAAAAAATCATGTTCATATGAGAGCAAAGGGTGTAAAAAGATCAACTGTAAGGCAAATAACTTTTAATGATTATAAAAATTGTTTAATTAATCATGTTATTTTAAAGAAACAACAAAATATAATAAGATCTCATAAACATGAAGTAACAACAAGAACAACTGAAAAACCTGCTCTCAGTTGGCAAGATGATAAACGACAGCTAATTGATGGTGAGACTGACACTTTGCCATGGGGTTATATACCTGTTGAACGAATGTGTTTGAGTAAAAGTATATATAAAAGAAAATATGAATGATGTAAATAAAAGTTGTATAAATGTATATAATGAAAATTAATGTTAGAAAATAAATACACGTTGCTTTTTTATTTATTAGTTTATTGATTATCTATCCACTGATTATGACTATTGTCAAATCCAAGATATTTTACATACATTTTATTCCCTCGTCTTTTCAAAACTTTTTCAATCAAATAAATGTCAGAATGTCGAACTTTTTGTAGCTCTTCAGTATAAAAGCTTCCTTGTATTGGATTTCCTTGATAGTCTTTAAGCTTATACGTTACAGGTGATGTTTTATTAATTTTAGTAATTGTGAATATTTCGTTTGTCCAATTTGGTTTATATCCTTTATCAAAGACATGCTTATATTTACTTATTCTTACATGTTGATTTAATTTAAATTTGATTTTAACATGACAATGATTTAAACTTTTAAATACAGTTTGTTTTAATATTTTAATATTTTTACCAACAACTTCAACTGGTTTCATTTTAATTGTGCGATGTTTTGTATTATTATATTTTTTAATTAATTCTGGCAGCAATTTCAACCATTTATAATTTCCTTGCATGCTAAATTCAAAAAACATTTTGTTTTTTAGTGTTCTATTGAATCGTTCAACTATTGATGCTTTTAAATGAGTAAATGTTGAATACATATGAACATTATATTTTTTCAACATTGTTTTGAATGTTGAATTATAAAATTCTTTTCCTTGATCCACATGAAGATTTTTGCATATTCGACCTTTTTTGAATATTGATTCCATTGCTGCTGTTACCTCTTTTCCAGTTTTATTTTTGAGTCCAACAGCCCAGCTGAATTTTGAGAAAATATCAATGACTGTTAAAATATAATTATATCCAGAATTGATCTTTGAATGTTCAATCATTTCAACAAGATCAGCTTGCCACGTTTCATCCTTATCACGAATATCAACTTTACGTCGTAAAAATTTTTCTTGCTGGAGCGTGTAACTCACGCACAACGTCTTTTATAATCAGTCATAGTTCACTGACGGATGTATACAGACTGATTTTTTTATATTAATATATTAATATATTAATCCACATTCTCTCAACTCTTCAATAATTGACATGATCTCATTATCATGATTCGGATTACCAGCTGTTCTTGATGCTACTAATAATCGTAATCGATCAACAAGTTCATTCGGATCGTCCCAATAGATATAATTGACTCTAGTTGGATTATTTTTTCTAAGAGTCATAACCGTTGGTAATAATCCAGTACCATAATGCTCATTATTATCATTCTTATGAGGTGCAATAAAATCAATGTATTTCCGAGATGCTGAATTTTTTATTGGCATATTAGATCTATGATATTGATGATGTGCATTTGTATTATTAATAATTTCATTATAATTTTTTTCATCAATATCAGTAATAGTTCTTCTGTCTGGTGATTTGATAAATAATAATTCCATTAATCCAGGTGTTATTTTGTATAGTGTATCAAAAATATTTAATTCATCATCGTTAAAGAAAATTTTCGCATTTCCAATTTTGTAGTCAGATTTCACTTTTTTAACACCATAATCTTTATCCCACTGTATACTATTGATTTTTCCTAAGTAATCATCTATTAAATCTCTATTTGATTCTTCCACAAATGTTTCCTCGCCTTCATCAGCAGTATCATATTCAGCTTCTTGTTCATAAACTGATTCTTCAATATCAGAAGTACTAAAATTGTCCTCATGTGTTGAATTATTTTTTTTTTTATCATTCGTATTTTTTTCATCCGGAAATGATTTATCATCATCAATTAATGATTTTTTGCTAACCGTTGTTGTTGGCAGTTGTGCAGCTAATTTGTTGAGCGGTGTGACAACAGGTTTAAGATATTCATTTGCAGCATCTGATATATTTTCTTTCCCTAATTTTATCAATTGATATTTTTTCCGAATAACGTCTTGTACTTTTTCAATTTCACTTAAAAATTTTGTTTCATCAACTAGTTCTTGCTCACAAAGAGGCATGTTGATCCTTTGCGATTTTACAATTAACTAATAAAATTTAACAAATCGTTTTGTTATTTATAGTTATGAAGCAGTCAAAATTTTTTCTATATCTTCCTTTATCTATATCTCTATCTTTATCGATACACAGAAAGCAATATTTTTCTTTCCAACAATCCACACACATCTGCCGGAATTTACTATACTCCATATCAATGTTAACATGATCGTGATGTATATGCTTTAAATTCGTATCATCTTGTGGAAAGATAATCAAAAAATTAATATTATCACGTATCAAGTGTTTAGGTATTCGCGCATATGATTGACATAAATAAAATGAATCAACAGCTTTATGTCTTCCCATACAAAAAAATGCTTTAATATGATCCTGCTTTTCAGTTGCAACGTCGTCAAATATAAACTGGTACGACTTGATCGTTGTCGGAAAATTTATAATAATTTATTTCTTCAAGTGGTTCTAGTAACTTTTCTAAATATTGATATTTTGGTTGGTATAATGATTTACTATAAATATAAATATTTGCAAATCGTAAACCATTTGGATCAACAATTAAACTCATTAAAGCGTTCGTTTTACCACAATTACTTCCTCCAATTATCGCACATCTTATTGTATTAGGTAGTAAATCACCATGTCGTTTTTCTTTTAAACCATTACCACTTTTCGATGTAATTATATCAAAGTTTATAACTGGTAATTTTAAAGCTTGTTTCTGGTATTCCATCGTGATGAGCACTGAGCTCAAATCATATAAATTCAACCGTTTTATACCAAAGCAAATCAGTCTGTTATAAGCTATGATTGAGCATACATCAAAAAAGAAAAAGAACAAAAAACGTTGTGGAAAAGGAATACTCAATAAAATAATCAACAAGTTACCATTCGAACTCCATCTGCCTGGTTATTCATATTGTGGACCAGGTACCAAGTTAGAAAAACGTTTAGCAAGAGGAGATCCGGGAATTAATCCTTTGGACGCAGCCTGTAAAAATCACGATATTGCTTATTCAAAAAATCGCAACGATATCAAGGCAAGAAACGCAGCTGATGATATTTTAGCTCGTGAAGCAGCTAAACGTATTTTTTCTAAAGACGCAAGTTTAAGTGAGAGAGCAGCAGCTACATTCGTTACTGGAGCAATGAAAGTAAAATCAAAATTTGGTATGGGTTGTGTTAATGAAAAAAAGAAAAAGAAATGTACGAGAAAAAAAAAAAAACCATTATCTTCGTTGAAAAATAGAAAAATAAAAAAAAAGACTGGAGGAAAATTAATAAAAAATAAAAAAAAACGTGCAGTTAAAAAAAAGAAAATAACAAAAAAGAAAATATCATTTTCAAAAATCGTACAAGCAGCAAAACAAGCAATGAAGGGATCAAATAATTCATCAGTTGCAATTAAATCAGCAATAAACAGTGCGAGAGCAGCTATTAAAAAAAATGGTGGCAAGAAAGCTATTACAGTACCTAGAGTTTTACCAGTTGCTAAACATATCGGTGGTGCACTACCACTTTTAATCCCGATTTTCTCAGCTATATCAGCATTGGGTGGATTAGTTGGTGGAGCATCTGGTGTTGTCAAAGCTATCAATGCAGTAAAGACAAGTAAAGAACAATTAAATGAAAATAAGCGACACAATAAAATGATGGAATCAATTGCAATAGGAAAAGGACTTTATTTAACACCACATAAAAGCGGTATGGGACTTTATCTCTCTCCAAAAAACTTCAACTGATGCTACCACAAAGAGCTTTAACTGATGGTGATTTATTAAAATTTGCTAAACAATCAAAAATTGCTAATTTCCGTGGAGTTTTTATGCGAAATGATATGCCAAAAGATGGACCTTGGAAACAAGAGTGTGGAATCATTAATTTAGATGATAAAAGGAATCCTGGAACACATTGGGTAGCATATAAAAAACTCAATAATAATTCAGCAATATACTTTGATAGTTTTGGCAACTTACAGCCACCGAAAGATCTTGTCAGTTATCTTAATGTTGGTAGCATCAATTATAATCATAAACGTTATCAAGATTGGAATACGTATAATTGTGGACATTTATGTCTCGCATTTCTCACAGGAAAACTATAAAAGCAGAAGAAAAGAAAATTTCCAATCAGTTATTTATCAACCTTGACAATGAACGATACGTTTACTTTAACTCTCACCGGTAAATCTTCAGTCTTAGAAACTGATTACTTTCCACCCATACAATTATCAAGTGAAAAAAATTATTCATTAGCACTTATTTCATTTTTATCATTTAATTCATTACCAAATATCGATCATGAAAATAATATGATTACATATTTGAACAGTTATGATACAATTGAAATACCAACTGGAAGTTATGAAATAGATGATCTAGCTGCTTACTTAGAAAAATATAATATCAAAATTACATATAATAAAAATACTCTACATTCATATATTACAAGTGAAAGAGACATTGATTTTGTAAAACCAAAATCACCAGCACGTTTACTAGGATTTACACCGAGAATATTGAGTTCTAAAACAAAATATGAATCAAACTACCCGATTAATATTTTAAAAGTGAATACATTGAGAATCGAGTGCAACATTACAACAGGAGCTTACGTGAATCAACAAAAAGTTCATACAATATATAACTCTTTTCCTGCTGTACCACCTGGTTATAAAATAATTGAAGTACCAGCTAATCCAATCTATTTACCAATTACTGTTAAAACCATTGATCATTTACAATTAAAAATTGTTGATCAAAACGGAAAATTAGTAAATTTCCGTGGTGAAACTATAACCATTACGTTACACGTAAAATCATAGGAATGGGAATTTGCTTCAATTCACGCGCTATAAAACGTGGGGCATCGTATAAAAGCAGCACATCATGGACACCTCCAGTCAGTCTGAATCGAGCAGTCAAGAAGTTGACATCTCAGAATATAAATTACCTGCAGAGTCTAGGTCTAAAAGTAAAAAAAAATTTTGGAACTTTAATTGGATAAATATAACTTGTCTTAATTGTTTTACACGTCAAAATGAGTGATGAAAATATTTTCGATATAAACGCGCCAGTTCAATTTAACAATGAAATATCCAACTATGAGCTACATGCTCATCAGTCATTTGGATCAACGAGCTTCGATAATAGTGATGAAATAAGAATATCAATACAGAATCAAGATTTGTTTGTTCTACCATCAAAAAGCTACATACGTATGAGTGGAAAATTAACGCAAGAACGTGTTGCTGCAAATGCAGAAGATCCACTTGCTGATATTTATCCTTTAACGTTAGTAAATAATGCTATGTGTTTTTTGTTTGATGAAATGCGTTATGAATTAAATGGAGTTTTAATTGATAAATCAAAGAATGTTGGTATAACATCTACAATGAAAAATTATTTGTCATTAAGTTCAAGAATGAATTATGAAAATGCAGGGTGGATAAATCAAAATGGTATGAAATTGATAAATGATGATGGATATTTTGATATATGCGTTCCATTAAATATAATTTTTGGCTTTGCTGAAGATTATCAAAAAATAATTGTCAATGCGAAACATGAACTCATTATGATACGATCACGTTCAAATTTGAATGCGATCGTACGAGATAATGAGAGAGTTCCTAATATGCCAGAATTTGATTTAAAACTTACAAAAGCTGAATGGCTTGTACCGTATATAATGTTATCAAACAAAAATAAAATTGATATAATGAAATATATACAAAAAGATCCTGTCATTTCTATTGGATTTAGATCGTGGGACTTATATGAGTATCCATTGCTGCCACAAACAACTCATCATATATGGACAGTGAAAACTGCAACTCAACTGGAAAAGCCACGTTATGTTATTCTTGGTTTTCAATCAAATAGAAAAAATGATTGGCAAAAAGATGTAACACATTTTGATCATTGTAAAATAACAAATGTTAAACTTTATCTTAATTCTTATCTTTTCATATGGGAATTTGAATCTTGATATTGAAAAAAATCAATTTGCTTTATTATATGATATGTATGCTAATTTTGCAGAGTCTTACTATGGCTCAAAAATAGATTTAGTAACAAAAGATAATTTTATTAAAAAATCTCCATTAATTGTTATTGATTGTAGTAAACAAAATGAGTTTTTGAAGACTGGTGCTGTAGATGTACGCTTGGAATTTGAATCAAAAGAAAATTTTCCTCAAGGAACGACAGCATATTGCTTAATTTTACATGATAAAATAATTGAATATAGACCAATAAGTGGAATAGTACATAAGTTAACATAAATTAATTGTAACCTATGGTTTTAATTAAATAAAAACAAACGAAAATAATTTGATTTAGTGTATTTATTTATTTATTTATTTATTCACATTTCCTCATCATCATCGAAATCACGTAGATCATATGTACTATCATCTAATATTACATCTTGGTTATTTTCACCATCAAGAACCATGGTTAGTGTTCCTTTCTTGACAGCATTTTCTAGCTCCTTAAATTCTTGATCATCTTGATTGAAATGTGTAGCAAATCTTTTTGGTAGATATGCATAATTTTCATTGTTTATTTCAACTGTTAGCGCTGGACCATACTTTGATGTTGGAAATCTCGCTACTTTAGTAATTTTATAAACTACTTTTCTCTTAAAATCTTTTAATGATTTGCGTTCGTTAGCTTTTTGAAGTTTTTTTGCTTTTGCAAAACCCATTTTTAATATCTGTAAATGGAAAAGTTATTTTTTAGTTAAAAAAATAATTAAAAAACAATGATAATATCAATAAGTTAATAAAAATTTATAAATATATGATAAAACTTACTTGTTGGTTTCTAAGACTGGGCGCACTACAGCTGATGGACTGAACGATGAGTGATGCTTAGTCTCTGTGCACGAGAATATATACTAAATCTCAGGTCCCCCACCAACGAAAAAGTTCCCTTTCCTCTTTTCACTAAGAGTGGGGGAACGTTTTGATTGGTTAATATTTTGTGGGAGAAGGGAAAAACAGGTTATGCTTATCCCTACTATAAATTTTTTAAGAGTGGGGGAACGTTGTGATTGGTTTAAATTTTGTGGGAGAAGGAAAAATCAGGTGATGCTTATCCCGACTAAAAATTTTTCTTCTCAGAAAATAATTTTTACTTTCTATTATTCTAATCTTTTAATCTTTTAGTCCTATAATCTTCTTCATGGAATTTATAACAATAGATGTAAAAAAATATTTTTTTGAGAAAAAGCTAATAATTCCTGTTTGAACATGTTTCAGTATATTTTCTAAAATTTAATCTTTTAATCCATCATCGTCAGATGATTCATCAATTTTTATAACAATGAAATCTAGACAGAATTTTTTTCTTTTTCTGTTCAAACATGTTAAAACTTGTTGAAACTTGTTTCTATTATTATTTTATTATACAAACTAAATCTTTATTTTTTCATATCTTATATTTAAAGGAAGGAAGGATAATTCTAAAAAAAAAATTAACAACTTTTAAAAATTCGGTTTTGCATCATTTATTCATTAATAAAATTCAATTCTCCATTGTCAGTTCCTTCTTTACATTTTAAACAATCTTTTTCTAGTACATAATAAGATATTCCAACATCATCTTCACAATTATTTTGTATTGGATGTTTTTTACATCGTTTTAATTTTGAAATTGTTGGATTTGAACGTTGTTCTACTAATAATTTTTCCCAAATTTCATCAATTTGATGTGATGCAAATTTTATAATAGCCATCACTGGAAGTGCAGCAATATCTTTTTGTGTCAAGTCAGTTATATTTTCAACTGCACAAAAATGTAAAATGGATTTTTTCATGTTGGCTCTTGTTGAAAATTTTTTAATATACCAGTATTTGTATCTCTGTGCATTTTCATATGCACATTTGTAAGAACTGCATAAAGGATGTGAATTCATATGTCGTATTGCTGGATGTTCCATCTCTAATATTTTTATATCTGGACATCCCAAGTCTTCCAAATTAAAAATTGTCATTGGATTAAAACGTAAAATAAATGTTAACCATTTCTTTTATCTTTACCTTTGACAAATAAATAATTAAATTTTCCAACTAATTCTTCATTGATTGTTAATACGTTATTATATTGATCATGACCAGCTTCCCAAGATATCTTATGATAATCTTTTTCACATATATTCACAGTTTTTTTATACTCTTCAGTTAGTTGGTGAAGATCTAGAATTTAAAGGTTGAATAACCAATTCTTTTACAACAAAAATAAACCTTGAGGTTCTTGAAATCCTTGAAAATCAATGAATGCTGACATTTTGTTTCAATATATATCTATTCAACTCAACTCAACTCAACTGAATAGTGACCAGTTCTGAACTGATGAAATTTCTTTTATACCTCTGAATAACCACTCCCCTCTTTTTTCTATCCCTTCCACTTCCTATTTACCCCTACCATTTTTTTACCCCCTCTACAACTTATTTTACAAACATCAAATAGTTGATGAAATAATGAAACTACTTACAATACTTTCTGTAATTTGTCTTGATGATGCAAGAGCTAAGGTTCCAACCTATAAAATGATTGGTCCTCAGTTCGAACCATCATCAAGACAAATTTTTTTTAATTTCATCAACATTGTTTTTATATATCAATATAAAATAGAAAAAAAAAAAAAAAAATATTCCTTCGAGCCGGATTCGAACCAGCGACCTCTGGATATCTCTTATATTTTAATCAAACTAATTACAGTCCATTGCTTCTACCAACTGAGCTATCGAAGGCAATTTAGTTCTTCATTGTATAATATATGAAGGAATATTCTTTTACCGATAGGATATAGCATAATCTCATGTTTGTTTCAGAGGATAGCGTGTAAACTCTCATGCCAAGGGTCCGAGTTCAAATCCCGGTTGGGGAAAATTTTTTTTTCTCTATAATAAGAACTATTTTACTGACATATCCCGCAGGCATTTAAAAATTCAAAATTAAAAAATTCAAGATGGCCTCCTATGAAAAAAAAATAATAATTCAAAACTATTTTACCGACATATTCCGCGGGCATTTAAAAATTTAAAAATTCAAGATGGCCTCCCATGAAAAAAAAATAAATAAATAAATAAATAAAATAAATAAATAAATAATAAATAAATAATATAATAATAATAAAAATAATAATAGAAATCCATTATGCAATCTTACGAAATTAAATCGGGACCCCCCATGATGACGGTGCTCTAATTAATTAATTAATTCGCGGACCACTGAGGTGGGCCCTCGCGGATTCCGGGAAATCACCCGTGAATCACAGTGGGGGGTCGCGGGTTTCGCGGGGGGAAGGGGGGGCACAGCAGGGGGCTGGTCCAGAACTCTCCTATGTACACTACTCACCAAATCAGCCACTCTAACAGGGCCGGCTCAAACTACGTTGCCCCAAAATTTTAGTGAAAAAAAAAATTGAATAGATTTTTTTTTTTTTTCATTCTATAATTTTTATAATGTAAAATATTAATTTTTTTTTAATAATCTTTCTTTTTTCTTTCTTTCGAATGATTTTGTTTGAATAACTTTACATTTTTTTTTTTTTTTTTTTTTTAAATATTTTATTAAAAAAAGACAGATTTTTTTTTTTAACATTTATAAGTACCATGAGACAGTTTGGAATATTCCCGCGGTATTTTTAATTTTTTCTAACACTAATACATCGAATAACGTTTTGAAAATTTAATCAGAGGTTTATTATAACATAACAATGACAAAACAATAAATATTGTAAAGTTATTAGATGTAATTGTTTATAATAATAATTATTTAAAATCAAATAAATAAGAAAAAAACTTTTTTTTTTTGCTAATTTTTTTTTTTTTACAAGTAATTACGTCTAATCATTTTACAATGTTAATTGTTTTGTGGTCAAATTTAAAAATATGTTAGCTTTTTTGCTCTATAGACAGATGCTTCTGGCAGCTGATTTAGATATTCAAAAATAAATCCTTTTACATATAACTTAATATAAAAAAAATTTTGTGAGCCATCTAGACTCGCGGGTTTATTATGTGTAAACATCTTCGGCGTGTTTCTACGAAAAATTCCTACGAATGCGCAAAGTGGTTAATAATGAAGTTGAAATATGAAAAAAAACGGCTATTTATCGGTTGAATGTCGTATAGTTATTGAAATAACGAATTATTCTCAAATTTAATAATGGCAATCAATAGAGATCGTCGGGGAGAAGAAAATGTTTTTAAAAAAATTTCAATATCTCGAATAGTTTTCAAGTTATAATATTTTTTAAAATTTCGATATATCGATTTTTTTTTATTAATTCATTCAATAATGGAAGTCGATTAAACTCATCAAGGAGAAAAAAAAATCGAATACAATTTTTTGATCGCGCGAATAGTTTTCGAATTATCGATATCTTTCTAATGTTAATGATAATTTTTTTCATAATTGATAATATAATAGAGCTAAGTAAAAAAATAAAGCTAAGTAAAAAATATAGCTAAGTAAAAAATATAGCTAAGTTAAAAATATAGCTAAGTTGAAAATATAGCTGGTAAAATTATGTAGATATTGTGTGTTCGGCTATAAAAATATAGCTAAGTAAAAAAAATAGCTAAGTAAAAAATATAGCTAAGTAAAAGATATAGCTGGTAAAATTATGTAGGTATTGTGTGTTTGGCTATAAATATAGCTAAGTAAAAAATATAGCTAAGTAAAACAAATAGCTAAGTAAAAAATATAGCTAAGTAAAAAACCTAGCGACCACGTAAAAAAAACTTGGATATATTCATTATTTTCGCAAAAAAAATATATATTCGTGCTTTGAAAAAAACCAGAAACTTAGAAAAAATATCGAAGTTCCCCCGCCGGGAATCGAACCCGGGTCTTTTGCTTTCTGGGCAAACGCCTTGACCACTAGACCACGAGGCTTCTTATTTTTTCTAAGTTTCATCAAGTTACCTCCGACGTCCTTCTATGCGTCAATTCATTTTTTTGACAATACGCGACAATCAATAATTAGCAGTTACCTCCGACGTCCTTCTATGCGTCAATTCATTTTTTTAACAATACGCGACAATCAATAATTAGCAGTTTTTTTGAAAAAAACAACAAAAATTTCAACTTTTTTTTTTGAGAAAAAAAAATTGTATACATTTTAAAAAAAATATCGATAATTTGATAACTATTCGAGATATAAAAATTTTTATTGGGCTTTTTTTTGAGCTTGGCGAGTTTTATCGATTGCCTTTATTAATATTTAAAAAAAAAACTTAATATATCGAAATATATAAGTTATTATAACTCGAAAACTATTCGCGATATCGAATTTTTTTATGTTGACTTTTTTTTTTACTTGACGAGATTCATTGATGGCCATTATTAAATTCGAGAATTAATCGTTATTTCAATAACTACACGATTTATAACCGATAAATAGCCGTTTTTTTCATATTTCAACTCCATTTTTAACCACTGCGCATTCGTAGGAATTTTTTCCGTATTTTTCCCGTAATCGTGAGAAAATTTTCTATAAAAACCGAATAAAAAAACATGTTGTCTCGGTTATGATAATATCTTCTGAAATTCTTCTGTACAATTACAATAATAATTTTCTCTTTCAAACTAACACATCAGTCATCAATGTCTATTTCTCTTTATTTAAAACATAAAATTAGTCAATATTATAAATAAATTATTATTGTATAATAATTCAATATTATGTTTTGTATTTAGGAAATATTATTTTATATAAACAATAATAATAGGTATATTAATCTTGTAAATGAAAAATACTTGCATACAATACATACATACAAATACAATACTTGTATATTAATATATACAACGGCGCATATATATATATAATAATAAATAAATTAAATATATAAATACGCGCATTTAAATTCATCTATACTACAGAACGGCTGATGGGAACGGTTACCGACCGATTACCATGGCGCTGCAAGGCGCAATGTAGACTGAGGGTGCGAACTCACGACACGCAAAAGTTTGCGTTTTTACATGGCTGCCATAATTCTAAACATGGCGCCTCCGTCATTTAATCCACCCGCTCGACAATGTTTAATTCACACGCGCGTTTAAATCACTCGAAATTACTATATATTGCCAAAATATCACTGAAAAATGTAGCTGTGTGTAATGTGTGTGTAGTGTATCTAGTGTTCAAAGCTTGGATCATGGAGGCGCCATGTTTAAAATTACGGCAGCCATGTTTAGAATTATGGCAGCCATGTAAAAACGCAAACAGAAAATGGATTCCTGCCCAGATCCGTTACCGGATCTGACGTCTAAACTCTATGTTTTTTCCTTTTACTCTAACCCAACCCGCGCCTAAAGACGTTTACACATCAAAAAATTTTTTTTTTGCTTATTTTTTTTTTTACAAGTAATTACGTCTAATAACTTATTTACAAATACTCATACATTAAATAACTTGATAAAAATTCATTACATCATGTAATTGATAAAACAATCAACATTGTAAAGTTACGTCTAATAACTTTACAATATTTATTGTTTCATTATTGTTATATAATAATGAACCTCTGGTAAAATTTTTAAAAGGTTATTCGATGTATTAGTGTTAGAAAAAAATTAAAATACCGCGGGACAATGCGTTTAAACACACTTACACATACAACTCAAAAAATCATTTACACATACTAATACATTGAATAACTTGATTAAAATTCGACCACAGGTTCATTACGTCATGTAATTAATAAAACAATTTACATTGTAAAGTTATTAGACGTAATTACTTGTAAAAAAAAAAAAATTAGCAAAAAAAAAAAGTTTTTTTCTTATTTTTTTTACTTTGAATAATTATTATTATAAACAATTACATCTAATAACTTTACAATATTCATTGTTTTATTATTGTTATATAATAATGAACCTCTGGTCAAATTTTCAAAAGGTTATTCGATGTATTAATCGATGAATATTTTTTTTTTTTTAATATTTGCCCCAAGAAAAATCTGTAGAAATTATCATTATGTGAATTAAAAAACTACCAGTAATGTATAATTCAATTTACATGCCAAAATAAATATATTATTATATGTCATAATATATAATTAGTAAAACTTTTTTCAAGTAACTTTTTGGGTAATTTCGAAATTATCTTAAAATATCTAGCATCTACAGAAGTAAACGATTTTTCCAAGTATATTTTTAATATATCACTGAATATAATTTTTTAAAAACATTTAAAACATTATTTATATAGCTATGTATATCTATGTATATATGAATGTTAAAAACTAAATAAAATTAATAATTTGTAGATTGATGCTGATTTGCAGCGTCTTCATGGAATAAAACAGGGCACATATAAATACCTTTACAAAGATAATATATTTTATAAACCAGCCAACAATAATTCTACAAAGAAAACATATGAATGCAGCTATAAGAAATCAAAACTGTACCATTGTGATGTACGAATTACACGCAACATCAATGGCAAATTAATTTTAAATCCAGGAAAAAAAGGTCATGAGCATGATCCTAAACCCAATGTAATCGAAATTGATGCTATGAAAAACAAACTGCGAGATGCAGCAAAACATCCTGGAAAATCTCAAGTAATATACGACCAGGTCATTAAAAGGCAAGCATTGAATTTATCATAAATAATTCTATATTATCATTAATTATTATTGTAAAATAGAATTTTCGTTTACTGATTTATATATTTATTGACAACTATTTAATTGTATTTTTAAGTTATCCAAATGCTGCTCTGGCTGTACCATTGCGTGTTGCTGCGGGAATAATTAACCATGTTAGAAAAAATAATTGGATTACAGAGGCTAAATCCCTTGAAGAGTTAGCAGAAAAATTATCTAAACACCACGAATATAAAAAATATTACCAAGCATTGTTGTATCCAAGTAATGGAGACGAAGGAACGATTCTTTTTTTTGCTGATAATGATGTTTTAAAACGATTGAATAAGGCAAAAAATCTTTATTTCGATGGAAACTTTAAGGTTTGTATATTTAAAATATTAAATTTAAGATACCTAGATATATTTGTCATGATAATATTTTATATTCAATAAATTAATTAAAAATTGATTGAATTTGAAAAAGAAATTTAAACAACCTGCTCAAAATATATTATTATTATGTAATCAATAAAAAAAATTAATTTAATCATATGCATATATATTTTTCTTACCATTCTTTGATAATATTAATAATGTATAATAAATAGTGAATAAATGGATCATGATATACAATATATTCAATGTTAATGATTATTAGATTACTTTACCTGGTAAAAAAAAAAATAAAAATTAAATAAGATGCGAAATAATTTTGATCTGATATATATATGAATATATATATGCTAATTAAACAATTACAATATCATTTATCGAATGATTAACACATACCTTATATAATTAAGAATTATATTTGATATTATAATTAATAATTTATTATTTAAATATTTTTTTGTTTATTGCTAAATTATTTTCTCATTTATACTCATATTCCTTTATAAAAGTACAAAATGTAAATGGTGTTGCCATCACTTAACAACTTGGAGAACTTATTATAATCTTTTTTACCATAGAGTACTCACCGTATCGCCATCTATTGAAAAATTAAAAAACTAACAATAACCATTTTTACCAATTCACAAAAAAAAAAAAAAAAAAAGTTACTAGTGTTCAGTTTAGATGTGTTCAGTTTTGTTTTCCCTAGGAGTTCAGTTTTGTGGAGTTCAGTTAATTGGTGTGCAGTTTCACTTGTGTTCAGTTAATGACCTACCAAAACCGACACCTCTCCCCACCTACCCTTATGTTCTGAGAGTATCGAGTGAGATCGATCGCTAGATCTCGGTCACTCGGTCAGAGTTAGTTCCTTGACCTACACCAGCTCTTCCAGCTCTAACTAGCATAGGCACTTTGCCTCTTCGAATTTTAATTGCTCTAAAAAAAAACTTAGAATATTTTCTACAAATCGACACAACTGTAAGTTATTCTTATTCAATATCTTATTGATTATTTTATCAATTTACTGTTTCGATAATATTTAAGTAACATTTGGTTACTTAGATTATCAATTTAAATTCATTAAATCATTTACAAATTTAACTTGTAATAAATTACGACCGCATGGTCTAAATTTTCTTGCTTGAGTAAATTAAATTCAAGGCACGCATTGTGTTACATTGTCTAATCAAATAAATATTGAATAGAATAAATTACATTTTTGCTACAATAAATAATCAGTTATTTATTTAAAATAATTAAATATTTAATTATACAAATTCACGACCTCGTGGTCAGCCATTCAATATTGAATACAATTTATAAAGTACAGTGAAAAAGTCTCGTATAATAATTTTATTTTAAATTCAAATAAAAGTAACATTTACTGTGATTTTGTTGTAAAATCAGTGCTACGTTTATGTCTACAATTTGACATAATTTAATCTTCGATCACATTCAACCAACTTGTATAATTATATTGTACCACATCTATATAAAATATATATATATATATATTTATACATTTTGTATATCGTTACTGGCGATAAAATAACCAAGCCAACCTGTCAATTTGCGAGCGTCTCCGAGGTCAAGCCAAGGTACACTCCGTCACTAGATTGCTAGATTAAATTACCGACAACCAATGTAAGTACCTTCTTTTAAGGAGGTTATACACAAATTACTCTTTTTTTAAAAAATATAATGAGAATGTTCTGAAATTTTGTATACAAGTAGATCTTTTCATTCTGAATACAACGGTATAATTATTTTCTTATGTTGATCGGTTAAATTTTTTGTAATTAATTATTGAAAATAATATTTAACATTGGCTCTTATGGAGATTTCAACCATTTTTTTCGGATAGAAAAAATGATGAAAAAGTCTTGAGAAAAATCACACATATACTAGAAACCGAGTTTTATTAATTGCGCGAAAAATTTTCATATGTTGATCGGTCAATTAATAAGAAATTAATTATAAACTTTACAAAAATTAGATGTGGCAACGTATGGCATGTTCAAACACACACACATACCCGCAATCCCATATATTGTATACGGGGCGCAGGCGCTTTACACTTTATTATTTTACAGTGTAGCCAAGTTTCACTTGAGACTGTGACGTCAGAAGCTCCCCGCAACACCCGCAATGAATTTGTGTATAACCTCCTTAAATAAATTTTATTCAGTGTTTGTTCGGTGAATTTATGACAAGTGTAAAATTATTAACATTGTAAAAGCCAAGCGTCATTGTAGCGTCAATGTAGAGTCAGTGACTTGTTTAATTAATCGACTGGATTGCTTCTCAATCCCGTCGCTAGTATTTCGGCCGTCATAATTTAATTATTGTTCGGGTTATCCGCAATTTTAATAATTTTCAGTCTCTGTTTCCGTTATGACCGCATGGCTTTAGGTTCTCTCTTTTCGACGCGACGCGCGAGTAAAATTTAACTGTGTTACCTATTTAATAATTGTTTTTGTATCGCATTTTCATGTAATAGTAACAGGGTTAATTTATAAATAAACTGTGCTCCGATTTTTACTGAATTTACAAGTGTTATTTGAAATTATTTCTACTGTATTACTGTGTTATATTTTCGCGTATTTTTCAGGTTCCTTTTTACCTCTCCCTACATTACGCAATTCCCTCTCCCTACCTTTCTTATGCGCCCTGGCTGCGCAGGATAAACAGGGTTAAATTAATTACATATCTAGTTGGATTATTTCAAAGGGCAATATTGATTGTCTAATAAATGATCCGGCTACGATATTTCATATTTATAATTTTTTTACAGTGATTTAAAAAAATAAAAAAAGGAAAAAAATAGTCACCTGTAATAGTTGATTATTTATTACGTATTTTATTTATAGAGTTGGAATTTGGTAATAAAAAATTTTTTATAGTGAAAAAAAAAAAAAAAAAACGAAACTGACGAAACCGAAACGGAACGACACTGACAATTTTCAATTTTACCGAAGCTCACCCAAAACCGGAACCGAAACGAAACAAGGCCTGACGGAACCGGAGCCGGACCAGGACGGAACCAGCAGTTTTTGAGTATAGACGAAACCGGCACGGAACTTGTCTAAATTCGGTATCGTTTCGGTTCGTGTCCAGCCCTAAAAATTATCGACTTGAAAAAAAATTTTTGAATTTAAAAAAAAAAAGAGTTGAGTGCAGTAGATAATACTAAAATACACTTATAGCTAAATTTTCAGAATTATTCGAGACGTAGTTTTTGAAAAAAGTTGTTTCGAAAATTTTCGAGGTGGTAAGGCAGAACGGGTTTCATGTCGCCTTAAATAAAATTGAATTCTTTTTTTCTTAAAATGTAAAGTTGACTGCAAAATTCAATATATTAATAAATAACATCAAAATTTTAAAATTTATATTAGTCATCGTTCAAAATTTAAATTATTCTGTTTAAAATTTGACCTTGTATTTCAAGATTTTTAAAACTAATATATAAATTATCAATTATTAAATTATTTACAAAAGGATATAATACACATCTTATAATTCAGTTTATAAGATTCTGATGAATTTGTACGACTCCTTGAATATTTCCAGCATATTGCAGAAGTAGCATCCACCATAATATCATTTGGTTCTCACATGACATATATCGAATGCGCCATTGAAGCCCACAAATTAATATAAAAGTTAGCAAGCCACCTGGTCCTTGGCATGAAGCATAAGACAATAGCCAACTTGATTCACCATTGCCATCCTTCAATTGATAATCCAAGACATATATATTACACATGTCCCAGCGACCATAATAGCGACCTGCCTCCAAATTTACCATCATGTTTATACTTATTGGATTGCCCATTATTGTTATTTATTAAATGCAAACAAGTTAATTTTATTTTGCATTTAATTTTATTATGATTCTCCATTTTATTATTTACCAATTTCAACTTTATTTTATTTTTATGTTTATTTTTGGCACAATCTATTTTGTATTGTTGACCAGCATTTATTTTTCCAATATTATTGTCATGAGTATTATTCATGACCTTGAAATGAAATTTCTTTTCAACAACATTCAAATTATTATTATTAATATTATTTTTACACATATTATTATCACAAATTATTTGGTAATAATTATTTGCTTTATCAACATGATTGTTGTGATTTTCATGCATAACTTTGATTTTATCTTTATTTTTACATATATTATCAAGAGTTATTTGATGATAATTATTTGCTTTATCAACATGATTGTGGTGATTATTATGCACAAAATTTAATTCATTTTTATGACAATTATTATCAATCATATCATCAATTATTTTATATCACATATTAATTTGAATGAAAATATTTTGTCTAATTTTCATGTATTATTTTATCATACAGTACATTTATTATTATTATTTTCTGATGAAATCAGGCGTGCCCAACGCTTAGTTGCCACGTGTATCCAGATTTTATTGTTATTATTTTTATTTTTCTGACGAAATTTTTACAAATATGGCGTGTTCAACACTTCGTTGCCACGTGTATACAAATTATTATTATTATTATTATTTACTCACAGAATTTGTTGATTTTCTTCCAATTTATATGCGAAAATTCTTTCTCAACAATTTTTATTCTTAATTTAATGATGTATTTTATACTTTTATCAATTTGCATATCGATACTTCTCTTCTCACTCTCGTGATTGAGATTATAATTTTGAGCCAATTATATGTACTCACGATTGAATTTTCACAATTTTATTAATTTCTTTATTTTATCAAATATTTATTTTTTCTTTCTTTTTCTCACCTCGTGGTTTGAGCTGTTAGTTGGAAACCAATTGAGAATTTTGGTCACAACTAAAATTTTATATCTATTAATTTATATAAAATATTACTCTTTTTTTTTTCACCGCGTGGTTTGTGCCGCTAGTTGGGAGCCATTTGTGAAGTGTAGTGGTTTTCCTCACTTTACTATTTTTACATTTATTTGAATTTCAAACAATAATTTTAAACAAAGACACGAAATTTATATTTAATATTAAAAAGAATAAGACAATTTATTTAACAATTAGACTATTTGATATGATAATTTAACAAGACACAATATATATAAATTAATGGTTGTGAGGTGGCATAGCCACATCACCAATACAACTTTACAGGTATAGTTCGGACGCACCGTTTGGCTTGGTGGCCGGACTAGATGCGAAGAGAGCAGAGTCTCAAGCGACAAGAAGAGAGAGTTCTCTCCTACCCACACATATATATACGGCTAAAACACCTCACTGACTACGTCACATGACATGTCAATGTGGTGGAAGACATCAAATATTTCTATCTCGCTACATAGTTATTTTGATTTTTCTAGTTCGTGAGCTGAAACAATCACTGTGCCCACGTTGTCAAAGAGAAATCGTTGAATACAGGTCAGTACCATGCAACCACTGGTTTGCATGCAAAAATTGCATGCGTACAGAAAGAGAAGCAGCTTTGGAAACAAAAGAAAATATATACTGTAAACTGTGCAAAGAAACTATTATAGCTTTTTTTAAAAATTATGTTTCATAAAAAAAATGCAGCTGATCAATGTGTAATATATGATTTGTCACATGATTACTAATAATAAAATTAATAATATTAATTTATTTTATTTTTTTCAGTGAACATGATTCGGGTAATATCAATGAAAAGCCTAAAAAAAATAGCAAATTAATAAGTAAAAAAATGAGGTGATAAATGTGCTAAAATATCAGATCAAATTAATGGAAAATTTGGTATAACTGGACTTGTTAATGATAATGTTAAATTACAATTTAAAACAAAATATATTTACATGGAATGCAATTAACATGGTGTAAAAGTTGAGCATAATATTGACAATTTTAATTTAGTACTAACAGTTATTGTTCCGGGTCGAACCACGTGTCTGTCGGTCCCAGACTGACCGGATTTTTATTCTTTTTATTTTTTAAACAAAATACAATAAGTTGATAAGTTTTAAACATTACTCTGCTTTTTATGGCTAGATCGTGAGATCATACAATTTCAAATAACATGTGACTAACAATTTTGGTTTATATTTTTTCTAAAATACTTTAAACATATCGATATAAGTCGATACTCGAAAGAAAACCGATTTATGTTTATATGTGTATATGTATGTATCGACTTTTGTGTGAATTCCTCCTTACTTTTATGTTTCCCTGTAATAATCTCGTAGATACAGTGACGTTTAGTTAGTTTCTTTTAGTAAATGTGTATGAAATTTTTTAATTTTAAGAGGTTATAGAAATGAACAAGATGCAACTTTAATTTATATTTTTTTTAAAATATAAAAAAGTATTGGGGCGAAAAAAACTTGCAAAATATCCGTACATGGTTTTAAAATTTATATACATGTAATTTTATTAAATTGCCTTTTCAATGATAATATAAATTAAAAGTATTACTAAAAAAAAAATACATGAAAACTTTGACAGCTATCTACGGTAAATAAATACGTGTCAAATTGGAGTAATTGAAAAGAATCTTGAGAATTGTATCAGAGAACTATAAAATGAAAGAGTGGCGCTTGCAGATATACATGAGTTATTATCTATTATCGTATTATACATGTAGTATGTATATATGACATACTACATGTATATAATACGTGTATATAACATGCATGAGCGCTCTACTCCTTTACTTTATGGTGCGCTGATACAATCTTGGATATTTTATTGAATTTCACTCTTTCTCTTGAAGTACATATTAAAAAACCAACATATAGTATTAAGAAAGTAGAAAAAAGAGTAAGAAGATGTTTTAATAAAATGTTTAGTTTTTTTTTTTTTTATTCCATTGGAATAAAAAAAATAATTTCAATGTTTTATAAAAAAAAAAAAAAGATTGAGAATAAAAGATTCGCGAAATATCTGTAGATAATTTCAGCATCAATTAAAATAATATACTTAAAATTAATTTTATATGCTTAAAAATTGTATTTTTTTAAATTTAATTTTATTAGAAATAAAAAATAGTGATTTGAGCAGGAATCGAACCCGTGCCTTGTAGATACATTTCAATTTTTGTGTTTGAAAACGTGTGAATTTTTTTTTTAATTTTATTTTTTTCTCATTTAAAATAGCAAGTTAAAAAAAAAATCCCGGATAATATCTGTAGATAATTAAAAAATTCATAGTCTGCCGTATTTTATCCGAACGTACTCCATACATACGCTGTACCTTATCTGTACGTATGCCGTACTCAATAGAAATCCATTTAAAAACCAACAAAACTATTTTCCGGAACAATAGATATTTCATTTTTTTCCAATATATTATGCGGCCGTACTTAATCCGTAGGTATGTGGTACTTTATCAGTACGCATAACGTACTTCATCCATACTTAAAAAAAAAAAACGTTTAATTTCAAAGCCAAAAATTCTGCTTATCGAAATATCAGATATAAGATAAATATTAGATGTAAAATAGCGATTTACGAAAAAAAATCCGCATAATGTCTGTAGACATGAAAAAGCATAGTCTGCCGTATTTTATCCAAACGTACTCCATACATCTTTATCCGTACATACGCCGTACTTTATCCGTACGTATGCCGTACTTGAAAAAAATCTATTAAAAAAATCCGCATAATATCTGTAGACAATTAAAAAAGGTTAGCATAGTCTGCCATATTTTATCCGGACGTACTATATACATCTGGTGTACTCTATCCGTATGTACGCCGTTCTTCATCCGTACATATGCCGTACTTAATCCGTACTTTGTTCAAACGTATTTCGTATTTAAACGTATTCTGTATACCGTACTTAGAAAGTAAGAATTTATAAGCTAAAAAAGTTGCTTTCCAGAACAATAGATATTTATTTATTTTATTTTTTTTCTTTTCATTTAAAATGGCAATTTCAATAAAAATTGCCGCAACTGTAAATAATTAAAAAATTCATAGTCTTCCGTATTTTATCCAGATACTCTATACATCTGGTGTACTCTATCCGTATGTACGCCGTAATCCGTACATATGCCGTACTTAAAAGAAATTTATTTAAAACCAAAAAGCTATTTTCCGGAACAGTAGATATTTAATTTTTTCGGTGTGTTATGCTGCCGTATTTTATCCGAACGTACTCCATACCTTATCCGTACATACGGCGTAATTTATCCGTATGCATGCCGTACTAAATAGAAATCCATTTAAAAACCAACAAAACTATTTTCCGGAACAATAGATATTTCATTTTTTTCCAATATATTATGCGGCCGTACTTAATCCGTAGGTATGTGGTACTTTATCAGTACGCATAACGTACTTCATCCATACTTAAAAAAAAAAAACGTTTAATTTCAAAGCCAAAAATTCTGCTTATCGAAATATCAGATATTAAATAAATATTAGATGTAAAATAGCGATTTACGAAAAAAATCCGCAAAATGTGTGTAGACAATAAAAAAAGAATAGTCTGCCGTATTTTATCCGGACGTACTTTACACATCTGCTGTATTTTATCCGTACATACGCCGTACTTTATCCGTACGTATGCCGTACTTGAAAAAAATCTATTAAAAAAATCCGCAAAATGTGTGTAGACAATAAAAAAAGAATAGTCTGCCGTATTTTATCCGGACGTACTTTACACATCTGGTGTACTCTATCCGTACGTACGCCGTACTTCATCCGTACATATGCCGTACTTAATCCGTACTTATGCCGTACTTGAACGTATTCTTTATACCGTACTTAGAAAGTAAGAATTTATAAGCTAAAAAAATTGCTTTCCAGAACAATAAATATTTATTTATTTTATTTTTTTTCTTTTCATTTAAAATGGCAATTTCCATAAAAATTGCCGCATCTGTAAATAATTAAAAAATTCATAATCTTCCGTATTTTATCCAGACGTACTCTATACATCTGGTGTACTCTATCCGTATGTACGCCGTACTTGATCCGTACATATGCCGTACTTAAAAGAAATTTATTTAAAAACCAAAAAAGCTATTTTCCGGAACAGTAGATATTTAATTTTTTTTTTTCGGTGTGTTATGCTGCCGTATTTTATACGAACGTACTTCATACATCTTTATCTGTACATACGGCGTACTTTATCCGTATGTATGCCGTACTATTAAGAAATCTATTTAAAAACCAACAAAACGATTTTCCGGAACAATAGATATTTCATTTTTTTCCAATATATTATGCGGCCGTACTTAATCCGTAGGTATGTGGTACTTTATCCATACTTAACAAAAATAAACGTTTAATTTCAAAACCAAGAATTCTGCTTATCGAAATATCAGATATAAGATAAATATTAGATGTAAAATAGCGATTTACGAAAAAAATCCGCATAATGTCTGTAGACAATTAAAAAAAGCATAGTCTGCCGTATTTTATCCGGACGTACTCTATACATCTGCTGTATTTTATCCGTACATACGCCGTACTTTATCCGTACGTATGCCGTACTTGAATAAAATCTATCAAAAAAATCCGCATAATATCTGTAGACAATAAAAAAGACATAGTCTGCCGTATTTTATCCGGACGTACTTTATACATCTGGTGTACTCTAACCGTATGTACGCCGTACTTCATTCGTACATATGCCGTACTTTATCCGTACGTATGCCGTACTTGAAAAAAATCTATTAAAAAAATCCGCACAATATCTGTAGACAATAAAAAAGGCATAGTCTGCCGTATTTTATCCGGACGTACTCTATACATCTGCTGTATTTTATCCGTACATACGCCGTACTTTATCCGTACTTTATCCGTACTTGAAAAACATCTATCAAAAAAGAAGTGGACAAATATTTTCTTGGAAAAGACCAGAGATCAATGCTCAAAGTTTCTCAGAACCATTTCCGAACTATGAACATTTCTTGGCTTATTCAGTCAACAGAAAAAATAATTCGATAATGAGTCCTGATTTAATTACAGAATTTTGTCGTTTTGTGATTAAAAATAATTTGATGCCACACAGTTTAAAAACATTAAGTAATTTTAAAAAGAAAATGTATCGATTTAAAATTCCATCCAAAATAGGAACTTTTAAGCGCAGAATCGAGCTACAAGTGTATGAACTTATTTTGAATGGATCTGTACCTGGATCATTCCTGTCAGAAGAAGAAATTGAAAATTTAAAAAAACGATTACAACTCAGTAAAAAAAAAACAAATTAAAAAAAAAAAATAAAGTGTAAAATATTTTCTTTTTTTTTTATGATGTTTTGATTTTTTAAAACAATGATTATTAAAAGTGTAATTTATAAAAATACCAGAAATGGTGAAAAAATTGATTGTCAAGTTGTATGTCGCCACTTCTCACAGCCCCTGTGATGAAAAGTATATAATAAAAAAAAAATTTATTTAAGTATGAATAATGTACAGCAGCATACTTAAACTTCAACTGGAAAAAAATCGAATATCTATTGTTCCCGAAAATAGCTTTCTTGATTATCAAATTGATTTCTTTTAAGAACGGCATACGTACGGATAAAGTACGGCATAAGTACGGATAAAGTACGGCGTATGTATGGATAAAGTACAGCAGATGTATAAAGTAAGAATTTATAAGCTAAAAAAATTGCTTTCCAGAACAATAAATATTTATTTATTTTATTTTTTTTCTTTTCATTTAAAATCGCAATTTCCATAAAAATTACCGCATCCGTAAATAATTAAAAAATTCATAGTCTTCCGTATTTTATCCAGACGTACTCTATACATCTGGTGTACTCTATCCGTATGTACGCCGTACTTCATCCGTACATATGCCGTACTTAAAAGAAATTTATTTAAAAACCGAAAAAGCTATTTTCCGGAACAATAGATATTTAATTTTTTTTTTTCGGTGTTTATGCTGCCGTATTTTATCCGAACGTACTCAATACATCTTTATCCTTACATACGCCGTACTATAAAGAAATCCATTTTAAAACCAACAAAGCTATTTTCCGAAACAATAGATATTTCATTTTTTCCTAATGTATTATGCTGCCGTACTTAATCCGTAGGTATGTGGTACTTTATCAGTACGCATAACGTACTTTATCCATACTTAAAAAAAAAAATAAACATTTAATTTCAAAACCAAGAATTCCGCAAATAGTCTGCCGTATTCTATCCGGACATACTTTATACATCTGCTGTACTTTATCCATACATACGCCGTACTTTATCCGTACTTATGCTGTACTTTATCCGTACGTATGCCGTTCTTAAAAGAAATCAATTTGATAATCAAGAAAGCTGTTTTCCGGAACAATAGATATTCGATTTTTTTCCAGTTGAAGTTTAAGTATGCTGCTGTACATTATTCATACTTAAAAAAATTAAATGTTTAATTTTAAAACCAAGAAAACTGCTTAAAGTAATATTAAATACCAAATTTTTTTTGCAATATATTATGCTACCGTACTTCATTTTAACGTATGCCGTATTTAGAGAAAAATGAATTTGAACACTAAAAAAGAAAACTATTTACTTTGAAAGTAATTTGACATTCAATTATAGGTCAACAGTTGCATCAAATGGTAAGTAAATTTTTGGTTTTAACACTTTTAATATGCTGTACTTCTTCCGTATAAACGCTGTACGTCAAAAAATACATGTTCAATTTCTAAGCCAAGAAAACTGCTTATCGGAATATTAGATATCAATTTTCCTTGCAGTGTATTATATTACTATAATTTATCAGTTCGTATACCACACTTTATCCGTACCTTTGCCGTACTTCGTCCATGCTTTTTTTTGTGTGACAAAAAAAAAAATCCAAAGTAGGATTTGAACTCATGACTCGATAATTTTTTTTTCCTTGTACTTTTCAACATATAAATTTTTTTTTTTTCTTTGGTAAAACGTATTTGAAACGCAAAATTCTCGCAAAATATCCGTAGATAAATATAATTTACATATAAAAAGATTTTTCGTCGTATAATTCTTTTGTATTAAAGACACGATATCGTCTGTCTTTCTCAAAGAATAAAGCTGTAAAAACGCCCTTTACAATAATGAAATAATATATTTATGCGTTCAAGGCTCTCCATAATTTTTTTTAGAAAAATGAAGCTTTAAGAATGCCCTCTACAATAAAACAAAAATATATTCAGATGATCTTGACCTGTCAATATTCTTTTATAAAGAATAAAGCTTCGAAAACGCTCTCTACAATAAAAAACAAATATAGTTAGTCTTTCGAAGACTTCTAAAATTTGTATTTAAGAAATAAGGATTTAAGAACGCCCTCTACAATGAAACAAAAATATTTTTAGACGTTCTCGGCCTGTCGATATTCTTAGATATGAAATAAAGCTTCAAGAACGCCCTCTACAATGGAAAAAAAATTATATTTAGGCTTTCGAGGACTTCTAAAGTTTCTATTCAAGAAATAAGGATTTAAGAACGTCCTCTACAATAGAAAAAAAAAATAAATAGATACGTTCTTGGCCTGTCAGTATTCTTTCTTCGAGAACGCCCTCTGCAATAGAAAAAAAAATTATATTTAGGCTTTCGAAGTCTAGAATTTGCTTTCAAAGAATATAGCTTCAAGAACGCCCTCTACAATAGAAAAAAAATTTATATTTAGGCCTTCGAGGCCTATCTAAAATTTGCTTCAAAAGAATACAGGTTCAAGAACGCCCTCTACAATAGAAAAAAAAAATATATTTAGGCCTTTGAGGCCTACCCAGGTAGGAGTTTTCGGGCTTGAACAACTGTGCCTGGCATGTGCGAGGGTCGTGTATCAAGCCTTGGGAGCACAGGCTTGACACAAGCTTGTGTCCATTGTTTTCCCCGGCCTCACACGAGCCTCGTTAACGCAGGCTTGACACAAGACTGTCCCCGTTGTTTTCAACCAGCCTCACACAGGCCTCAATAGTCCAAGCCTGTGTCAAGCCTGTGTTTTTTGTTTTCCCCGGCCTCACACGAGCCTTGTGAACACAGGCTTGACACAAGACTGTCCCCGTTGTTTTTAACCGGCCTCACACAGGCCTCAATAATCCAAGCCTGTGTCAAGCCTGTGTTTTTTGTTTTCCCCAGCCTCACACGAGCCTTGTGTCAAGCCCGTTTTACCAAGCCTCACACGGGACTTGACTTGTGCATATATTCAATTAAAAAAAAAAAAATTATATTAATTAGATCAATAAATTGTAAATAGAAATTTTAAATAACAATTATTAGGTTTTGACTATCGTGTCAGGCTTTTACAAGGACTGTGAATTGGCTCTCGAATAAACTCATTGATATAAAAAATTTTGACTGACTCTTTTATTAATACCCCGGTGGTTGACTTGATAGAGCATTGGAGTTCCACGTGAGTGGCCTAGGATCGATCTCCCGTTACGCCATTCATTTTCGTTCATATAATTATCGTTAATTCAAATTGTATCGCGTAAAATATAATAATGTCAACTTAATAAATTAATAATAATTGTTTATTTATATTTTTTTATAATTTTTTTTGCAAGCCGGTGTCAAGCCTGGGAACACAAGACTGTGTCAAGCCTGGGAACACAAGCCTGTGTCAAGTCCGATACACTAGTCCGACACCAGCAAATACATCGTGAACATTCCAGACTTGACACAGGCCCGAGAGCCGGGTAATCAGGCTTGTCCCAGGCTTGTGCCCGTCGTCACTTCCTACCTGGGTATCTTAAATTTGCTTTAAAAGAATACAGGTTCAAGAACGCCCTCTACAATAAAAAAAAATATATTCAGGCCTTTAAGGCTTCCTCTGGAATTTTTGAACTTCATAACTTTCCAAGTGTCAAATCAGCTTTCTCATATGCTACATTACCATTATAGTCAATTGATTTAGTTTATGGTTTTTTTTTTTTATTTTTAGTTTTCGATATCATGATGATTAAATATAATAAAATATTACAATAATAAAACAATAATGAAAGAAATAATAATAATACAATAATAACATTAGAATTTAATAATTTAGAAAATGTATAATGCATTAAAGAATGTATAATTTTAAAGTTTTGTAAAATATAAAGCCCCACTTTCACGACACTTAAATTCATTTTTGTCAAATTTAATGTTACCATGCAATAATTATAATAATTTCTATGTTAAAAAGATTGCCCCCTTTATGACTTTATAAACCTTCGGTGTTTCAAAATATGAAGTTACGTGTAAAAACTCATTTTTAGTTACTCTCATGCAGTTACATGAAGACATATAAAGTCAAAAGAACGACGTATGGCTTTATGTGACTGCATAAATGTATACTAAAAATGACTTCATTTTACGTAACGTCATATTTTTAAACACTGAAGTCATTATGATAATTTTAAAACGGAATAAAACAGTGATCATAATATATAAAATTACTCACGAAAATAATTCGAATTATAATTCAAAACATTTTTTTAAAATTACAAACTACATTTTGAAAATTAAATCTAACATCCACTGTTGCTGACCCTTCGTTCCATAAATTATGTGGTATTTGAATGTACTGCAGCTCGATAGTCACTATAAAAGAAAAAATTAATGTTAGTATTGAGTAGTATTCAAGTACCCAAAAAAATCATTGAAATTTTGTAATAATTATGTGTCCCATCATCACATTATTATTAATTATAAATATTTTTTGCTTGTTCCATACTCAAAGATTAGGTCTCTGTGGCTCGTCACTTCCACAGTATTTTAAGACTCCAAACCCTCTTGATAGTATGTATGTGTGTGTGTGTGTGTGTGTTTGTTTGTTTGCTTGTTTGCGCACAAAAGTCCCTAATAGTGATCAAAATGGAACACTTAGAAGAAAAATGATTCTACTTATCTTTTTTTTTGAAACGTTATCGATCCGCTGAATTAACCACTTGAATGCTTTTCCTATTTGATGTGAGTGATCTAGAAAAAAATTCAAACTGTAATTATGATTGATATCAACGTTTAACTTTTTCAAAATACTATTATTACCATCTTATCAACTTTTTAAATCAGCTGAACAACTTATTTGGAAAAATGAATCTTGCAGTTATCTCAGTTGTTGCAGGTAAAATGATTAACGGTGCAGCCTGAAAATGTAATAGTTATTCACTTGAATTTTAATCGTTTATTATATTCAATAAAAATTCGAAACTCACAATAACCAACGATATTTTGGATTACCTGTTTAATATAGAAGTCAATCTTTATTATATTGCCGAAACAACAGCCTCGACGAATGTACATATTGCTTAAGTAAGTACAGCGATTCTAGCTTCATAATGAATCTTGGCTAGTTTTATTCTGTGGATGCATTTAAATATTATTTTAAGAAACTTGAATTTTCTAACGTAAAATTATTAATTCAACTATACCTGATTGATGACCCGAGCAAAGTGAGTTCCCAGTTATTTTTAAAATCAAATATATTCTCCCGTTCCGAGTTCTGTTGATAAATCATGAAATATTATTGGAATTTTTCATTTATTCATTAAAAATAAAAAAAATTAAAAGATTCTAAATTTTGAGTAATTATGAAGAAGGAAAGAAAAAAAAAAAATTTCAATTATGTATTTTAAAAAAAGGTACCCAAGTGTTAGTAAAATAAGATGAATCTTAACGATCGTTGTCTATGTTTTCGTCAACATCCTCGTTATCATTATCGGCATGAACGAACCCTCCTGTGAAGCAGCAAACGATAACATGCATACAAAGATTTTCGTATAAAAAACTATGACGGTTGGAACGGAAGATGGATTTATATTTTGAAAAACTTCGTTCAACATCGACTGATTCTAAAGAAGCATGTCGACATGCAAGATAATCATCCAATTCCCATCTAGGGATTCGTGTATTTTCTGCTATGACATTTGTTCTTAAAAACTCATTGACGTTTCTCATAGATTGATAACCAGTATTAACGTCATAGACTGCTCTCATTTTTGTTATAATATTATCTGGAATTCCGTCAGTTTGTGTTATATAATCATATACTTCTTGGAATATAGTTATCCTTTCATTTAACGGCAAATCTTCTGCCTCGAGTCTTGTTATAGCATCTGCAATGCGTATGTAATGTTCAGCAATATGCACAAATTCTTCGTGAAGGCCTTCTCTCGAAAAAAGTCTTTTAGCTTTTTTTATCGCAGCAGAATCAGGATCTAAATGATCGATCACTCTACGGACGTGGTCATAATTTTGTGCATAATAAACAGCTGCACGCAACCATGTGCCCCAACGAGTTATTATAGGTTCTGGAGGCAATGAAATGCCTCCAGCCATTTGCTGGAAGAGTCTCACTCTTGTTGGAGCTTTTATAAATACTTTCTTTGTTTCTGAGATAACTTCGTTGGCATTATCAAATTCGTCACGTACCCATTCAGCTACAAGACTTAATGAATGACATAGACACCTTACGTGTAGCATTTTAGGAAAATCAGGAGCTAACAATCTCCCTGATCTCATCATGTATGGGGCTGCATCAGTACAATAAATTAAAACTCTATTGTAGTGAATACCATCAGGCCACAATATATTTAGAGACTCTATTACAAAATTACGTATGGTTTCACCATTTCCAGCATCGAGGCATTGAGCATGAATGAGCCTTGGTCTTCCAGGACGATCGGGTATAAGTGGCCGTATGATGGCATGAGCAACAATTTGACCTTTGGAATCGGTGACTTCATCAACACTTATAAAAATAGAATGATTCCCAATTTCGTCACGTATGGACTGTAATTTGGATTGATAAATTGCAGGTACATAAGATTGACGAAGTGCTGATGGATCAGTTATTATTTGCTGAGTATATTTTTCGAGAAAAGCTGAAAAAGTTTGATGTCGCAACTTGTGAAGCGGAATGTCAACTGTCATTAATGTATCAACCAACTCCATGCTGAATGCGTTTTGTCCTGATGAACAAGCTGCGAATGCTGCTTCTGTGGGTCTAGGTCTTGCGGCTTTTAATTCTCTTGTTCTTGTGTGAAATTGAGAATCGTTGTGATCTCTCAAGCAATCTAGTGTAACTGTCGTCAAACGTTTGTGACAGTACACGCATTCAATGGTGCCATTTGCAATTCGATATATATTATCATCGATTCTTAAAGTGGCTATAAAATTCGTAAGTCGTTGTTGTAATAGTAAATCTGGATTATTTCGTCGATCAATCGCATGTAAGTGGGTTTGCCCTGCAATGTGCCGACGGATTTCTGTTACGCTTCGAACGTTTGTCAGTGCTCGTTGACAAATTGTACAATTCACGATATTATTTGCTTGTACCTCGAACGTGTCTCGAGGAATCCGAAGGGCACGACATGCTTGAGTTATAATTCTGTCCATGTTTCTGTTTTGAACTGTAAATATGAAAAAAGTCATGCAAGGTCTGCTTCTGAACAATGATCAATAAATACTAACTAAGTACTGACGGAAATTAATAAATAATATTACATAGAAAAAACCCGTACCTCAATCATCACCCCCAGAACGCGGCTTAGAAGATTGAAATTTTTTATGAAAGGATCCCAGGTAGAACGAGGCAGGAAATAAAACATACACGAAAGGACTTGATCAATATTATAGTGGAAAATTAATAGTATTGTTCGAATTAAGGTGGAAAGTAAATCCCATCGTCGAATAAACTTTGGGCCCAAGAGGGTGCGCACCTACAGTTGGTTATAAAAAATATTTTCAGTACCCCTCTGTCCAAAATATATTCACTATACTGACAGGTTCTTGGTAGTATGCGTGTATTCCATATGGATAGGCACACACATACTATCATAGCCAAAAAACATGAGACAGAACGACGAATAAAAAAAATAGAAAGACTGCTAATGATAGAAAATTTAATAATTAAAAGTTGAATATCTCTTAAAATCGTAGGCGGAAAATGATCTATGAGTGCTTAAAAAATCCGTATTAAAAAGTACTACAAAGTGATAAAAAAAAAAGAAATATTATATATAAACATAGAAAATTTTTTCAATTACAAGCGTAAATGTGTGTTCTATCCCTATCCTTGTGTGTTAAAGCTGTCAACTTTGACATCAATTATCGTAAAAAAAACTAGTGAGAAAATGTTGAAATAATTCATGGAAATAGATTATTATTCGAGCTTTTATTTAAGCCCAAAAAATCAAAAATTCATAGAAGGGAAATTTTCTTTACTTTCAACCTTAAACATAAAAATAATAATAAAAGCATCATATTAATAAATTTATTAAGTTTTGAGCCTGTCAATATTCTATTTTAAAAAATGAAGGTTTAAGGGCGCCCCCTACAATGATAGAAAAATATTATTGATATATTTTATTAATTTAAGGCGCTTTTGCCCTTCCAATATTCTAATTTCATGGAACAAGGCTCAAAGACTGCCTTTACAATTATAAAAAAATATACCTCAAGACGCTCTTGACCTGCCAATATTTTATTCCAAGGGATAAAACTCAAAAGGCGCCTTCTATGATAGGAAAAAAAATATATTTAGACGTTCTATGCCTTCCAATATTCTATTTTCATTAGTAAAAGCTCAAAAGCGCCCCCTACAACAATGAGTGATTTCAAGATAGAACAGCACCCGTATTCACGGGGCATTTCAAATTAGAGCTTTTTTCCTCCACTGGCGGCGCTTGTGAGCTTTTGTATGTCAATCTATATAAAAAAAATTTGACAACACCATCAGTAGGAAGGTAAGCCCCAAATTGTATAAAATTTGCCCTGTGAATACGGGTGCTGAGCTTGGTCTTTGACGTTGAAACCAGGTTTAGTGTCGAATTTTTAAACTAATTGTTACCTAGTTTTAGAATTGCATTTTATACGAATACAGATATAAAATTTCGAAGTAGCTACAATTAGTTTTGGAAAAAAAATATTTCTCGAATAAAAAAAAAAACGCGCACCTTAATTTTCACCACCAGAACACGGCCTACAGGACTCAGATTTATCAGGGTTCTGTAAGGGTAAAAAATGTCGCATACGAATGCTCAATTTTTCTGAAGTCAAATTCAAAGTCTAAAAAAAAAAAATTTTATTTCGGGGCACTGAATTTTCTACACCCCTGGGGTGCTATTCTTGGTCTCCAGCGCCCAGAAAAACATAGAAATTTTAGAGTTATCGTGGGCTAGCATGGGAGGAACATTTTTCAAAACTATTTTTTTATGGCTCAGTTTTAGAGAATAATCGAATACAATAATTAGAATGAGTAAATAAGGGGATCTAATTTTTTCAACAGGTATTTCAAGGGTATAACAAGAAAAAACATGGAAAATTCGCGTTTATGGTGGTCTACCATGAGGGGAACATTTTTTTTAAATTATTTTTCCACGGTCAAGTTTTAGAGGACATCAAAATATATTGTTCACGACAAGAAACTAAAGGGATCTAATTTTTTTACGGGACCAACAAGAAAAACATTCAAAATTATTTTTCAATTTTATTTTAACTGTTCATTTTTATTCACTCATTATTATATTTTTATCCTAAATACGCGTCAATGAGGATATTCTTGCATGAAAAAAATACGAAGCTCATTATATACACCAAAAATCTGAATTTTATCCATATGTTACAACTGCCGCTAAAGTTACCTGAGTAGACTGTAGGGCGCGGAACGACTGGGCGCTAGTTTCACCGTCATGAAGAAAACGATATCGCTTTTGTCGCCAGAGCGTTTCGAGGTTGACTTAATTCGACTAAACACAAACATCCCTAGCGTAAGGCAATAGTAAATCCAGACCTTTCCAGAGAAAACCAGGCTATTGTAAAAAAAGCATTAATTTACAATAATATTAATAATTGTTGATCAGCAAAAAATAAATTAATAATTTTTAAAGACATTTTTATTGTTAAAAATAATTTTTTGCGTAAAAAAAAAAAAATAACAAATCAACCTGTGGCAATACAAAAGCCAGAGAAAAGCCAGAGTGAAGCCAGAGTAAAACCAGACAAAAGTCAGACCAAAGCCAGACTTGTAAAAAAGACATTTATTTATAACACTATCAATAATTATTAATAAACAAAGCCAGGATGTTCGTCGGCGAAACTGGTCGGCTGAGGGTGCCATGGTTACTAGTAACTTAGTTTGTTTATTTAAAAAAAAAAAAACACTTACAAGTTCAATTAGTACGAATAAACTATGGCCGTTTTTTTTTTTTTTTTTCATAAATTTTATTAACTCCGAGAGATGTCATCAAATGTCTTTTATTTCACATTCAAATATTTATTGATAAAATGAATTCAAATGTAGATATATAACCCTGGTTGATAAAATGTTCGGACTTAATTTTTTTTTTTTGTGTTTCATTTATTTATGCATATTTTTTAGAATTTATATCAAGAAAAAAAAAGTAAGTATTTAAATAATTTAATTTAACAACGCTTTATAAAAAAATAACTTTTTTAAACTATATTTTCTGTTAAAATAAAAGAGTGTTAATTTTTAATATTTTTATTAGTGTAAAAATAATGTTATTTAAACAATAAATTCAACAAAAATTTAAACAAAAATTTAAACGATAATTTAAACAACAATTTAAACAATAAATTGAACAAAAATTTAAACAAAAATTTGAACGACTATTTAAACAACAATTTAAACAATAAATTCAACAAAAATTTCAAAGACTTTTTAAACAATAAATTCAACACAAATTTAAACGACTTTTTAAACAAAAATTACACTACTACTTTTACTAGAAAAAGTTCTAAGAAAATTTCTACAAAAAATTCTAGAAAAAGTTCTAAAAAAAGTTCTCAAAATATTTCTAGAAAAAATTCTCAAAAAAGTCCTTAAAATATTTCTAAAAAAAGTTCTAGAAAAAATTCTCAAAAAAGTTCTCATAATAGTTCTCAAAAAAATTCTAGAAAAAGTTCTAAGAAAATTTCTACAAAAAATTCTAGAAAAAGTTCTCAAAATATTTCTAGAAAAAATTCTCAAAAAAGTTCTCATAATAGTTCTCAAAATAGTTCTAAATAAAGTTCTAAGAAAGGTTCTAGAAAAAATTCTCAAAAAAGTTCTCATAATAGTTCTCAAAATAGTTCTAAATAAAGTTCTAAGAAAAGTTCTCAAAATACTTCTAGAAAAAATTCTCAAAAAAGTTCTAGAAAAAGTTCTATGAAAAAGTGTATTTTTTAATATGTATTTTTTTAATCCAAAAAATGGATTATTTTCAGGTAAAGGTTTAAAAGAAGGTAAATTGTTTAAAAGAATGTTAAATTTATTGTTTAAAAAAATGTTGAATTAAATGTTTAAACAAATGTTTAAATTTCTGTCTAAATAAAAAAAAAAAATTAAGTCCGAACATTTTATCAACCAGGGTTATATATCTGTATTTGAATTTATTTGATAAAATATATTATTGACTGTAAAATAAAAGACATTTAACGACATCTCTCGGAGTTAATAAAATTTATGAAAAAAAAAAAAAAAAACAACCGGCCATAATTCATTCGTACTAATTAAGGTTGCTTCCCAGAGATTGAATTTCTATTGAATTTTTTTTTTTTTTGGCTTATTTTGTAAATGAAATAATTATCTATCTGGTAAATTTTTTTCAATTTTTTCTGACGTGGATCTTTTGAGATAATTAGTCTCAAAGTTGATAACTTTTATACATGAGGATAGGGGGGAACTTTACATTTTGATTTTTAGCTTATTCGTTGTCTATTAAAAAACCTTCCATTTACTACAAAATTTTAGTGATTACAAAGATACATACGATAAAAAATTTTGAATTTTTTCTGACGTGGATTTTAAAAAATAAATAACTTTAAAATATTAAAACTTTGCTAGATGCGCGGCACACTGACATGAACACAAGCATGGTTTTGGCGTACTACGTAAACTTTGTTTGCTAGTGTGTTGCCGCGCACACACATACTACTAAAGAACTTGGTTTTTTCATCAGTGGCGCCACAAAAATTTCAGGACACGAGAATAAAAAATAGCGTTATCAATATACGGGCCCTTCGTGGCATAAATATTGGTTCGGTAATGCGACTGGGAAGCAACCTTAAACTCGTATATCTGTTTTTTTTTTTAAATAAACAAACTAAGTTACTAGTAACCATGGCACCCTCAGCCGACCAGTTTCGCCGACGAACATCCTGGCTTTGTATAATAAACAATAATAAAGTAATGATTTTTAGAGACTTTTTTATTGTTGAAATCAATTTTTTGCGTAGAAAAAAAAAAAAAAATCAATCTGTGGCAATACAAAAGCCAAAGTAAAGCCAGAGTAAAACCAGACAAAAGCCAGAGCAAAACCAGCCTAGTAAAAAGACATTTATTTATAACAATATCAATAAATATTAATGAACAATAATAAATTAATGAATCTTAATGATTTTTATAGACTTTTTTATTGTTAAAATTAATTTTCCACGTAAAAAAACAAAAAAAAAACACATCAATAAAAAATTAATTTTAACAATAAAAAAGTCTCTAAGAATCATTAATTTATTATTGTTTATTAATAATTATTGATATTGTTATAAACTTTTTTACAAGTCTGGTTTTGTTTTGGCTTTGGTCGGGCTTTTGTCTGGTTTTACTCTGGCTTTTCTCTGGCTTTTGTATTGCCACAGATTGATGTGTTTTTTTTTTTACGCGAAAAATTAATTTTAACAATGAAACAGTCTCTAAAAATCATTGAAATTCATTAATTTAATAATAATGTCTTTTTACAAGTTTGGTTTTGCTCTGGCTTTTGTCTGGTTGTACTCTGACTTCACTCTGGCTTTTGTATTGCCACAGATTGATTTGTTTTTTTTTTTTCTACGCAAAAAATTGATTTTAACAATAAAAATGTCTTTAAAAATTATTAATTTATTTTTGCTGATCAATAATTATTGATATTGTTATAAATTAATGCCTTTTTTACAACAGTCTGGTTCTACTCTGAAAAAGATCTGGATTCACTATTGCCTTACGCTAGGGATTTTCGTGCTTAGTCGATTTAAGGCTAATTTCCATCAAAATTCTAGTAATTATCTAGTCATGATAGATCCTGCTGCAAGATCTTGCAAGCATTTCTATAGCGTGGAGACACCGCTTAACTACACTTATCAATTTATTATTTCTCAAAGCAATGACATTCTACTTACTTTTTATTTACCCGAATATCACACCTGACCGTTGAACGAATTACCCTTTCATGCACTATATCACTTTATTATTGAAAACAAAACTACCTGAAAATTTTAAAAAGAACCTGAAACAAAACAAAGAAAAATATCGCTCCACGGCGTTCACAAAACGTCAACAATTGCAATAAACACTCAAAACTGTCAAATTTTAATGTTAATTATTAAGTGACAATCAGTATTCTTTTTTATTGTATGTATAGAAAAATATATTAATAAAGATATTGTGTGAGTATGATTATGTTCAGCCAAAGTCTGTTGTTACAACGACAGCCAGTCACTGAATGTCATTGACAGAGTTGCCAACCCGTGACGACGGCAGGATGGTAGTGTGGGAGGGCATTAGGATGGTAGTGTGGGAGGGCATTTGGATGGTGTAAAGCTTGTAAAGCTTTTGTATGTAAAATCCAGCAGTCCAATTCACAGGCCATTACAATTTAGGGCTTTTTTCCTCCGCTGGCAGCGCTTGTGAAACTTTTACTAGCGCCATCAACGGCAAAAAAAGCTCTAAATTGTAAAAAATTTGCCCTGTGAATCGGACTGCTGAGAAGCTACGAAGGTATCGGTCAATAAGGAATCTTTTTTTCGGTTGCTTTAAGAATATTTAATATTATAAAATTATTAGAGATGATACATAAATTTATTTATACTGATTTTGAATATATATAAATAAATAATAAAGTTTTCAAGTATAGAACAATTAACTTTTTTATCATTTTAAAAATAATAAAAAATAATAATTATAATAATTATATAATAATTAATTTCTTTGATCTCTTGGATTTCTCAGGTCATTGCAATATTTTGTGATAACCACAACGAAATCCTTATGGCTCAAACGGTTTTTCATTTTGTTGACAATGTAAACTACAAAATGATAACATTTATGTTAATAATAATAATAATATCTGGCATTATTCTTTATCTTACGCTCTATAGCAGTTGAAATATTCTCTGGAATTTTTCTCCAGCCTCCTTTACCAGAATAAGATGAGTTTTTTAATGTTTCTTTACCAATAATTATAGTTAATAATTGTCTCGTCATTTCCTTGGGATTATTTTTTAATTTAATGACAAGATGTTCCAGTTGGATAGAATTAATAAAAACATTCGTTCCCGGATATAATTCAACTAAATTCTGAAACCAAAAAAGTTGGTTTTAAGGTGAACATTAAAAAACCTCAAATTTGAGTTGAATATCACACATTTGAATCTTCCATCAAAGCCTCAGTTGAAGCCTTGATTGGATCTTTCGTGACAGCCGCATTCAGATCCTCTTTTGAAGCATCAGTTGGAGCTTCAGACAAATCTTGCACTTGAAGTTGTGTTGGAGCTTCAACTAAGTCTTCAATTGAGCCTTCTACTTCAGCTGTTGCTTGAGTTTCAACTGGTACTGTGACTGGTCCTTCACTAGCAGCTTCATTCGACTTTTTGTGAACAACGTCAGTGTCAATTAAGCCTATAGTACCAGCTTCAGATACTTCTAGAGAGGCTAGAAATTCTTGGTCATCTGACAAATTTAAAAAAAAAATGAATCCAAAATGGTTTTATATTTATTCATTATAATTATTACACTGAATAAAATTTATTGTCAATTAATTTAATCAGTTAAATGAAAATACTTTTCGAAATTGAGCTAAGGAATTAAAGTTGATTACCACAAAAATTTTTTGACTTTATATTTTCATGAGCTAAACTTGCCAAAAAGAATTTATTTTATTGAATAATTTAATTATAAGCAAATTATGTGGTAATCTACATTGATTTCCCAACACAAATACGAAAAAGTATTCTCGTTTATCAAAATGAATAACGAGCGTGCTTGAATAGTATTATTATACTATTACAATTATATTTAAATAAAACATTATGAATATTTACCATGTAGAAATAATAGTTGAGCTTGGTACCAACGTCCATTTTCCCATTTTCCTCGAATTTTACCTTTCTTCTCAAAACGAATATTTTCTATTGGAACAACGCTCGAGGTATACGGTTTTTTACCTGTCCACAAGAGAAGTCCAAACTTTTTTGGATTATTCTGCATTTTTTTGCCAAATTCAAATTGAAAGTTGACAGGAAATATGTCAATCTTTTACTGTGTTGATTTTTATGTTGCTATGCTACTTAATAATTATAAACATTGAGTAGAAAATTGGATAAAAAAACAAAAAACAACAAACTGTTTGATTATATATTCAGTTTGTTGTTTTTTGTTTTTCATATTTAATTTTTTACTCAAACTTTATTATAATTAATAATAATTAATAAGCAACATAAAAATCAACAAAATAAACGATTGACATATTTTGTGTCAATATATTTATAAATATATGAAGCTGGTGATAATATATGTTTACAATTAGCAAGTGCATAGATTTAGTATTTAAGTGATTATAATAATAAAGGACAATTGATTGGACAGCACGTGATTATTCAATGGAAGGTAAAAATCTAGTGTATATATTTCAAATAGTTGTTAAATCAGATCTATTCAATTGTCAACATTCAATGATCGATTTAATGTCAATGAGTTATATGGAAAAATCAGCATTATGGTCGTATTATGGTAAATTTGAAATGTCAATATTGAATTCACAATTATTATTATTACATAATTGTGGTGATAAAAAATATGTATAATGGTACATCAACATGTCAAGCTGCTATTAATCTTGCATTTGTTCAACTTGGTGAATATAAAATTGTTAATGTTATATCTAATCATGCTAAAAATAGAATTCCAAATGAACCAAGTAATAAGGAAATGGGATTTATTTTCCTCTTGTAATTAATATCATTAGATTTAGATGTAAAGTTTATTTATTTATTTTATTTTTTTACTTTTAAGATATGGATGTTATGTAAACAATTATTATAATTTAATAAAATGATGAGACATGATCGTTTAATTGATGCTGAATTATTGGCCATTCAAATATCAAGTCTTGATCCACTTGAAAGTAAATTTTGTCTTGCTAAAGTATCACTTGCAAAAGGTGATTATCCAAATGAATGAAATTATCAAATGATTAGTTCATCAGTACAACCAGGTGATGGTACATCTAGTACAGAATCAATAGTATTATTAAATCATGCACTTCAAATATGTACGAAAAATTATTTATCATAGTATGAGGCTATTGTTAAAATGCATTTAGCAAATATACAATTAACAATTGGTATGCCAAGTCAAGCATTAAATGTCATTGATGATGCTATTATTAATATTTTATCACATGGTGGATGGTTTGATTAAGCAAGAGTATTTGTATTATATGCTTAATGTCTCATTGCAACAGCACTAAAGTATGGTAATAAAAAAAAGCTAATTATTCAAAATTCAATTGAATATCTTGTAAAAGCACAAATTAATTATCATGAAGTTAAAGAACTTGGTAGATTAAAAAATACACTTATCTTTTATCAATGTTTTATAATGAAATTGATTTTAAAAATAAAAGAAATCAAGTTGCTTTTGAATATAGACACCTTGATCAACAGTATACTACTAAAATAAATGCAATTATGTTGTATTAAAATTATTATTTATTATTATATATATATTGATTTGTTTTTATTTTTTAATATCCCAAGAAACCAAATTTTAATATGCCGTTACAGATAATAATTGTCAGATATATTTAAATTTTTATTTTAGATAGAAACACGTTGAGGTACGTTTTCACTCTTGTCTTTTTATGTTTTCCTGATACCACGACAGACCCTAAGAACGCCTCAAAGTCACGAAAGCGACGAAAACCTCATACGGTATTATAAAAATATACATAAGCATAAAATCTCATTCAATGTCATTCAATATTCAATAATTGAAGTATAAATCATTTAAAAATAATTTATCAATTTTAAATGATGGTAAATTAGAAACAAGTAAATTATCATTAAGTTTAAGTAATACTAAAAATGAAATATTAAATTCAGCATCATTATCATGTACTGGTCTCGAATTTGATGATTGGTCACAAGAGCTAAAAATAAATGATGATAGTAATTCATTTTATGGTCTTCCTGATCGTGTTAAAAGTTTAATATTTAAATCAAAAAAAATAAATTCATTATATGAATGGCAAAATCAATGTTTAAATTTGCCATCAATTAAAAATCGTAAAAATTTAATTTATTCATTACCAACAAGTGGAGGTAAAACACTTGTTGCTAAAATGTTAAAACAAATAATATGTTATAAAAAAAATTCAATATTTATATTACCATTTATATCAATTGTTCATGAAAAAATACAATCAATGGCACCATATGGTGTTGATTTTGATTTTTTACTTGAAGAATATGCTGCAAATAAAGGACAATATCCACCAATTAAAAAAAGAAAAAAAAATAGTATTTATATATGTACTATTGAGAAGGCGATTGGTTGAATAAATAGTTTAATTGAAACAAAAAGACTTGATGAAATTGGTATGGTTGTTGTTGATGAGTTACATTTACTTGGTGAAAATGGAGGAAGAGGTGCTTGTCTGGAGGTGCTATTAACAAAGCTACTATATGCAAATGATAATATTCACATTATTGGAATGAGTGCAACAATTGGTAATCTAGCTGAAATTGCTGAATTTTTAAAAGCTGATATGTATGTTGAAAATTTTCGTCCAGTTGAATTTAAAGAATATGTTAAATGAGGAGATAAAATATGTTCTGTTGATGTGAAAGAAGAAAATATATTCCAAGATTGTAAAACTGTTAACTATCCAGTAAGTAATTTTAATTAAATTTCTCGAGTATTATTAATAATTAATAATTGTCTTTTTTATATTTTAGTATTCAAAAAAATATGCAATACTAGATCCAGATAAAATTGGAGAATTAGTTATGGATGTCGTGCCAAATGATTCTTGTTTAATATTTTGTTCAACTAAAAAAAATTGTGAATGCCTTGCTGGTTTATTAACACATGTTTTATTCAAGTTTGTTTATTTTTTTTTTTGCTTGTTAATTAATTAGTCATTAATTTGTATTATTATTTATATATTTTATTTACTATTTCAGTCCTTTAAAAAACATAAAGAAGCTGAAAAACAACTACTACTTGATGCATTAAAAACAGAGAGTAAATTATGTCCAATATTGGCTGAAACAATTAAATATGGTGTCGCTTATCATCATTCTGGTTTGACAACTGAAGAAAGAAAATTAATTGAAGATGGATTTCGTGAAGGTGTACTTCGTGTTATATGTGCAACATCAACACTTGCTGCTGGTGTTAATTTACCAGCAAGAAGGATAATCAAAATAATACAATAAATATTTATTAAAGTTGAAAATTAATTAATCAATTTTTTTTAGGTAATTCTTAGAAAGCCATATATTGGAAATCAATATTTTTAAATTTAAGTAGATATGAACAAATGATTGGTAGAGCTGGTAGAGCAGGAATGGGACAGATTGGTGAAAGTATATTAATTTGTCGAAATGTTGATATGAAAAAAGTTGAAGAAATGTTAACATCAAAAATGGATGATTGTTTGAGTACACTTCATCAAGAAACAGACCGTGGTATAAATTATTTAATTCTCAGTGGAATACTTTTATCACTTGTTAAAACACGAGAAGAAATACATCGTCTTGTTTCATTTTCATTATCGGGCTTGCAAGCTAAAAAACGTGATATTAATATTAAAGAAATTGTTGATCAATCAATTATAAATTTAGTCAAGTCAAATGCATTGTTGATCGACAAAAAAATATATAATTCAAATTTTAAAATTGAAATATTATCACAAAAATCATTAACAAATAATCATGATGATGATTTTACGTCATCAAATGATATGACAATGATGAGTTATTTAGAATTATCAAATTTAGGAAAAGTGGCAATGAAAGGTAATTTTAATTTATCAACAATAATTATAAAAAATTAATTATGTGTTGTTTTTTTTTTTTTACAGCTAATATTGATTTAAAAACAGCTTATATTCTTGCTGAAGATTTGAAAACACCTCAAAAGCAATTGATACTGTTGAATGATTTGCATTTACTTTACTTTATAACACCGTATGATTTTTCTGATAAATTTAGAGTTGATGGATTGGTTCTTTATGATAAGGTATGTTTATTAACTTTAAAAATATATCTATATTATTGTTGATGTGTTTTTTCAACTAAAAATAATCATCAACAGATAATGAGTCTACCAGAAAGCCTGATGGTTGTATCAAGATTACTTATTATTAACGAAATGACTGTTACAAAATTACGTGAAGGTGTTGTACCAAAAGTATCATCTATCATCATCTAAAATAATTTTCATCTATTTTTTTTTTAATAATATACAATCGTTTTAGAGTGCTTCAGTCAAAGTCGTTTCTCGTTTTTATTTGACATTGATACTGTATGAATTGAATAATCAACAGCCAATTCATATTGTTGCTGAAAAATATAAAGTTGATAGAGGCTGAATACAAAAGATCATGATTTCAGCAGCATCATTTGCAAATTGTATTATTAAATTTTGCCAAGAGATACCAGAATTTTGGGCATTTCCAGATTTAATTAAAGTATTTACTAAAAAATTGAGCTATGAATGTTCTGGCGAGCTAGAAATTCTAATGGAATTACCAACTGTTAAAGCAGTAAGTTTATTATTTAATTTTTCACGTAATTTACGTAATAGAAAATTGAAATAATATATTTTTATTGACAAATAGGGAAGAGCTAGACAACTTTACAATGCTGGCTATAAAACATTACTATCAATTGCAACAGCAGATGCCAAAGAAATTGCTGAAAAAATTCGTTACATGCCAAAAAGTTCAATAAGTCGTATTATTTCATCAGCTCATGGAAGTAATTAAATAAAATTGAATCTTAAAATTTTACCTGACATATTGTTTTTAATATTTTAGCTATTGGAAGAAAAAATTGAAAATTAAAAAGACGAATATGCAGAAATGATGGATGATTTGGATCCAAATTTACCTGATTTTTAATCATTCATTTTTCAATTAATTAATTAATTATAAAATAGTGTTGTTAATTTTTTCGTACTGATCATGTAAGTATATTTTTTCAAGTTTATAATGCTCAAATATATATGTTAATAATAAAAAAAAATTCAAGTATATTCAATGATGATTTATTTATTTACGAATTACATAATTATTTTCATTTGAAAAAAAATAATGTGTCAATCAGATCAGTATGCCTGTAATCTTGTCATGCTGATTAAGCTGTCACAAACATTAATAATTCACATAAAATATTAAATTCAATAATGTGGTACAGTATTTTAATTTATCAAAGTAATTAAATTATCTTCTTTTGTATAAGCATGTTTTTAAATAAATTTGTGGAAGATTTTTATTTCTTCTATTGACATCTTCAATTTTTTTAAAGTCCATAAAATAAAATAAATTATTTGACAAATCTTGATATGTATTTTGAAAGCCATATTTGTCTAATGACTTTACAAATTCTTTAATATTTTCAAAGCGACTTACAACATCAGCAATTTTTAATATCCCACTGTAAATTATAACTACAAAAACAAAAATTAATTAAATTAATTAATTAACGAAATATTTCAATTAAAAAATACTTACTCTTGTTTTAAAACACATTTCGCTTCTAAAAGATAATCTGCTAAATTTTTTCCTATGAATGACAAACAAAATACAACAACATTAACACTGATAGTTAGCAGGGATGTATGTGCCATATCACAAGCTGTGACTTTATCATTGACAGCAACTAAATCAAGTGAGTGAACTTTTTGTTCAACTGGTTCACAAAGCTTAGCATCACCACAACCAAAATCAGCAATAACATATTCTTTTGGCTTGTAAAATAAAATAATAAATAAATATTTTTGTGCTCCATTTCCACTACTAGTGTCGCGAAAGTTTTCATGTAAACGATGAATAAAATATAATTAATCTAAAACTGTCGCGGCATTCTCCTGCTGGATTCGCTCTACTAACATTTGTGAATATTTTGACTAAAATCTCGTTCAATTTCCAATCGACGTGGTGTTAACTTCATTTCAATTATTGTCAAGTTCAGTCAAGTTTTTTTTTACCATACTATACCATACCTAGAGGGGGGTATGAAACGAATGAACGTGTGATTGATAGGTTGACCGTTAGTTCTCTGAAAGTAACCTAACTCCAATTAGGATAGTTAAATATTTTATCTAACATTAATGATTGATTGATAGGTACTGGTTGACATTTATATTTTGGATTAATCAAATTGTATCGATAATATTCAAGCAGAATTATATTGAAAAATCGTTGAGCTCAACATGATGTCTACAATTATAAAACCCAAGGTTAATTGTGAGTCGAATTAAGATTATTTTTAATTTTATTATTTATGAAGTATTTTTTTTTGACATTGTTGATTACTCAATAATGAAAAACGATTGTTTCTTCTATTTCTAATTGATAATAATTCTTTCTTTTTATTTATTTATTCATCAAATTCAAAGTTGAGTGTAATTAACTCAATAAAATAATAAAACTAACAGTATTTCTACCCTAATTTTCGGTTTTTTATTTGACCACCCTGGCGGAATTGGCAAAATAGTTTTTGTCGCCTGTGCGATAGCAAAGCCAGAGATAATAAATACAGAATATTAATGATACCAGACGTAAATTTGGGCTTTTTATGGGTAAATTGTTTAAGATAAATTATTATTTAACTTACTTTGAGCAATAATATTCATGTAATGAGATAAATATAAATAGAACAAGTAATGTAGAAGTTGACAAATTTTGACGTTTTGAGGTTGTAAAAATGCTATTTATTCATAACAATATCAATAATTATTTTTTGAAAATTAAGGTACTTTCATCGTCATGAACCTAGAACCGCTGATTGTCCAAAAAAATCGTAAATAGGCTCATTAGATGAGTCTGTATTTAAAGTGGTTAGTAGTTCAAAGGGTTTAATTTGCAGTTGAAAAAATAAAGATAAAAAATAAGAAATAAAACTTTAAAGTAAAATAATTTTTTTGTTTATCAACACAAATCAAAACAATTATGTCAGCTAGATGCAGGAAGACGGAAAGAAATTCGTAGTAAAAAAATTGAAATTCCTGCTTCTATATGACATAATAGTTTTTATTTTTGATCGTTGAATGGAAAAGTTATTTGACTCAAAAATTTTATCTTTTTTTTTTCATATTCAATTTTTGACTTACAAATTAAATCCCGGTTACTTCAAATTACTACAAATCAAGATTTATGTAATAAGCATACCTACGATTTTTTCGTACAACCAGCGGTTCAGGTTCTCGTCATTTATTTAAAACCAAAAAACTTCTAAAGTTTAAAAATTTTTATGTTGAAATAGGTAAAAAACCACGTATCACAGAACACTTGAAAAGATCTAACGCGTCCTGTGAAAAAAAAAACGAACTTTATATAATACGACCAGCAATTAAGAACACAATTTGGTTAACACAGTTCCAAAACTGCGAGGCATTCCGAGCTTATTCGAAGAATAAAGAAGAAAATTCAAAATTGGATGCTGATTTAATCACGAAATTTAGTCAGTTCGTGATAAAAAAAAACTTGATGCTCAACAGCTTAAAGACAATGTCATTATTTAAAAAAGAAAAGAAGGGTTTAAAAGTTTCAGCCAAAATAGGAACGTTTCGTCGGAGAATTCAAAAACAACTCTACGAACCTATTTTGAATGGAACTAAATTCGAGTCACATCTGTCAGAGGAAGAAATTTCAATTATTAAAAAAAAATTAGAACTCACTAAAAAAGAAAAAAATAATGACTAATAAATAAAGACATATAAAAGAATTTCTTCATTTTTATTATTGTCATTTTTTGTATACCTATATATTTTTTTTTCCATTCTAGAGGGCACTTTTAATCTCTTGGAATCTGATATTGGCAGGCTCAGGGTCGGTTTTCACTCACAGCTTCATGACGCGCGACACCAAGCGTCTTGACGCAAAGCAGCCGCCTTCTTGACGCAAAGCACCCAACTTCTTGACGCAAAGTGTCCAACTTGCGCACATGAAATTATGACGCGCAGTTTAGCCGCCATTGTTGTTTACATTCTGTCAAATTTAAAACATGTGACCTTTTTGACAGAATGTAAACAACAATGGCGGCCAAAACAAGCTGCGCGTCATGAAGTTTCATGCTGCGCGTCAAGAAGCTGGACACTTTGCGTCAAGAAGTTGGGTGCTTTGCGTCAAGAAGTCGGCTGCTTTGCGTCAAGACGCTTGGTGTCGCGCGTCATGAAGCTGTGAGTGAAAACCGACCCTCAAAGCGTCTCAAATTATGTTTTTATTGAATTAAAGGGAGCGCTTTTGGGACTTCGATCATCCGATAAAATATTGGAAGACCTTTAACGTTTAAATATATTTTTTTTATATTGTAGAGGGCGTTCTTGGAGCTGTATTCTTTGGAAGCAAATCCCAGACTTGGGAGGCCTAAATATAATTTTTTTTTCTATTGTAGAGGGCGTTCTCGAAGTTTTATCCCTTATGAAAGAATATTGACAGGCCAAAAACATCTGTAAATATTTTTTTTTCTGATGTAGTAGGCGTTTTTGAAGCTTCATTTTTTGATTAAAGAACTTCAGAAGGCCTCAAACGCCTGAATATGATTTTTTTTCTATTAGAGAGGGCGTTCTTAAAGCCTTACTTCTTGAAAAAAATTTTTAAAGTCCTCGAAAGCCTATATATAGTTTTTTTTGATTGAGAAAGGCGTTCGTGAAGCCTTATTTCTTAAAAACAAATTTTGGAAAGCCTCAAAAGACTAATTATATTTTTTTTTTCAATTGTAGAGGGCGTTCTTGAACCTGTATTTTTTTAAAGCTAATTTTAGATAGGCCTCAAAGGCCTAAATATATTTTTTTTTTCGATTGTAGAGGGCGTTCTTGAAGCTGTATTCTTTGGAAGCAAATTCTAGACTTCGAAAGCCTAAATATAATTTTTTTTTCTATTGCAGAGGGCGTTCTCGAAGCTTTATCCCTTATGAAAGAATACTGACAGGCCAAGAACGTATCTATTTATTTTTTTTTTCTATTGTAGAGGACGTTCTTAAATCCTTATTTCTTGAATAGAAACTTTAGAAGTCCTCGAAAGCCTAAATATAATTTTTTTTCCATTGTAGAGGGCGTTCTTGAAGCTTTATTTCATATCTAAGAATATCGACAGGCCGAGAACGTCTAAAAATATTTTTGTTTCATTGTAGAGGGCGTTCTCAAAGCCTTATTTCTTGAATACAAATTTTAGAAGTCTTCGAAAGACTAACTATATTTGTTTTTTATTGTAGAGGGCGTTTTTGAAGCTTTATTCTTTATAAAAGAATATTGACAGTTCAAGATCATCTGAATATATTTTTGTTTTATTGTAGAGGGCATTCTTAAAGCTTGATTTTTCTAAAAAAAATTATGGAGAGCCTTGAACGCATAAATATATTATTTCATTATTGTAAAGGGCGTTTTTACAGCTTTATTCTTTGAGAAAGACAGACGATATCGTGTCTTTAATACAAAAGAATTATACGACGAAAAATCTTTTTATATGTAAATTATATTTATCTACGGATATTTTGCGAGAATTTTGCGTTTCAAATACGTTTTACCAAAGAAAAAAAAAAAATTTATATGTTGAAAAGTACAAGGAAAAAAAAATTATCGAGTCATGAGTTCAAATCCTACTTTGGATTTTTTTTTTTTCCTCATTTCAGACCCTGTGTACTAATTTATATACTAATTTAGTTTATTGTTTTATTATGATGTCGTAATTATTTATTTACCAAGTATACAAGTAAATAAGGTACGAATCTTAAAAAAAAAATCACTTCTTTCAGTAGATAAACTTTCGTTGTTTTATCAGAAAGGCGATAATGTATCGTTATTTAAAAAAAAATATACAAAAAAAAATTTATTTATATGTAAATTATATTTATCTACGGATATTTTGCGAGAATTTTGCGTTTCAAATACGTTTTACCAAAGAAAAAAAAAAAATTTATATGTTGAAAAGTACAAGGAAAAAAAAATTATCGAGTCATGAGTTCAAATCCTACTATGGATTTTTTTTTTTTGTCACACAAAAAAAAGCATGGACGAAGTACGGCAAAGGTACGGATAAAGTGTGGTATACGAACTGATAAATTATAGTAATATAATACACTGCAAGGAAAATTGATATCTAATATTCCGATAAGCAGTTTTCTTGGCTTAGAAATTGAACATGTATTTTTTGACGTACAGCGTTTATACGGAAGAAGTACAGCATATTAAAAGTGTTAAAACCAAAAATTTACTTACCATTTGATGCAACTGTTGACCTATAATTGAATGTCAAATTACTTTCAAAGTAAATAGTTTTCTTTTTTAGTGTTCAAATTCATTTTTCTCTAAATACGGCATACGTTAAAATGAAGTACGGTAGCATAATATATTGCAAAAAAAATTTGGTATTTAATATTACTTTAAGCAGTTTTCTTGGTTTTAAAATTAAACATTTAATTTTTTTAAGTATGAATAATGTACAGCAGCATACTTAAACTTCAACTGGAAAAAAATCGAATATCTATTGTTCCGGAAAACAGCTTTCTTGATTATCAAATTGATTTCTTTTAAGAACGGCATACGTACGGATAAAAGTACAGCATAAGTACGGATAAAGTACGGCGTATGTATGGATAAAGTACAGCAGATGTATAAAGTATGTCCGATAGAATACGGCAGACTATTTGCGGAATTTTGGTTTTGAAATTAAATGTTTATTTTTTTTTTTAAGTATGGATAAAGTACGTTATGCGTACTGATAAAGTACCACATACCTACGGATTAAGTACGGCAGCATAATACATTAGGAAAAAATGAAATATCTATTGTTTCGGAAAATAGCTTTGTTGGTTTTAAAATGGATTTCTTTATAGTACGGCGTATGTAAGGATAAAGATGTATTGAGCCCTGGATAAAATACGGCAGCATAAACACCGAAAAAAAAAAATTAAATATCTATTGTTCCGGAAAATAGCTTTTTCGGTTTTTAAATAAATTTCTTTTAAGTACGGCATATGTACGGATGAAGTACGGCGTACATACGGATAGAGTACACCAGATGTATAGAGTACGTCTGGAAATACAAGACTATGAATTTTTAATTATTTACGGATGCGGTAATTTTATGGAAATTTGATTTTAAATAGAAAAAGAAAAATAAAATAAATAAATATTTATTGTTCTGGAAAGCAATTTTTTAGCTTATAAATTCTTACTTTATACATCTGCTGTACTTTATCCATACATACGCCGTACTTTTATCAAAACTTATGCCGTAATTTTATCCGTACGTATGCCGTTCTTAAAAGAAATCAATTTGATAATCAAGAAAGCTATTTTCGGGAACAATAGATATTCGATTTTTCCAGTTGAAGTTTAAGTATGCTGCTGTAATATTCATACTTAAATAAATTTTTATTATATACTTTTCATCACAGGGCTGTGAGAAGTGGCGACATACAACTTGACAATCAATTTTTTCTAAATTACTTCTGGTATTTTATAAATTACACTTTTAATAATCATTGTTTTAAAAAATCAAACATCATAAAAAAGAAAAATATTTTATAATTTTATTTTTTTTAATTTGTTTTTTACTGAGTTGTAATCGTTTTTAAATTTTCAATCTTCTTCTCTGACAGGAATGATCCAGGTACAGATCCATTCAAAATAAGTTCATACACTTGTAGCTCGATTCTGCGCTTAAAAGTTCCTTTATTTTTGATGGAAATTTAAATCGATATGCATTTCTTTTTAAAATTATTTAATGTTTTAAACTGTGTGGCATCAAATTATTTTAATCACAAACGACAAAATTTGTAATTAACTGTGACTCATTATCGAATTATTTTTTCTGTTGACTGAATAAGCAAGAAATGTCTATAGTTCGAAATGGTTCTGAGGAAACTTTGAGCATTGATCTCTGGTCTTTTCCAAGAAAATATTTGTCCAATTTCTTTTGATAGATGTTTTTCAAGTACGGATAAAGTACGGATAAAGTACGGCGTATGTACGGATAAATACAGCAGATGTATGTAGTACGTCCGATAAAATACGGCAGACTATGCCTTTTTTATTGTCTACAGATATTGTGCGGATTTTTTTAATAGATTTTTTTCAAGTACGGCATACGTACGGATAAAGTACGGCATATGTACGAATGAAGTACGGCGTACATACGGTTAGAGTACACCAGATGTATAAAGTACGTCCGGATAAAATACGGCAGACTATGTCTTTTTTATTGTCTACAGATATTATGCGGATTTTTTTGATAGATTTTATTCAAGTACGGCATACGTACGGATAAAGTACGGCGTATGTACGGATAAAATACAGCAGATGTATAGAGTACGTCCGGATAAAATACGGCAGACTATGCTTTTTTTAATTGTCTACAGACATTATGCGGATTTTTTTCGTAAATCGCTATTTTACATCTAATATTTATCTTATATCTGATATTTCGATAAGCAGAATTCTTGGTTTTGAAATTAAACGTTTATTTTTTTTAAGTATGGATGAAGTACGCTATGCGTACTGATAAAGTACCACATACCTACGGATTAAATACGGCCGCATAATATATTGGAAAAAAATGAAATATCTATTGTTCCGGAAAATAGTTTTGTTGGTTTTTAAATGGATTTCTATTTAGTACGGCATGCATACGGATAAATTACGCCGTATGTACGGATAAAGATGTATGAAGTACGTTCGGATAAAATACGGCAGCATAACACACCGAAAAAAAAAATTAAATATCTACTGTTCCGGAAAATAGCTTTTTTGGTTTTTAAATAAATTTCTTTTAAGTACGGCATATGTACGGATGAAGTACGGCGTACATACGGATAGAGTACACCAGATGTATAGAGTACGTCTGGATAAAATACGGAAGACTATGAATTTTTTAATTATTTACGGATGCGGCAATTTTTATGGAAATTGCCATTTTAAATGAAAAGAAAGAAAATAAAATAAATAAATATTTATTGTTTTGGAAAGCAATTTTTTTAGCTTATAAATTCTTACTTTCTAAGTACGGTATAAAGATTACGTTCAAGTACGGCATAAGTACGGCATATGTACGGATGAAGTACGGCGTACATACGGATAGAGTACACCAGATGTATAAAGTACGTCCGGATAAAATACGGCAGACTATGCCTTTTTTATTGTGTACAGATATTATGCGGATTTTTTTAATAGATTTTTTTCAAGTACGGCATACGTACGGATAAAGTACGGCGTATGTACGGATAAAATACAGCAGATGTATAGAGTACGTCCGGATAAAATACGGCAGACTATGCTTTTTTTCATTGTCTACAGACATTATGCGGATTTTTTTTCGTAAATCGCTATTTTACATCTAATATTTATCTTATATCTGATATTTCGATAAGCAGAATTTTTGGCTTTGAAATTAAACGTTTTTTTTTTTTAAGTATGGATGAAGTACGTTATGCGTACTGATAAAGTACCACATACCTACGGATTAAGTACGGCCGCATAATATATTGGAAAAAAATGAAATATCTATTGTTCCGGAAAATAGTTTTGTTGGTTTTTAAATGGATTTCTATTGAGTACGGCATACGTACAGATAAGGTACAGCGTATGTATGGAGTACGTTCGGATAAAATACGGCAGACTATGAATTTTTTAATTATCTACAGATATTATCCGGGATTTTTTTTTTAACTTGCTATTTTAAATGAGAAAAAAATAAAATTAAAAAAAAAATTCACACGTTTTCAAACACAAAAATTGAAATGTATCTACAAGGCACGGGTTCGATTCCTGCTCAAATCACTATTTTTTATTTCTAATAAAATTAAATTTAAAAAAATACAATTTTTAAGCATATAAAAAAATTAATTTTAAGTATACATGTATTATTTTAATTGATGCTGAAATTATCTACAGATATTTCGCGAATCTTTTATTCTCAATTTTTTTTTTTTTTTTATAAAACATTGAAATTATTTTTTTGATTCCAATGGAATAAAAAAAAAACTAAATTTTATTAAAACATCTTCTTACTCTTTTTTCTTTTCTTAATACTATATGTTGGTTTTTTAATATGTACTTCAAGAGAAAGAGTGAAATTCAATAAAATATCCAAGATTGTATCAGCGCACCATAAAGTAAAGGAGTAGAGCGCTCATGCATGTTATATACACGTATTATATACATGTAGTATGTCATAATACATACTACATGTATAATACGTAATAGTATGCATGTATGCTATCTGCAAGCGCCACTCTTTTATTTTATAGTTCTCTGATACAATTCTCAAGATTCTTTTCAATTACTCCAATTTGACACGTATTTATTTACCGTAGATAGCTGTCAAAGTTTTCATGTATTTTTTTTTTTAGTAATACTTTTAATTTATATTATCATTGAAGAGGCAATTTAATAAAATTACATGTATATAAATTTAAAACCATGTACGGATATTTTGCAAGTTTTTTCTTTAATACTTTTTTATATTTTAAAAAAAATATAAATTAAAGTTGCATCTTGTTCATTTCTATAACCTCTTAAAATTAAAAAAAATTTCATACACATTTACTCTAAAGAAACTAACTAAACGTCACTGTATCTACGAGATTATTACAGGGAAACATAAAAGTAAGGAGTAATTCACACAAAAGTCGATACATACATATACACATATAAACATAAATCGGTTTTCTTTCGAGTATCGACTTATATCGATATACATACATGAACATATCAATTGCATTCATTTTTTATTCAAATAAATTTTTAAATTTGGAATATTTCAACAATATTACACTCCCGCGTACGGCAAGTTCCCTGCCCTATTGATAAGTTTTAAACATTACTCTGCTTTTTATGGCTAGATCGTGAGATCATACAATTTCAAATAACATGTGACTAACAATTTTGGTTTATATTTTTTCTAAAATACTTTAAACAACGATTTAATTTATGTACTCTTTTTATAGCTTTTAACAAACTCGAATACAAAATATTCCCACACATGGTCAACTAATGCATAGATTTTTCGAGTAAAAATCACGTAACAAATAAAAACAATAAACTCAAGTTTCTCTTTGGTAATATTATAACATATTTTTTAAAACATTATTTGTCAAGAATTAGAGAAAATCTCACATCTGTCAAACAACTGCACTAATGTATTTTCGATACACAGAATGATCGTCAAATCGACAATAGAAAAGTAAATTTATAACTATTTAAAATAAAATAAATTCATGAAAACGTCTTGGACTTTCCTGTCGTAAAATCTATATTTTTTGTTTACACATGGTACTTTTATGCCACCTTTTGGACCACACAAGGCCCAATTTTATGTCTAAAAATCCCTCCACCTACACATAGTTTTTTACCCTCTCTTGAACTAATTTTTGACCAATTAAAACTAATTTTTAACTAAGTACACACCCATTTTTTGGACTTAACAATTTTCAACAAACTGAGAAATCAGTTGCTCTTCAACACTCGTTTACGTTACATCACTAATTAATATTGATTCGCATACAACGGGATTTTTTTATACTTACAATATAAAATAGTAGTGTCTGTCCATGACAACACTTTCTAGAGTCAACTCAATATACAATATACAATACAATTAATTATAATTTTAGTGAAATAATAATGTGAATATATTAATAGAATTTAAGCCACAGTGTTTGGATTCATTTAAAGTGTTATTCCTATTATTTCAATTTACAACCTATCCTCCACATCCTTTGATAGCCCTGTATCAAACTCAAGGCCTTACAACCCTTGTGAAATTATCGTAGTACATTTGGTTACGTTGTGCGATACAGTTATATTAAAGTTCAAAAATATTGTATGATGATAATGATGTACTAGTCAATGTTATTATAAAGAGAAATATTATTATTAAATGTAAAAAACCTGGTTATATTGCATATGATAATAATAACTATGATGAAGAAATTGATTGTTAAAGATAGTAATGTAACAATGTATTTTAACATAATAAATGATTTGAATTAATTTACTTCATTTTTTTTTTTTTGCAACTCACACTTTATTATTGACTGACGAGAAAATTTTCCAGTTTTGTTACCAAGCGATTCTTTTCGATTTCATGGGAACCATCATTACCAACAGTTGTTTTTAATTGAAAATTATTCGTAATTTTTCATTATACTTAAAATTTCTGAGTAGTAAAAATGAAAATTTGTCACAAATACTATTTGGAGTAATTAAAATTTAAAAATATACTTGCAAAGGTAAATAATTATATTATTTAATGTCTATTTAGTATATATTTGACTTGTTAATTTTGAAGAATTGTCGTTTTCACGGAAATATATTTCTATTCTTCGTAATTCTGACAGTTTGTACATTTATTTTTTATTGATAACTTCGTTTTGGAAACAATCAAATTTGAAACTTCATATCAATTGACAATTTATTGGTTTGTATTTATCTGTATTCTGTTAATTTGCGTTTTGTAAAATTAACAATTTTCCCAGATCAAGGATTGGCGCCAAATTCTATCTTGGGAATTTTAGGTTTGTAATTTATCTTCTTTGCAACAAAAAAGTTAGGGACTTTAATCGGGAGCGTTTAATTCTTCTTTTAATACAGTCAAAGAAACATTGGTATGAAGACTATTCAATTAGTTGACGCATTACCACTTACTGATTTGACACGTGCAGGAGTTTACGCTATTGACCGATAACCTCGTATATGGCCGAAACCGTGTGAATTATTGTCAATCTTGATAATCATAATCAACCAAGATCTCATTGGGTGTGTTTTTACGTCAATAATCTGGGACATGGACTATTCTTCGACAGCTTTGGACGACCTCCAAGAGATCCCCGTTTCCTTTACGCTCTCAAAAGAAATTGTGTCATCCACGAGTACAACAATATACAGCTGCAAACTGTTACGAGTAATTGTTGCAGTCATTGGTGGATTGTTTCTCTTCATTATTTTGTGAATGGTGGGAGGCTCGACGGATTTCTCCGATTATGATGTTAAACGGAACGACCGATATATTTTAAGAATGTTTAAAAAAATTGTAAGTAGACGTAGGAATTATGAACATAAGAAAAATTTTCATTTCCTTACTGGTAGTGGATCTAAAATATAATCATCTATTTGTAATCGAATTTAAATAAATAAAGTAATAAAAAAACATGTGTGGAATTTTTATTAAAAAATAAGTAGTTTATAAATTGGGGGGAAACTGCATCCATTGGTTCAGGTCAAAACTCCCCTTCCATATTACATTATCAAAAATGTACCCACATCGTCTTTTACGACAACTAGTTTCAAAAATGACGTCTTCAGTAGAGGATAGAAAACGTAGATATAATAAATATATTTATCGTGTAGAAGAAACTAGACAAAAAAGTATAGAGCTATCACTGATAACAGATATTTGTGATCCTGTAAGATTTTCTGCTTCTGGATTTTATTATACTCGTTATGGAAGTTAGAATGTTTTGAGTGTTGTGTTGAAATTGAAGAATGAAGTCGAGGTGGCAATCCGTGGCTAGATCATCAACGTGCTGAGGCAAGCAGTCGTTTTATCAGAAATATAGCTTGTGATAATGTTCCTAGAGGAGTAAGTCCCCAACCTATGGAAGGTGATCCACATTGTATACCTACAGATTTTCGTGCTTCGTATCGCGTTTCATCTACTTCACGAGAAGAAAACCGTACATTTTATGCTGAATTTTATATTGATCTTGAAATGGAAGAATATTCTAATCCTCCAATTGAAGAACATTGTGTTGGAATATCTACTACACCTCCAGCGGAAAAAGATCTGGTCTCATATGAATCACGATCAAAAACATTTTATTATTGGCCGAAATATATTTCTCAGACAAAAGAATCCATGGCTGAAGCTGGATTTTTTTTATTCGTCTATAGGAGATTATGTAATTTGTCATCATTGTGGAAATGGAATAAAAGATTGGAAAAATAATGAAGATCCATTGGGAGAACATGCTGGATATTTTCCGGAATGTTATTTTCTCCGACTAATAAAAGGAAATGATTTTGTCCAACGATATTCATTGCAATACAATTTTAAAAAATGTGAAGGAAGTACAGAAGAAAAAAAAATTAAGAAAAAATTTTTATTTTTATTTTGGAATTCAAGTTCACATTAAATAATTAATAAAAAAAATTATATTTATTGATCATATTATGATTTTTTAATAATTAAAATTATTTAAGATAAATAAGTTAAATTGCACTCCAAAGAATTTAATGTGTTTTTTTTAGTGATAAAAAATATTGATGATTTAATCATTTTAATAAAATTAATATTTTTTGATAATGAAATTGGACCCCAATGCACAGCCATTTTTAAAAAATAAATCATTCGGCGCCTACGCGTGCACTGATGAAGATTACATCAGTGTTCTGAATGCTAATAGTTCATGAAAGAAAGCAGCCATTGCTATCTTTGGCAATACATCCGTTGATTGACTGTGCTTTGTGCTATCAATTAACTTCTGATTCGTCTGACAGCTCTGTAGAAAAAGAAAAAAAGGAAATGACTTATTAAATGTACTTAATTAAAAAAAAAATTAAGTTACTTAAGTACTACAATGTAGAGAGTAAAATTTTTCTAAGTTTTTGTCTTTTGTGAACTACACTTGAAAGCCATAAAAAAGTAGTATACTGTATAAAAAAAAAAAAAAAAGTCATGAACTTCAAAAGTTCAATATAGTGGCTTTTAAATCAGACATTAAAAATTTGATTGGCAGCTCCGGGTTGGTGCATTTTGGTGTATTGGTGTATTTTTAAAAAAAAAGACAAGCTCGTTATATAAAAAATATTCATAATTATATATTTATTTGGATTAAATTGGGATATTAATTGTCAAGGTAATTAATATTATAATAATACAATAAATAATATCAATATAGATTCATGCATATAGTAATTGAGTAAATTTTATAAATTTGTATTGTGTGCAATTGTGTGATATTTTGGTGACAATTCATTTACATTTACAGATGGAAAAAAATAGAAGAAAAGAATGAAATTAAATGTAACCAGTGCAATAAAATTTTCAGTGAAAAAAGAAGTCTTTATGCTTATGCAATCTGTGAATATATAAGTATACTTATTTAAAACTGAGAAAACACATTTGGGGCAAGCATCATTATCCAGTGAAGATGGAAGAATTCGATTTTTCTAAATGATGATGGTGATTACAATGTTATTTGTTTATTTATTCATTCAATTAATAATAATTAGTGTGATATTTTCTAATATAAATTATATTTATCCATTGTAAAATAGTATATTTCGTTACAAGTGCCCAGCCAGAGAGTGTGCTCTCAACGAATTTGGAGGGGCTCCTCCAAATGAGTTGTGAGCGGGCTCTCTGATTGAGCACATGTAACGAACTACATTTTATGTTACTAGGGACAGTGGTAATAATGTGTGAATTTCCAAAAAACGCACTACCCCTCCAACGCTTTGGAAATTCACACATTATTCCCACTGCCCTTGTAACATAATATATTATTTTGACACTCTGTTTGTAAAAGATACCATTAGGCACCAATTATAATGCGTAAAGAAATACTTTTACGCACGATTTTTTAACAAGAAATCGGGCGTAAAAGTATATACTCTCAGTATCCAAAAAGTATTGTATATAACTTGTACGTGAAGAAGGTGATCCTCCACGACTTTGAAAGTGTCATACTCGTTACCAGGTCGTTTTCGACTTGCCTTCGGCTTGTCCTCGTCCTCGTTCTCAACTCCTGATGACTTGTTTTGACACCTTCAAAATCGTGCAAGAATCACTTACTTTACGTACTAGTTATATAATATACTATATATACAGATTTCATGGATTGGAAGGGTAGAGTTAAAACTAAAAAAGCTGCACCTCTATAATAAAAGATACGAACAGCAGAGTTTTGGTAATTCCAACACCAAATGAACATCTGCAACTGCAATTTTAAAAAATTCAAAACCACTGTTTTTGCTACAATGCTTTATGCTTCATGAATGAGTGCCCTCACCGGTAAGTTTTCTCGATCACTGACGAATCGAGTCTCCACTCGGTGTCTACGACTACACAGCTCTATGGTGTTATTCATTTTTTATTAGCATTGTACTCGGGGTGCTCGGGGATGCGTTTGCTCCCTTAACTGTTACCCTTATGATGCAAAAGATGGAGCTAGGGGTATCCACTTGTACCCTGAATATATAATTTCATAGAATATAATTTATCTAAAATTAAAAAAAGTTCTGCGCTTACCGCAGGGCATTACAACACTATGAATATAAATATTTATCAAGTATACCATTTTTCTTTTACTTTGATTAAAAAAGTATAAATGAATTATATTGTAAAATTATCGTACAATTACAATAATAATTTTCTCTTCCAAACGAACACATCAATGTCTATTTCTTTTTATTTTAAACATAAAATTAGTCAATATTATAAATAAATTATTATTGTATAATAATTCAATATTATGTTTTGAATTTAGGAAATATTATTTTATATAAACAATAATAATAGATATATTAATCTTGTAAATGAAAAATACTTGCATATATATGAGAACTTTACTTCGCCTAACAAATTCAAGTATGACTAATAAATACAAATAAAATACTTGTATATTAATATATACAACGGCGCATATATATATGTCTATACTATATTTGGCTATGTCTACCAATTATGATCAACGGTTCGTGCGTCACTATCTGCAATCACTTTGAATTTGATAAATTTTGTAGCTCATATCGAGATATATGTCTGTGAATTTTTTCAGATCTTTTCTAACATTATTTTAGCCACTATTATATGGGGTAGTTCACGATTTTGCAAAAAAATTTTTTTTTTAATCGATTTTATTCAATATTTTTTGCAATAAAAAAATTCAATGATGAATCATTCTCTATGTAAAAAAAAGTCAGCTTTTCGAAAAAAGTATTCTTTTTTTTCCGAAAAATTTTTAAACTATTGTTACGTCTTGGTATATTTTCAATTAATAAACAATAATAAATAATAAATTAACAAATTCAATAGATGCAGAACAAGCAATAAAATTTTTCTTTTTTTCATTTTTATTTTCACATGGAGTTAAATTCAAATTTTGCATTCTTATAAAACAATTTATTTTTTTCTTTTTGTTATATAAATTTTGGTAAGCAGTTTTCAAAGTCACCTCTGCAACGCGAGATGCCACATCCGTTGAAGTTGCTAAATTATTATTTATTAAATGTTTAAACAATTACAATATGCTGACTACTATGGGAACCATTGTATCTGATTGGTTCAACTATGGTACCACTTTTTGTCATCCCTACCTTAGTTAATATTTTTATGGGAATTTTTAATTAATAATTTTTAAGGAGCTTCACTTTCGTGATAACTTTTATTCGGCCAACATCTAACTAAATTTAAAATCATTTTAATCGAATTAAATACTTAGTAAAATTTCATAAATTTATATTAAAAATTATTGATCATTTTAATTGATAAGAATTTAAACAAAATAAATTTAATCCTTTGAAGAAGTTAATAATAAACAAATAATATTATCAGTGCATAAAAAAATTTAATTAAATAACTGTGTAAAATAATTATTCCTACAAAATATACCCTTCCTAAATCCTAACATTGACTGTGAATTTTTCCGGGGTGTTGTTTTCTGTGCTACGAGTTGTGTTACCTATTGGATTATTCGAAAATTTTCAACATCATCAGGCGACCATCCGGATTGACACGCTCTTTATAAATTATTTTTGGATAACCAACAACAACAAGGTAGAATCTACAAAATTTACACATTCCCTCCTAACCCGTTACCCTGTAGGGAATAACAAAATACGAGGATTTTAAATAAAACGTTAAATATCAGGTTGATTGAATTAAATTATTCCTAATAAATTATATTATTATCTTTCAAGTTAAATATTCTTCTTTTCTTTTGTTATTTTATAGACTAATTTAATCAAATCAACTTGGTACGTAACACTATTTAAATTTAAACTATTTTCGATTTTTAACTATTTTCTAATTTTAAAATCTAAACTGATTTTTATTTTTTTAAACTATTTTCTTCTAAAAATCGATTTTTATGGAAGTGCGCATACATTGATAATTTCGAAAATATTATTTTCGAAAAGCTTAGCAAATTTCACGTAATATATGTCTTAATGTCAGTGGGATCTCCATAAAAACTCTCGCAACCATGTAAGAACCAAAAAAAAATCCAAGAAAAAATCATTTAAAATCATGATTGTCATGATAAGTTTTATTTAAATATTGCTCATGATAACGAGGCTTAGAATCATGTTCACAGATGTTGTTTTATTGCTGATTCTTATGCGCAGAAGCTGATTATACAAGCTAATAACATTTTACTATTTCTAATAAACGTTAATTTACCGGTTTTTCTACATAAATAAACTGCTTAGAAATCATAGTCTATCAATAAGTTATCCTATTCTTCCACCAGTTTTTCATACCTGTTAATAAAATATACATAGGAAAAAAAAAATTTACAATCAAAAACGAAACTTCTATAAAATCGAAGTTTTCTCCTTGCAAATAATTTGCTCGAATCATGAACGAAATGTTCTTGACTTGTGAAGAGCACTTGTTATTTTGAAAAAAAAAAAAATTTCCTCAATCAAGGCGTCTCTGTCATAATCCATAAAACAATTGCTCGAATTTGAGAAGTTATCTTCTTGGATTATGACAAAAACATTCTTGCTTCAAGACAACATTGTCATAATCTAAGACCATTTATCCTATGATTAGTATGCTTCTTGGATTATGACAGAAAGTTTATTGCTTTATGACACTATTCTTTTTTTCATTGTGACAACTGCTTGGACTCAAACCCTTGAACTCTAAGTCTACCTATTCTAAGATAAAAAAAAATAATTCAAGGGAGAATGGCCCCCATTGAAGGAAATTATAAACTTCTTTTTTTATTGTTTTTTCAGATAGTTGAAATTATGATGAATCCATTAAAACAAACTCTCAAATCTCTTACAGATTTAGTTTAAAAGTTATAATGTTTATAAAAAAAAAAATTTAACGTGGGCTCTTATGAGTAATGAGTAATGGAAATCTTATGAGTAACGAGTAATGAAAAAATGACCCTCCAAAAACAGTAGTTATTGCAAAAAAAAAGTGTAGACCGGAATTATTTTGTATAGTGTTTATTTGTGAATATAAGTAAATGAAGTTATTTAGAATAGATTGACAGTTTTAGTTTTATCAGTTACTATTTGTCTTATTAATAGAAAATAGCAAAAAAAAAAACGCTGTTTTTATCTTTTTTTTTTTTTCTTGTCAACAAAAATATTGCAACTACGCATTGGATAAATTTGATAGTATATTGTCCACTGCGTCTCTGAAACGTATGTTTACTCAGACCAAACGTTGCCAAATCCCTATTGTTGTGTAGGTGTGAATTTTTTTGTAATTGTGTGGGTAGAATAAATCAAAAGTTTTCACGTCAGCGACTGCTTTTGGGACAGGCAAAAAATAGAGCTTAAGCTCCACGTAGAAAAATTATATCTGAAATATATATCAATCATATCTCAATTATATCTCAATTTCGACAGATATGGAGGAGATATAAAAAAAATATCGAATATATCTGAATAATATATATTATTTTTATATTCCTGGTAGAAAAAATTCGTCATATACATGTAAAGTTGGGTGGTTATATAGTTGTTATTAATTATATGTCATATCTTCTTTGTGTATATTTTTATATTTATTTTATATTTCTAATGATTTTTTTTTAAACTAAATATATTTCGGATCATTTGTATATATATTTTATATCTCCTTTTTATATTCTTCAGATCTATGCTATATATATTGCATATCTTTTTTATATAGATTATGATATATAATATATCGGAATATAAAAATATATAAAATTGGTTTATAGAATCTAAAAAAAAGATTCAAAATATATATACAAATGATCCAAAATATATTTACTTTAAAAAAAAAATATTCGAAATCTTGCGAAAACGGTTCTATATATATAGGGGGATAGTGGCGAGACTCGTCACAAGTTATTCATGAAAATAACATATAAGAAAGGTGATTGATAAAAAATATAATTATGATGAATAAAATAGTTATAATAAACATACACAATAATATATACACAATCACTCTTGTATTTAAAATAATAAACTTAAATATTTTTAAAAGTTTTATAATAACCGTGTAGTCAATGGTGTTTTTGTTCTAAATGTATTATTTTTGTATTAATTTAGACGTCAAGTATTCAAAACGTATTTCAAAAATTTGTCAACGCTATTTTAGTTACACAGTTGACACGTATTTCTAATGTCATCATGGAGACATGACTGATTTGTTTTTTTGGCTAATGTACAAAATTTCATTTATATATATTAAAATTCAAAATACCTGTAATACCTTGAATATCAGCAAATAAATTACTGACATTTTAATATTTATGAAGATAAATTCCATGAAATTAATTTGGTGTAAATGAAAATGTTTCACCACTTGCTGTTTCTCTTGGAATATCTCTAATCATTTCTTTGGCAACAAAATCCGGTAAAACTGTAAAATTATAAAAAAAATAAATTAATTCATACCCTTGAATTGGACATTATAACTATGTAAACAAATAAATTCATGCATAATATATGAAAAATAACAATGCCTGGCTCCATTCGGATAGTATAATTGATCAGTTTCGAAAACCATTATTATTCATTGTTTAATGTGAGAAACAATCAAGTGACTCAAGGCAAGTCTTCATTCCATATTTTTGTTTTTTGAGCGACTTATTTGAATAATTTAAATGATTTACTTGGCAAAGATTTTTTCTTTTTTTTTGAAATAAATTTATTATACATATAAATTTACTATACGTATAGTAATAAAAACTATAAATTTTTTTCCGCGTAGATGTTAGACTAAAATGATCCTCACGCATGGCTATACAATAATAAAAACAAAAAAATAAAAAAAAACAACCATATTTCCAAAAAAAACTATAAATCTTAAAAGTTATTAAAACTTTTCTAAAATACTATATAAAAAAAATAACAAAGTTAAATAAATATATATATATATATATATATATATATCCAGTGGTGGTTTCGGGGACATTTTTTTTTTTTTGCGATTTTATTCAGTAATTGAACTTTGTACATCAATGTACATTCATGTATAAGACGATTTTATTGTATACACCAAAATAAAAAAATTTTCATCGATTGGTACTTTTGAGGACTATCGTTATGACACTGTTTCAACCCTTCACTTACCTTATTTATTCGAATCCTTTGTATTTTAGTATTGTGTTGGCATGAATTTAGAAGGTACAAAAAATAGAAGTAGTAAATTTTACATTTTTAATACATAAAATTTAAGATTTGACACAAGTCCTCAAAACAACCGATGCATGAAGAATTTATCTATGTAATGGTGGTTTCGAGGACTTTTCTTTTCAAATTTTAATTATCCCTTTAATATAACCAAATGACTGTTTTGACGGTGGCAATAGTCCTTGTATCTATTGATTAATACTTATATTGAATAACAATTCATAAAATGTATCAGGGCCATATGATAAGACTTCTTTGTTATCGTTTTAACTTGATGTCCCCAAAACCTCCGATAGATTTCTTTAAAAAACTATGTAATGGAGGTTTCAAGGACTTTTCTTTTGAAAATTGACTTATCTTCTTAAAATAACTCAATGACGGTTTAACGGCGGCAAAAGTCCTTATATCTATTGATTAATACTTATATTGAATAATGATTCATAAAATGTATCAGAGCCATATGATAGGACTTCTTTATTATCATTTTAACTTGATGTCCCCAAAACCTCCGATAGATTTTTTTAAAAAAACTATGTAATGGAGGTTTCAAGGACTTTTTTTTAAAAAATTCACTTATCTTTTTAAAATAACTCAATGACTGTTTTGACGGTGGCAATAGTCCTTATATCTATTGATTAATACTTATATTGAATAACAATTCACAAAATGTATCAGGGACATATGATAAGACTTCTTTGTTATCGTTTTAACTTTATGTCCCCAAAACCTCCAATAGATTTTTTTTTGAAACTATGTAATGGAGGTTTCAAGGACTTTCCTTTTAAAAATTTACTTATCTCCTTAAAATAACTCAATGACGGTTTAACGGCGGCAAAAGTCCTTATATCTATTGATTAATACTTATATTGAATAATGATTCATAAAATGTATCAGAGCCATATGATAGGACTTCTTTATTATCATTTTAACTTGATGTCCCCAAAACCTCCGATAGATTTTTTTAAAAAAACTATGTAATGGAGGTTTCAAGGACTTTTCTTTCAAAAATTCAATTATCACTTTAATTCAACCCAATGACTGCCTTGACGGTTGCAATATTTCTTATATATGTTGATTAATACTTATATTGAATGACAATTTATAAAATGTGTTAGGGCCATATGATAGGACTTGAAGATAAAACACTATTTATATATCTTACATGATGTCCTCGAACCCTTTTATCATATTTTTTTATCCGGATTATGTTGGTCGTTCTGAAGACTTTTCATAGAACTGAAACGAACTAATGATAGAAAATAGAGTACAGAGTTATGACTGTTTGGAATACGTGTATAACATCATCTATTTCTACGAAGTGGACTGAATCCGAGAAACTGGGAAAATATCAGTGAAAAACGGAAAAAATATCATAGAATAAAAGAAATATTAGAAGAAAAGTTTTTGAACTTGCAATTAAAGAGTTCTGAGAGTAAACAAACAATGCGGCCATTTTTTAAGTCATACTTAACGATTGTATGAATTTCAGTATGGGCTTCATGTTCCTAAAAGCACTAACGGAAGAAGTTTATGGTTTGGTACGTTCCGTGGACACCAAGAAAAATTAAGTAGAACTTGTAACAAAGACAACAGTCTTTCTCTAAATACCTACTGTCTATAACAAATAGTTTCAGTTATTACTATCGAAAATAATTCAGTTTCGGTTTTCCCGAAGGTATCTAAGAATTTCTAATGCTACTAAATTAAGGCGGTATCTCGTTGTTCAGGCTACTGGTTCAAAGTAATCAATCATTTCCAAGGTTCCGGAAAACCGGAAAAAATGGTCTCAACTTTCTATGTTAAAAGAATACAGAACGACCGTCTTCCAAATCAACGCGATTTTCGTCGGAGAATTTCCTTATATTTTGGTTTTATGTGATAGTCCTTATGATTTGATTCGTCGAATAAATTATTAAAACTATAATAAATTACAGTGTAGAAGAATGGCCTTATTTCGAGTTTGAAATATTTATTTTATAATTTCCGGTATAGGCTGCGAGTCCTCAAAACCACCGTTCTACGAATAAAAAACTTTTGCAGCATGGTGGTTTTGAAGACGTCTCAAAATTACGTCGTTGATTCCGTTTTGATTCAAGTCTGGTTTAAGATTATCAGAAAGGTTCTATGAAATTTCCAAACTCGCAGGTCCCGTGTACACCGAGAAAGTTTGAGTAGACTTGTAACATAGACAACGGTCATTCTCTAAATACCTACTGTCTAACAAATAGTTTCAGTTATTGCTATCGAAACAAATAAAGTTCCGGTTTTCCCGGAGGTATCTAAAATTTTTAATGCTACTAAATTAAGGCGGTATCTCGTTGTTTAGGCTACTGGTTCAAAGTGATCAATCATTTCTAAGGTTCCGGAAAACCGGGAAAATTGTCTTAACTTTCCATGTTAAAAAAATACAGAACTACCGTCTTTCCAGTCAACGCGTTTTTCGTCGGAGAATTTCCTTATATTTTGGTTTTATGTGATGTCCTTATGATTCGATTCGTTCAATAAATTATTAAAACTATAATAAATTACAGTGTAGAAGAATGGCCTTATTTCAAGTTTGAAATATTTATTTTATACTTTCCGATATAGGCTGCAAGTCCCTAAAACCACCGTTCTACGAATAAAAAACTTTCGCAGTATGGTGGTTTTGAGGACGTCTCAAAATTACGTCGTTAATTCCGTTTTAATTTAAGTATGGTTTGAGATTATCAGAAAACTTCTATGAAATTTCCAAACCTGCACGATTTGTGGACAGCAAGAAAGTTTGAGTAGAACTTGTAAGGAAGAAAACGGACTTTCTCTAAATACCTACTGTCTAACAAATCGTTTCAGTTATTGTTATCAAAACGAATTAAGTTTCGGTTTTCCCGACGGTATCTAAGAATTTCTAATGCTACTAAATTAAGGCGGTATCTCGTTGTTCAGCCTACTGATTCAAGGTGATCAATCATTTCTGAGGTTTCGGAAAACCGGAAAAAATTGTCTCAACTTTCCATGTTGAAAGAATACAGAACGACCGTCTTTCCAGTCAACGCGTTTTTCGTCGGAAAATTTCCTTATCTTTTGGTTTTATGTGATTGTCCTTATGATTCGATTCGTCCAAAAAATAATTAAAACTATAATAAATTACAGTGTAGAAGAATGGCCTTATTCCAAGTTTGAAATATTGAATTTATACTTTCCGGTATAGGCTGCAAGTCCTCAAAACCACCGTTCTATGGATAAAAAACTTTCGTAGTATGGTGGTTTTGAGGACGTCTCAAAATTACGTCGTTAATTCCGTTTTGATTTAAGTATGGTTTGAGATTATCAGAAAACTTCTATGAAATTTCCTAACCCGCTTGTTCCGTGGACACCAAGAAAAATTAAGTAGAACTTGTAACAAAGAAAACGGTTTTTCACTGAATACCTACTGCATAACAGATAGTTTCAGTTTTTGCTATCGAAACGAATTCAGTTTCGGTTTTCCCGAAGGTATCTAAGAATTTCTAATGCTACTAAATTAAGGCGGTATTGTTGGTTCAAAGTGATCAATCATTTCTAAGATCCCGAAACCCGGAAAAAATTGTCTCAACTTTCCATGTTAAAAGAATCCAGAACGACCAGTCAACGCGTTTTTCGTTGGAGAATTTCCTTATATTTTGGTTTCATGTGATATTCCTTATGATTAAATTCGTCCAATAAATTATTAAAACTATAACAAATTACAGTGCAGAAGAATGGCCTCATTTCAAGTTTCAAAGATTTATTTTATAATTTTCGGTATAGGCTGCAAGTCCTCAAAACCACCGTTCTACGAATAAAAAACTTTCGTAGTATGGTGGTTTTGAGAACGTCTCAAAATTACGTCGTTAATTCCGTTTTAATTTAAGTATGGTTTGAGATTATCAGAAAACTTCTATGAAATTTCCAAACCCGCACGTTCCGTCGACACCAAGAAAGTTTGAGTAGAACTTGTAACATAGACAACGGTCTTTCTCTAAATCTTACTGTCTAACAAATCGTTTCAGTTATTGTTATCAAAACGAATTAAGTTTCGGTTTTCCCGACGGTATCTAAGAATTTCTAATGCTACTAAATTAAGGCGGTATCTCGTTGTTCAGCCTACTGATTCAAGGTGATCAATCATTTCTGAGGTTTCGGAAAACCGGAAAAAATTGTCTCAACTTTCCATGTCGAAAAAATACAGAACGACCGTCTTTGCAGTCAACGCGTTTTTCGTCGGAGAATTTCCTTATATTCTGGTCTCGTGTGATAGTCTTTAGGATTTGATTTGTCAAATAAATTATTAAAACTATAACAAGTTACAGTGTAGAAGAATGGCTCCATTTTAAGTTTGTAAGATTAAGTTTATAATTTCCGGTATAGGCTGCAAGTCCTCAAAACCACCGTTCTACGACTAAAAAAATTTCGTAGTATGGTGGTTTTGAGGACGTTTTGAAAATACGTCGTTAATTCCGTTTATATTTGAGTATCGTTTGAGATTATCAGAAAGGTTCTATGAAATTTCTAAACCTCTACGTTCTGTGGACACAAAGAAAGCTTCAGTAGAACTCGTAACAAATATAATATCTTTTTATTATTCAAATTTTAGCATATGTCCTCGAAACAACCATTCCACAATTATAAAAAATTGTATGTCACGGTGCTTTCGAGGACTTTCAACAATTATGTGCATTTTCTATTTTTACAGAATGTCTTCAAAACTGCCAATAGCTGGAGATACGAAATCCGTAAAATGGTAGTTTTGGCGACATTTAGATTAAAGTAGAATCGAAAGTTATTATCCAATCGACTGCAATTTCAACGATGAATTTCATGAAAAGGGAAGAATCTTATTGAGAACTGCCAGAAAATTCATATCGAAATTCATAAATTCGACTGTTCCATCGAATTGAGGTTCCAAAAATTAAGTCCTCAAAACTGCCTCTGTGTGAAAAAAAAGGTAGTTATTGGTGGTTTCGGGGACATGCAATATTAAAACAGATATAATTATGTTAAATGTTATTATAAAGCATAGTGATATTTTCTTTATACTGAAAATTCACTGAGAACATGTTTGTAGTTTGAATTGAATCGTAAAAATGCATTTAGCGCAGTAATGTTGCTTTTTTATCAAAAGTCCTTGAAACCTCCAGTAGATCGAAAAATGATGTTCTTGGAATGGAGGTTTCAGGGACACACGAAAAAATTCTTATTTTGGTAAATAATTGAATTTTTTCATCGAATCATTACTATTTATAGTTTAAGATGGAATCAATTGAAGATAAATCGGTCGTAATACCTACTTCACATTTCAATTTATGAAAATTATACCTGGTAAAATAAAAAGTCCTCAAAACCACCAAAGCATATTTTTCAAATGGGGTTTTGAGGACCGTCCTCAAAACCACCATTAACTGAGATGTTGCTTTGGGGACCGTCCTCAAAACCACCATTGTATATATGAAGTAGTCCCCGAAACCACCACTGTATGTATATATAAATATATATGGGGCATTCCAGGTTAAATCACCGAGTCATCGGCCTGACCCCTACCGATTCACTTGGAAATTTTTTTCTAGGTGTATTTTGGACCAAAAAACGACCTTATTCTTTTTCAATTTTTTTCCACCATTTTTACACCATAAAATAATTTTTTTTTTCCTACTATAGAGTATTTCTCAAATTAGACCAGGTTTAAAATTCTGAAATTTTTCCCATATCATCTCGAGGTAGAAACAAGTCACCCATAAAAATTTGGGAATGGGCCGAGAATAATAACTAATTTTTTTATAACTGATTAAAAAAAAATTTTTTTACCAATTTTAAAATAATCTAATTTTAGAATAATCTAATAATGGTTTCTTGTAAAGAAATCAAAAATAAAAATAAATGATATCTGGGCAAATTTAGGTTTTTTCCATATTTCGAGGGTAAAAGCTTCAAAAATTGAATTTTAAGCATCGCAGTTTTTCTATCTTTCCATCCTTAAATATAGGGAAAAACAAAATTCATCGAGATATCATTTATTTTTATTCTTGGTTTCTCTACAAGAAACCATTATTAAATTTTTCTATTTTTAAAATTCGTAAAAAAATTTTTTTTCAATCAGTTATAAAAAAATTAGTAATTATCATCGGCCCATTCCCAAAATTTTATTGACAGAATGATAAAAAACAAAATTTTAAACCTGGTCTAGAGAAATACTCGGTAAAAAAAAAATTATGAAATGGTGGAAAAAAATAATTTCGTTTTTGGTCCAAATCCTGAATTCCAAAATAATCGGTATCAAACGATGACCGGTATTTGAAAATGCCTCCCTATATATCTGGAAATATTGTAGATTAGTATATCTTAGTGGTGGAATTTTCATATTGTCCGACCGCTTTTTAATATTTGATAATTTTTTGAAGGTCTTTGAAAAAAAATAAAAACAAAAAGTAAGAGATGTACACCATACTACAAACATATGATGGGTACAATTGTATGTATATATAGGGGAAAGCGGGGCAAAATGGAACACTTAAGGAAAAAAAATAAATCGATGTATGACAATAGTATTTTCCGATTAGTTTTTCTCCCTTATTAATAAAAAAAACATAAATAATTTTTAAAAATTAAAAAAAAAAATTATTATTATAAATTTATTTATCGTTGTTGAATAAAATGTGATATTAATCACAAAAATTAACTTTTTTTTATTTCTCTTCATTTATAATTACGAACAATTGCTTTTAAATTAATTTATCACTATTTTTCTCGACGAACAAAAAAAAACATATAAAAAATAATATTCTTTGTTCTTAAAAAAAATGTTCAAAAAATTTTCAAGAAAATTTTTTTTTTATTGCATCTATTTTCTTCCGGCTTTTTTAATCGAAGAGTGACGAAAAAATGAAAAAAAATATGAGTCAAAATATTTTTTTGGGTGTTCCATTTTGCCCCGCCGTTCCATTTTGCCCCGCTTTCCCCTATATATTATTTTTTTTTTCTTTTGTTAGATAGTGTGAGGGTCTTTTATATTTTCTTTTTTTTTTTTTTTTTTTTTCCTGAACTTGAAAGATTTAACCGTTAGATCAGTTTAGAAAAAAAAAAGAAACACAACCATTTTTTTGCTTATGCAAGCATAAAATACATCCTTCCAAAAAAAAAAAAACAAAAAAAAAAATACCGAAAAAAAGTAATAATAATAATTAAAAAAAAATAAAATCGAAGTTTATTAAAAAAATAAAAAGAAAACGCACAAATGCGTTTTATAATAGTTTGTCTATTTAATAGGGCTTCATGCGGTACCCAGACCGAGATCGTCTTCAGTCAATAAAACGATACGGATACCAAGACCAATCGATACCGCCAGGAGACTTTGAATCAAATTTTTTCTTTTTGCTCGTAATGAATCGTATTGAAAAGAAGAACTGTTATGCAGTAAAATACTGTACAGTAAGACACTGACACTACAGTTACAACGAGATATCTACAAGCCTTATGTACCTATGAAAATCGTAAAGTTACGCCAATTATATTTTCCTAAATTGATATTTTTTGTATCTGATATTTTAAAAGCAGTATTTTACTTCGTGAAAAGAGAAAAATACATATCAAGGAAGAGAAAGAAAGAAAAAAATCTATTATTTGTTTATGGAATTTCTGAAGACTTTTGTCCAACTACTTCATTGATTTTTAAAATTTAAAGGTTCAACTTTGAACATTTTTTCTTTTTTTATTTTTTCGGAAAAATTATTTTAATAATTCTAAAAGCTATTCATGTTATAATTTTGTATGATTTAATTTATCAATTTTATTGATATAAAATATAAATCAAAATAATTCAATATTTATTTGATTTATTTCATTATTTTATATTTATTTATTATTTTCAAATATTAAATAATATAGTATTAATTATTTTTATTTTATATAAACTTTAATAAAATATTTATATATTATTCAATCATTTGGTTTCCATTCTTTTATATTTTACTTAACGAAAAATCATTAGTTTAAAAGCGAGACCCGGCGATACTTTCGAGACGATACTGAGACCGAGACCTAAAATCCTGAAACTGCGAGACCGAGACCAAGACCAAGACCTGGTGCGAACGAGCGAGACCGATACCGAGACTCGTTGAATCTCGTCTTGTCTAGTACTGCATGGAGCCCTAATATTTAATTAATAGATAACGCTAATGAAAGTGAAAACGGACTAAAAAAATTAGAAATTATGCCCATCTTTTTTTCAAACAATGAGTAGGTAAAAAAAATTGAAGGTCTTATATGAGGCCAAAGAAAAAAAAACTGTCAAACTTATATATAAACAACTGACGAATTGACATAATGAATACCCATACACTTGCTATATTTTCAAGAATATTAAACTTTTTTTTGCACATATATGATAAATATATTTTTTTTTTTTTTAATATCACGATTTATATATAAATGGAAAATAATAAATAAATAAAATTTATAAAAGAAAAACCATAATTAGTATCACTTTTACAATATATTACAATTCACTTTTTAACTCGTTTAATGACGGTTTTTAAGTAAAAAAAAATAATAAAGGCATTATTACGTATATTATTTAGAAAAAAAAAAGTATGGAAAAAGTACTTACTCAATGACATATTTTTTGCAACTTCAAAACGTATTAAATATTCTTTTTTTTTTTAAATGGGAAGTTAAAACTTCTATAAAAAAAAAAACATTTCCTTCACTGAGGCATATTTTACCCTACTTTATTCCACGCGTTTGCGTTCACAAAGTGATACTTTACCCCATCTTTCGGCTAACACGCACTCATAATGTCCCCAGGCTACTAAGTTGCTTTATTTAGGCTGCTAAGTTGTTTTATTTAGGCTACTAAGTTGCTTTCCTAGGTATTTTTAATCACTAGAGTTAGAAATTCTTGTCAAATAATTAGAATTATGATGTCGCGCTGTCTGGTGTGATACAACTTTAGCTATTCTATTTGATCTGACTGCATTTTGTGTGTAAGTGTGTGTGTATCATTTGACATACTCGGACCTGTCATGTTGCAACTTGTTGATATTGTTGTTAATAAAACAAAAATTGATAGTTGTAATGAAAAATAATTGTGTTCTTTAAAATGAAAACTAGTTTAATTTATGAAAAAAGAAAAAAAAAAAAAAGGGGGCAAAAGGCGCCTTATGTTTCCACTCTGTCTCGGGTATCACTCACCGCGTTTGACTAAGTCCTATTTTATGCACTTGTATCACAAAGTACTATTATAAAAAAAATCACTTGTGACGAAAATTGAAATTTTCAATACTCCGGTGGGTCATGAGCAATTATTAATTGGCTCATTTTTTTTTTTTTTTAAATAAATGTCATATTGCTCATAGGTTATGTCGTTTTGTTTACTACGGAATATTATTATAAACATATGTTCATCTGTGTGAGTGCGTTTTACTGAGCAGGGCTGCCAACTTCGTGCAACTAATCTGCCTCAATATAATTTTGACAGATTCCAATGTTAATCAGTTCCGTGACTCCGAAAATAAAATTTTGTAATTAATCATCAATATCTTTGTCAATTTTTAAGATATCGCGTTAATTTTTGCGGCAAATTGTAGATGAAAAAAAAATAAAACTTTAAATTAGTCGGTGGAAGTTAATCGGATGGATAGTTTAAGAGTTATTAATTTAAAAAAAAAAAAGACAAAATAACAAATTTAATATTTTTAGCATTTACGGCTTTAGTAATTACTTTTTGAAAAAACGAAAATATACGAATTGTAGGTATTAAAAATACGCTTCTTTTGATCATAATATGAAGTCTCTAGGTCTATTGGCTAAGGAGCTACGACACTTTTTTTTTTTTCTTAGACAAATTCAATACGTAGGTGACGCGAAGCGTCCCACCTACGTAAGAACTAATAGGCTAATTTAACAAAAAAACAACTTTCACAGTACAGTTGAAAATAATATGAAAAATTTTCAGCAGATAAATTTGATATTCAAAATTGTTTTGTAATTTTATCAGTAGTTAGTTAAGAAAATTTTAATAAATGAAACGTAGTTAATGAAGTAATCAAAAATCAAATTTATTATATGAATTTTTAAATTTCAGCATTGCTTCCTATTCATAATATATTGGCTAAAATTTCAAATATAATTCAAGAAGCTATATCAACAAAAAATTTAACAAATAGTCTAAATACAAGTGATTCATTAGTAAAAAATGGAACTGATCAAACAAAAGCGTCAACATCTTTTAACAAAATCATCAATGAAGAAAAAAAAAATTATGATTCAAATACAAAGTTACCCAGGTAGAAAAATATGTGTCGCGCCTGACTCAATAAAGTCGTAGGAAAGTCGGGATTTCAGTCGGGCCGACGTCGGATATTCTGTTAAATTCCCTTAAAGTAAAAGATTTAGAATATCGATTGCATTTTCCGAAAGAAACTAAATTGTTGATAGATAGACTACTTATGTTTGTAATTTGTTTCTAATCATTCTAATCATGAATATTTTTCAATAGATTAAGCATAATTTTTTGTTTTACTCGAATTAACATTAAAATGACAGCTTGAGGTTATAGTCGAGATTTTAGACGACATTTATGAGAAAACGGTTCTCATCCAATTAATGTATATCGAAAATACTAAGCCTGCTGTTTTACCGGCAGGCTAGCGACGAGTAATTTTAAATATGCAACTTTAACAATCATGTTCATGTTTGGATCGATTTGGATTAGCTAAGAAATTAAGGTTGCCGAAGAATTATGTTTCATGGAAATAATGTTGCTTAAAATATAGTTTTTTGGCAACCTTAATTCCTTAGGTACATCTTTTCCTTAGCTACTACTTTTCCTTGGACATTTTTATTTTTTGAAAATAAAATTACATGAAATTTATTTATTAAATCATCAAAAATATTTAAGGAAAAGATGTAGCTAAAGAATTAATGTGACTCAGGAATTATTTCCTTGAAACACAATTTTTTGGCAACATTAATTCCTTAGCCACATTAATTCCTTAGCTGCTAATTTTCCTTGCACATTTGTATTTCTACAAAAAAAATTTACATGTATTTTATTTATGAAATAAATATAAAATGTCCAAGGAAAAGCAGTAGCTAAGGAAAAGATGTAGCTAAGGAATTAATGTGACTAAGGAATTATTTCCTTAAAACATAATTCTTTGGCAACCTCAATTCTTTAGCCACATTAATTCCTTAGCTACTGCTTTTCCTTGGACATTTGTATTCTTGAAAAAAAACTTTACATGTATTTTATTTATAAAATAAATAGAAAATGTCCAAGGAAAGTTAGTAAAAAACAACTTTAAGGAATTAATGTGGCTGAGGAATTGAGGTTGCCAAAAAATTATGTTTTAAGGACATAATTCCTTAGTCACATTAATTCCTTAGCTACATCTTTTCTTTAGCCACTGCTTGTCCTTGGGCATTTTTCATTTATTTTATAAATAAAATACATGTAAATTTTTTTTTTAAAAATACAAATGTCCAAGGAAAAGCAATAGCTAAGGAAAAGATGTAGCTAAGGAATTAAGGTTGTCAAAAAATTATGTTTCAAGGACATAATTCCTGAGTCACATTAATTCCTTAGCTACATCTTTTCCTGAGCTACTACTTTTCCTTGGATATTTTTGATAATTCAATAAATAAATTTCATGTAATTTTATTTTAAAAAAATAAAAATGTCCAAGGAAAAGTAGTAGCTAAGAAAAAGATGTAGCTAAGGAATTAAGGTTGCCAAAAAATTATATTTTAAGCAACATTATTTCCTTAAAAAACAATTTTTTGGCAACCTCAACTCCTTAGCTACTGCTTTTCCTTGGACATTTTTATTTATTTCAGAAATAAAATACATGTAAATTTAATTTTTAAGAATACAAATGTCTAACAAAAAACAGTAGCTAAGAAAAGAATGTAACTAAGGAAATAAGGTTGCCAAAAAATTATATTTTAAGCAACATTATTTCCTTAAAAAACAATTTTTTGGCAACCTCAACTCCTTAGCTACTGCTTTTCCTTGGACATTTTTATTTTTGTTAAATAAATTTACATGTACTTTATTTATTAAATGAATAAAAATGTTTAAGGAAAAGCAGTATGGTTAGCTACCTTATTTCCCACATGATAATGATAATAATCATAATAGTAATATACCTGAGTCAACAATACAATATACAGATGTTAAAACAATCGGTAATTATATTTTAATACAATATTCAAGACGATATTTTTATTTATTAAACTTGTTGTTTTTAATCCAAACCGATCCAAACATGAACATGATTGTTGAAGTTGCATATTTAAAATTACTCGTCGCTAGCCTGCCGGTAAAACAGCAGGCTTAGTATTTTCGATATACAGTAATTGGATGAGAACCGTTTTCTCATAAATGTCGTCTAAAATCTCGACTATAACCTCAAGCTGTTATTTTAAAGTTAATTCGAGTAAAACAAAAAATTATGCCTAATCTATTGAAAAATATTCATGATTAGAATGATTAGAAACAAAGTACAAACATAAATAGTCTATCTATTAACAATTTAGTTTCTTTGGGAAAATGCAATCGATATTCTAAATTTTTTACTTTACGGGAATTTAACAGAATATCCGACGTCGGCCCGACTTTTCTCCGACTTAATAAGTCGGGACACTCCGTCAGCCGACAGTCGGGCCAACGGAAGTTTTCTACCTGGGTAATGGTAATTTTGTTTCTTTTAATTTCTATGTTATATTGCTAATTTAATTCATTCATTTTATATTGATATGAAACTGTTTGATAAACAATTCATATTTTACAGAAAGAATTATTTAAAGACACTGATGTTTGGATACCAAAAATTGTTTGGCTAACTGCTACAGAAAAAAAAAAATGTGTGTTTTAGCAGTACGCGCGAGGGAAGTAAAACTTCTATCGCAGTCTGTCAAGATATTTGTAACGACTTTAATAATATCAACAATCAATTAATTAGTGATATTATTATTAATATTGATAAAGTTCATAGTATAAATGATGATATCAATATGATATTTATAATAATAATATCAATCATGTGAGTTGCGGTTTTATTTCTATTTGGATTTTTATTTTATATCCAAATTTTACCACAAATTACTTTAATTTAATATTACAAGATTTTGGTTAAATATTTTAAATAAAATCAAACACAATTTTTTAATTTAATATTATTTTAACTCTGTATTTTAATATGCAATTTATATGATATACTGGTACAATATGCTTTAATGTATGGGTGATGTGGTAAAACCACGTCACCAAAAATATTTATAATTTTTATTTTGCGGACGCACTCGATGGTGGCCGGACTGGAAGTGCCGTTTTTATTTTTCTCTCCCTATCGAAACACATACAAACATTTTACACCTAAATTCTCTCCGTCTAGTGTCACGGACACTCATACATACATCTTATACATATATATATTTATACACGCTACAACTACCCCCCTTTTTCATTATACATGATTTATCATATTAATGAAAATTATAGTAGCGTTTACATACAAGTAGTATACAAAATATTTATAATAAACAATTCAAAATTCTTAATCATCATAGACTTTAAAATCACTATTATTTTACATTTAAAATTAATTTTAACTGTACCTAAATAAAATTTTACAATAATCCTTATTTACAACCACAAATATTTCTTTTTAAAATCAAATTAATCTTTGACCTTGAAATTTAACATACAAAATTATAGTTATCAAATATTAAAACTTTACATTATTTTTTAAAAAAGGATATAATATACATTTACATTGATTAGTAAAATTCAGATGAATTTCTGCCACATCTTACATATTCCCAGCATATTGTAATCGTGGCATCCATCATTGAGTTATTGAATTTAACTTCTAGAATATTATATACGATATATAACATTGAAGTTATTTGAATTAGGATCATCAACAATATGCCACCTGGTCCTTGGCATGAGGCAAATGACATTAACCAGAGTAATTCAGCATTCACTCTTCTCAATTGAATAGTCAAATCAAAGTCAACAAACATATCCAAATGACCCAAATATCTTTTACATCCAAATTTGCCATCAAATTTGTACTTTCTGCCATTCATATTATTATTATTAATTAAATGTTTGTATTTTATCTTGCATTTAATTTTATTTTTAATTTTATTATTGACACTATTGACCAGTTTGTATCGTTGCCCAGTATTTACTTTTCCAATATTATTGTCATATTTATTATTGAACACATTGACTTTCATTTTCTTCAAATTGTTTGTTTTATTAGCATTATTTTTACATATATTATTATCACAAATTATTTGGTGATAATTATTTATTTTCTCAACATGATTCTGGTGATTATTATGGACAAAATTTAATTCATTTTCATGACAACCATTTGTTGTATCAATGTATTGATTATGAATTTTATCCACAACATTAGATACACTTTTATTTTCACAGATATTTTCAACAAAATTTAATTTATTTTGCTGATTACAATTTATTTTATCATTTTGATTGTTGCGATTATTCATCACAATATTAAATTTATTTTTATTTTGATTATCAACAACTATTGTTTGATTGTGTTGATCACACATTGTTTTATCATTGTGATTAATATCTTTTGAGATATCACCCCCCTGCTGATCATTTATTTTATTTTCATTTTTAAACACATTATCATCAACATTTAATTTATTTTGTTGATGTTTATTTATATTTTCAATATGTTTAAATTTTTCTTCAAGCTGTGCTCGGGCTTTATCTGCTTGTGCACACGCTTGCTCGGCTATTGTTTGTGCCTTTCTTGCTTCCTCTATCTCAAATTTTAATTTCAGTATTTCTGCCTCTTTGGCTGCCATCTTGCACAACAACGTGTTATTTTTATTTTTATTATTTTTACACTTATCAACACTTGTTGTATTTATTTTATTTTTATTTTTGCCTTTATGGCAATCTCCTGAGGTGTTACCCCCCTGTTGCTCACTCAATATTTTCATGTTTTCTTTAATATTTAATTTTTCATTTTTATGTTGTGATTTCATATCACTAAAATACTGAACAATATTATATTTGTTTATGCTGATAGATTCATCACCATAATTTATTGACACTCCATTTTTAATTATCCATTGGTATCCCAGTACCATATCATAACCAAGATCATACTCCACAACTGCTTTATCATAAAATTTGACCTCGTTTATTATATATGTAAAATAAACGGTTTTATTGGCTGGATTTTGATCATCTTCTATTTCGTGAACATCTTGATCTGAGTGTAATTTAAAAACATTGTACGACATTACATTATGTGCACTACCTGTCCTTATCAATGCTCTGTATTCATTTTTTCCAATTTTAACTATCAATTCTGGACATTTTACATTCAATATATCATTTAATTTCTCCATTTTATCATTATTTTAATACCAGCAATTATTATTTTAAATATTCTATTATCACTTATTTTATATTGAGTATGTTTTTAATGAAAATGTTGTGTTTAATTTTCACGTATTCTTTTCATACAATTGATTTCATTGAAAATATTATTATTATTATTATATATATATTTTATTATTTTTATTTTATTTTTATGATGAATTATTCAATACTATGACGTGTCCAACTTCTAGTTGCCACGTGTAATTTTATTTTATTTTTATTATTTTTAATTTTCTTGACAAAATTTTACACATCAAGCGTGTCCAACATTAGTTGCCACGTGTAATCAGATTTTATTATTATTATTATTATTTAATTTTTCTGATGGAATTTTCACAAATATGGCGTGTTCAACACTTCGTTGCCACGTGTATACAAATTATTATTATTGTTATTTTGCTCACAAAATTTGTTGATTTTCGTTTAATTTATATGCAAAAATTCTTTCTCAACAATTTTTTATATTTTAATTTAATGATATATTTTATACATTTATCAATTTTATATACAATATTACTCTTCTCACTCTCGTGATTGAGATTATAATTTTGAGACAATTATATGTACTCACGACTGAATTTTCACAATTTTATTGATTTCTTTCTTTTATCAAATATTTATATATATATATATTTTTTTTCTCACCTCTTGGTTTGAGCTGCTAATTGGAAGCCAATTGTGAATTTTGGTCACAACTACAATTTATAATTATTGATTTATATAAATTATTACTCTTTTTTTTTCACCGCGTGGTTTGTGCCACTAGTTGGGAGCCATTTGTGAGTTGCGGTTTTATTTCTATTTGGATTTTTATTTTATATCCAAATTTTACCACAAATTACTTTAATTTAATATTACAAGATTTTAGTTAAATATTTTAAATAAAATCAAACACAATTTTTTAATTTAATATTATTTTAACTCTGTATTTTAATATGCAATTTATATGATATACTGGTACAATATGCTTTAATGTATGGGTGATGTGGTAAAACCACGTCACCAAAAATATTTATAATTTTTATTTTGCGGACGCACTCGATGGTGGCCGGACTGGAAGTGCCGTTTTTATTTTTCTCTCCCTATCGAGACACACATACAAACATTTTACACCTAAATTCTCTCCGTCTAGTTCCACGGACACTCATACATACATCTTATACATATATATATTTATACACGCTACAATCATATCGTTAATATTCAAAATATAAATACAGTATATATATTATATATATCAGATATACAGTATCTGATATATTACAGCAATGGCGACAACTTTGGTTCCAGCTGTCTTTTCTCGAAATGATTTGATTCATTCTAATGTACGTGGTGGTATTTCAAAAGTTAAACAGGATGCTGAAAGAAAAAAACCACAAGATCCAGATAGACTCGATGCAATAAGACGTAATTATTACGTACATTTATTTTAATATTATTAATTTTTTTTTAAAAAAGAAAATTTATTGAATACCTTTTGTTACAGTTGCTGTACAAAAAAAGTTTTCCGAATCTTACAAAGAAACGAATTTTATAAGTGCAATTAATACTTATATTTCAAGAATACATTCAGCATCAAAGGTAAATAAATAATTTTCTTTATAAATATCAAATAAATAACAGACAGAGAGCATTATTTTGTGTGATAAAAATTTTCAACATTTTTTGTTTTTTTTTTCAGGCACAAGTCAAAGGAGAATCCTTACAATTGAAAAAAAAATTGAATATTATATTCAATTTAAACTTGAATAAAATAATTAAAGTTAATAATAATGCATTGTTATAAAAAAGTTACGCGGACCGAAAATTTCATATAATATATGCATTTCAAATAACAGCATATTATATATCTATTTTATATATTATATATGAAAAATAAATATTTTCCTAGTTTATATATATTATATATAGAAAATAAATATAAAATATATAAAAAATTAATAAAATATTTATATGTGTTTTATTTATAAACCATTTCTTGAATATACGCTGTTTATATAAAATTTATAAATTTTATATAAAAAATTCAGTTTTTAAAATATATATATTTTTTATCAAATATCCAATTTTTAGATATATACCGTTTATATATAATAAATAAAAAATATATAAATTTTATAATATATACACAATACAATTGGCCGGAAACGTATAAAAAATATATAATTAGAAATATATATATCAAGAGACCCGGTAGGGTCTCGCCTCAATTTTAGAAAGAAAAAAAAAATATAGAACGAACGCGAACTCTCTCACCGGGTATAAGTATTTTAAGTTTGCGCTCTGTGACGTCATAATTTCTAATTTATCAATTTTTAGGCTAACTATTGGCCGAAAAAAAAAAAATAAAAATTGTTTTACTATATATATTGATAGCCCTCGTTCTAATAAGCCTACTTTCGATTTTTTCCAATAACTAATAAAAAAGATATCAACATCAGTAGAAGCCAAGAACGAAATCTTATTAAAAAATAAATTTCTCAGCTAAATGTCCTCCTTATCCCCTCTTTCGAGATGCATCATGTCGTACATACGGAGATATGCATGTATGCATGGTTATCGATTATTTTCTTGTGGGTGTATGTGCCGTACAATGTTATTCTTTTTTTTTTTAATTCTTCCTTAGCTACATATAAGTATGTATATATATATATGTTTTTATTTTCGATTTATTTATATGCAAGAAGATTTGTTATTTCTTATATATAATTAATATCGATATTATTTCATCATTCACGGTTAAATTAAAATATGTAGAAGAATTGTACAGATGCATGAACCTGGCCTGCATAAGTCCTAACAAAATTATCTAGAATACTCATTAGAAGCGTCTTAATTTGTACTTTTTTTTACCGCAGTTGTTTTCATTTGTACCTCAAAATTAAAAGGCGGAGAAAGGGTTAAAACCGATTTTTTTTCTAGATGACTCAGGGGGAAAAAAAATTGCTACAGACGCAGAATAATTTGTACTAAAGCCCGGAATTCGTACCTCGAAAATAACAACAAAAAAAAAAATTATTTACTCCAAAACGTTAAATAACAATTGAATATCTGCTTTAATTATTGAGGTGAACATTCCATTCTAGCTCACGTTCTACTCTTCAAAATAAAAAATAAATTATTTGAAAATATTTTTGAGGCACCATGCAATCGGTAATGAAAATTTTTAATCAACAATTGCATGGTGCCTTTTAAAATCAATATTTTTAAATAATTTTTTTTTTGTTTTAAAGAGCAGACGTTAAGCTAATTTGTATCTCAATAATAATAAAAAAAAAATAAGTTACTCCTAAATTTCAATTTACAATACTCATTATTATTGAGGGTACAAAATTAGCCCACGTTCTGCTCTTTAAAATAAAGTAAAAATTATTCAAAAATATTGATTTTTAAAGGCGCCATGCAATTGTTAATCAAACATCTTTATTAACAATTGCATGGTGCCTCCAAAATTCAATATTTTAAAATAATTTATTTTTTATTTTAAAGAGCAGAACGTGAGCTAACTTGTACCGTCAAGCCCTGATAGAAATATTTCTCCGCCATTACTCCGGCTTTCTTCGGCATTACTCCGTTTTTGGCCCATTTCCGGAGAAATTACTCCAGCATGAGATTAATGTCGGAAAAATTAATCTGCCACGACTTTTTTGCCGGAAAAATTTCTCCGCCGTCAACCTCATGCCGGAGTAATTTCTCCGGAAATAGGCCAAAAACGGAGAAATGCCGGAGTAATGCTGGAGTAATATTTCCACCAGAGAGAGCAGAATTTGTACCTCAATAATTAAAGCAGAAATTCAATTGTTAATTAACATTTTTGAGTAAATAATTTTTTTTTGTTATTTTTGAGATACTAATTCCTTGCTTAGTGGTACAAATTAGTACAAATTATTACAAAGTGGTACAAATTAAAACGCTTCTAATGAGTATTCTAGATAACTTTTCTAGGACTTATGCAGGCCAGGTTCACGCACCTGAATTGTACGAATATGATTCTTTATATTTTTCACGAATTATTAATATTATTAAACAAAACATACAATACTGATGTTTTAGATGAGCTGTTTATTATCATATTTTAATAATAAAAGAGTGAAATATAGAAAAAAAAGAAAAATTTAAAAGAATAAAAATAAATAATTTGCTGGAAAAAAAAAAAAAAAAAAAAAATTAGGCGCTTTTTCACGATAACGCTTGCGATACATGTTAATAATATTATAATAAAAAGCGCCTAATTTTTTTTTTTTTTTTTTTTTTATCCAGCAAATTATTCATCTTTATACTTTTAAATTTTGCTATTTTTTTTTATATTCCACTTCTTTTGATTATTAAAGCTATGATAAAAAAATAAACAGCTCATCTAAAACTGAGGCTTCCAGGGACATTAATTGTAAATTTATGTTTTGTTTGTATTTCACTCGTTTTGTTTAACTAATAATAATTTATGAAAATTCGTGAGAGAGAATATAAAGAATCATAATTTGTACCATTAAGCAGGAAATTAGTATCTCAAAAACAACAAAAAAAAATTATTTACTTATTTAAAAATGTTAACTAACAATTGAATATCTGCTTTTATTATTGAGGTACAAATTCTGCTCTCCCTGGTGGAAATATAACTCCGGCATTTCTCCGTTTTTGGCCTATTTCCGGAGAAATTACTCTAGCATGAGGTTGATGGTGGAGAAATTATTCCGGCAAAAAAGTCGTGGCAGATTAATTTTTCCGACATTAATCTCATTGCATGGCGCCTTTGAAAATCAATATCAATTTCCCCCTGAGTCATCTAGAAAAAAAATCGGTTTTAACCCTTTCTCCGCCTTTTAATTTTGAGGTACAAATGAAAACAACTGCGGTAAAAAAAAGTACAAATTAAGACGCTTCTAATGAGTATTCTAGATAATTTTGTTAGGACTTATGCAGGCCAGGTTCATGCATCTGTACAATTCTTCTACATATTTTAATTTAACCGTGAATGATGAAATAATATCGATATTAATTATATATAAGAAATAACAAATCTTCTTGCATATAAATAAATCGAAAATAAAAACATATATATATACATACTTATATGTAGCTAAGGAAGAATTAAAAAAAAAAAGAATAACATTGTACGGCACACACACCCACAAGAAAATAATCGATAACCATGCATACATGCATATCTCCGTATGTACGACATGAAACGTCTCGAGAGAGGGGATAAGGAGGACATTTAGCTGAGAAATTTATTTTTTAATAAGATTTTGTTCTTGGTTTTTACTGATGTTGATATCTTTTTTATTAGTTATTGGAAAAAATCGAAAGTAGGCTTATTAGAACGAGGGCTATCAATATATATAGTAAAACAATTTTTATTTTTTTTTTTTCGGCCAATAGTTAGCCTAAAAATTGATAAATTAGAAATTATGACGTCACAGAGCGCAAACTTAAAATACTTATACCCGGTAAGAGAGTTCGCGTTCGTTCTATATTTTTTTTTTCTTTCTAAAATTGAGGCGAGACCCTACCGGGTCTCCTGATAATTCAAGACCTATTTGGGCATAATCCAAGAACCTTACTTCTAAAAATTAGAAGATTTTGCCATGATTCAAAAAGTTTTTGTTATTATTTAAGAATTTTCTTTTATAATTCAAGACGTATTTGTTATAATTCAAGACAATATTTCCATAATTCAAGAAATTTTTCGTTCTCGAAGTAAGAAGTTTTTTTATTTAATATAAGAAAATTTTTCCATAATCCAAGAAGTTTTTTTTCTCAGTGTGCTGACGTCTGGAATGTGAAAATTATAGTGAATAAGTTTTTGTAATTAAATTTGAAAAGCAAATTACATATGATTTTGAGCATCAACAAATATGGTTGTATCATACCTTTGCACGTTCAACAATAGTTCCAATGGTTTTTAGAATGATGATCAACTTAATAAATTGGACACAAATGCAATGAACAATTTAGTAAGTAAACTTCTGGTTCAAGTATTAAAAACAATGACAAATTGTTACCAAGAAAATTTGATTGTGAACCTAAGAAAAATTTTCCATAATCCAAGAACTTTTTTTGCAAGAACAAAAGTTCTATTATTAAGAAGTTTTTGTATTAATATTAGAATTTTTTTTTCTTAATGCAGATAATAAAAAATCAGCTGAAGAAAAAGTTCCTCTCGCTGGACGAGATACAGTACGACCGTACATTATTGCTGTGAACGGCAAAGATACAAATGAATCCACTGCATAAGTTGTAGTTGTAGGTTATTGATAACCATCTATTGCCAATGGATTCTGAAAAAAAAGCTATCTTTTTTTGCTTAAAAATGTTCCATGTTTTCCATGCAAAATATCCAGTTGCTTCCAGATAATTGTGGCGGATAATTGAAATTAGCGTCTATAAATTCGAGAACGAGCCATTCGATTGTTCTTCTCATTTACAAAGAACGTTTGAGACACACGAGAAACGATTTTCATCATTATTTTTGTCGACAACTATGAATTCATTTAACATGCTGAAAAATTGATTGATATATGTATAATATATAAGAGAAAAAAAAATATCGAAAAAAAAAAAACACCCTAATGTATATATTGAATTTTTTTGAATATTGTACTGAAAATACTATCAAAAATAAATAATATTAACCAATTTTTTCATTCGTTCATCATTTTAAATATCGACTATGCAAATTCATTCTTCTTTTGGTCGAGGGATCATGCCCTGCGAGAAGCAGGAAAAAAAAAATATTTCATATAAAAAATAAACAGAGTTGCACTTCCCGTGTAGGAATCGCCAAGACTCACAACACGGCCATGCATTGGCCCATCAATGGCACCCAATGATTGGTAGCCAGGCATGAGCCATTCATAGTCCATCATTGGCAAACGACTGGCCCATTCTTGTACTGCCAATTCATGGTTCGGATCCATGGCTTAGCCTTGGCTGATTCTCAAATGGCCGATGATTGGCAACGATGCATGGGTCAAGCCTGGCTGACTCTTTAAAGGCCATTGCTTGGTTGCGAATCATTGGCCAATCTTTGACTGATACATTCATGGCCATTTCTTAATTGCCAATCATCGGCCAATCCTTGGCTGATACATTGATGGCCATTGCTTGGTTGCCATCACTGGCCAAGCTTCGGCTGACCATCATTGGGCCATTCATGGCAGCCGACATTAAATTACCGTAACGCTCCAGGCTTGGCGCATTAATGGCACATTATGTTTGCCGATTATTGGCGGAAGTTCGCCAAGCATCGGCTGATGCTTGGCCTTGTTGTGTTCTCCTACACGGGTTTAAATTCCATGAATGCAATTGGAAAAAAAAAATATTTTTTTAAATTTTATTTATAAAAATAATATAATAAATAAATTTGCAAGTAATGGGCCAATCTTCGCAAATGTTAATGAGACAATATTGGCAAATTTTAATGAGCCAATGTTGGCAAATATTCATGGGCAAGTCTTGGCAAGTATTAATGGGCCATTAATAGCAGCTAATGTTGAAATGGTGTAACGCGCCAGGCTCGGCGTATAAGTGGCCCATTAATGGCCGATTTTGCCATGCATCGGCCGTTTCATGGCCGTGTTGTATTCTCCTACACGAGTAGCTGTGAAGATAGTAAATCGTTTCGTAAACGAAGAAAGCTTTTCTGTATTGAAGCTACTCAAGGTTTGGGAACTGACAAAGTATCTTTAATAAATGTTTTTCGTTACTTGGATCAACCGCCGATAATATTTTGTAATGTAATTGAAAAAATATATTCAAAGATTTAATGTACTTCCATAATTAAAAATAAAATTTTGCGTCATTTAGACTTAGTTTGTTTGAAGAAATTTGATTTTCGACTCAGTTTGCTTAGTTCAAGAAAAAAGACAAGTCTAAACAAATTTCTCAATGCTTGTCTGAAGAAAAAAAGAAATCTCAAATGAAGAAAAGGTTTCTGTTTTTAGGCTGTTTAATGATTGAGCCTTGACAGAATTTCTCTGATAAATTTTGTTTTCACTTGAATTAACCGTCACTCATTATCTTCAATGCAATCAAAAATAATATATTTAAACATTTAATAGACTTTTATAAACAAACGTGAAATTCAATCTTATCCGAGGTTAGTTTACTTGAAGAATTTTTGTTCTCAAACGCGTATACTCTTCGTTGAAGAATAGCGTAAAGATTCAAATGATGTTCGATATATTGCCCGTTAAAAGATTTATATCTGGTAGGATGTGATAGGATGGAGTTATTTTAATAATTAATCCAAGTAAATTTGTTATATAATTAATTTTAATTATCACTGTCAATTTTGTCAAGTTATTAATTTATTTGTTGTTGAATTATTAATTTATCCATTTTGTTTAATTACTAATTTAATTTTTAATTAAATTATTAATTAGTTTTTCAGTTATTTTATTAATTTATTTATTAGTTAAATTATTAGTGAATTTGAATTTTAGGAAGATCAGTGACGAGAGAGATGTGGATGCCACAAGATTGAAAATGCAACTAACTTACAAAAAAAGTCCGAGACGCTAACTCAGCTCTTGGGCTTCAATACTAGAAAATTCTGGGAAAATCCTCGAAGGTTTCACAACGACGCCTGGATAACCAAGAAAACTTTCCCAAATATATTTTTTACAATTTATTTTATTTGATTTTTCGTTGAGGACAGTGTTTCGTTCGAGGTCATCGGCCTAATCCCAATTTTCCTCGAATTTGCAAAGTCTGCTCACAAGGCCCACACTGCACGTTCGAGGAATTGGCCAAGGTCGACTCGTGCCGTCAAGGGATTAGACACGGTAACTCAACACTGTCCAAACATTTATTCTATTTCATGTATTATATTCTATTTTATGTATATTTTTTTTATTTTACTATTTTGTATGTTACAAGTTTTCTCTCTCTCTCTCTCTCCTCACTTACTTCTTTCTTCCGACGGAATAAATGAGGAAGGTACAATTTTTTCAAATGAAGAAAATATTTCTGTATTTAAGCTGCTTTTTAGTTAAGAATCAACACGATTTCATTTTTTACTTAAATAAATTGTCGTTATTTCGAATGCAACTAACAAAAAACTTCTATAAATGAACATAAAATTTAGTTTCATTCACAATTGGTTTGTTTAAAGAAGTATAGTTCTTAGGCACTGTTTTATTTGTTGAAGAATATAGCGTTGGGTTTAAAACAAGATTCGAATGTTCATAGAAAAAGCGTATAGTGACTTTATTGAAGGAAAAAATTTCACAATTCAAATATGTTTTGTTTCAAACAAACTTTGAGGATCACTCATATATACTCATATCACTCATGTATACACGGTCAACTTTAATTTGGATATCGATTGGGGAGTCTTAAATAGAACAACTTGTTCTTCTCCATATCGGTCCAGTTGCTCTGTTAATTCAAAGGTACTGTTCAACTGTATTCGTTGAGCAGCCTGAGCCGTCACTCGAATTAAGAAAGAGACACGCATACACGTAACATAACCTCTCTATATCAGTAACTATTAAACAATTAACATATATATGAATGCATATATGTTAAATATTCGATAAATTTAATAACTAAAGATATATAGAATATTTAAAATAATTTATAAATGAACATTTCCTGAATAATAATTTATGAATGAATATTTGTCATGATATTTTCCTATATTCTCCTTTAAATTTACTGATATTTTCCCATATTTATCGTTTTTTTCTTTATATTCAGTCACTTTCCTTTATTTTTCTTTATATTTACTGATATTTTCCCATATTTATCTTTTTTTTCTTTATATTCAGTGAGTTTTATATATTTTTTTTTATATTTTCCATATATATCGTATTGGTTAAGATTAAGGGACTTAGAAAATTTTTTGGGGGGGTGTCTACCATGGTTGGGGGGGGGGGGTCCAGAAGAAAAGCGAAAACAATAGGAAATTAAAATTCCCTAAAAAAAAAAATAAATCAACATATTACGAATTAATAAGGTAAAGTTTACTCACAAAAAATGTAAACCAAATGAAGCACTTTTATCGAGATAATTGACATTTTTTAGGGGTAAACTTTACCTGATTATTTTGTTATATACATATTTAATTTTTTTCTGAATAGAGATTCAAAAACAATAATATTGATTTAATCATTTTATTTTATCGTATAATATTGATAGACTATATACGATGGTACATTAGGATAATTATTTATGACAAACAAGTATTCATGATAAATCACCATGAGTGGTACAACTACGCATTATTATTATTATTATTTTCTGATTGTTGACATAAGTCAACAATATAACCATAAGAGTACGGCAGATGTCAGTGAAGGAATCTGTAATGACTGCCTGATTGGCCCGTGGCGTAAACTTGAAATTATTTTTTTCCCTAATTATTTAACGTTTTTTTACCTGTAATTTTATCAATATTAAAGAAGCGTACGCATACGTATGTCTAAGGATATACGTTTTTCTAATTTTATCATTAAAAAAGAAATTAAGAGTAAAGGAGCGTATGTCCATGGATATACGTTTTTTTTACTTTGAGCATTTAAATTTGAAATTAAAGTAAAGTAAAGTCCAGGAGATACTCTTTTTTAATATCAATGAAATTGAAGGTACGTTCCTTTACTTTTATTTTCGTGGATTTACATTTACTTACTTTTATTTTATTTTTTCTTTGAGATTGACAACAAATGACAAAGAAAGCATTGTGGCAAAAAAATTTGGAAATACGTTTATTTACTTTCTTAACTGGCTTTTTCGGCACTTATGTTTCTTTTCCTTCAAAGCGACAGATGATTGATTCGAAAATATGCCACTCCCAATGGGTAAAGTGGTTTATTCGACTGAAAATAAATTTTATTTATGAATGGTCCCGAGTACAAATTCAGGTCAGGCTCGGACTTGCCTGATTTCAAATCCAGCCTGGATTCAATAACTTGATCAGAATGTAACGCTTTTTCGTAAGGTTTGGATCCGGATTGGATCAGGATACCTGATTGGACTGTAGTAAAGATACATGGTCGGAAATAGATGGTAATTCTGGTTCTGTTTCTGATTAGAATACATGATCCATATTGGATCTGGATCCTGGATCTAAACTTAATCGGGATACATGATTTTTTGAAAAATAAAAAAAAAATTAATATTTTCAAATATATTTTGTTTTCAATTTAAATACATAATTCTTTTATTTAACTAACTTTTAATAAAACACGGATAACCTTTATCAATACAAACTGACCAAACCGATAATCTATACATAGTTATGTATATACATAACTAAATTTTGCAGCGACCGGGGTTCAAACTCTTCGACACAGGATTCTAACGCTAGTACTATATTTGGTACTAACTTTTTGTTCTCATATGATTTCCGGATTATAAAAAAAATATATGATATTAACAAATAGAGGAGAATAAATACATAAATCCTAATCGAAAATTGAATTGACAAAAAATGGATTTTAAAAGATATTTAATTATTAGAATCAAAATTTTCTATTATTAGCGGTTATTCTCTTCTTTCATTCGCCATGCTGTCTCGTGTTCTTTGGCTATGGTAGTATGTCTATCCAGATAGACTACATAGATAGACATTATCGAGGAACTGCCAGTATAGTGAATATATTTTAGACAGAGGGGCACTGAAAATATTTCTATAACCATTTGTAGATGCACACCCTCTCGGGCCGAAACTTTGTTCGACGATGGTATTTACATTCAACCTTATGGTGTTCTGATGACAGAAAATGAGCTAACTTTGACCATAAGTATTTTTTTTATATCTAAATGAAATAGTGATCCATCTCCTGATGTATCTGTCAACATAGGTTCCCGTGAATTTTAAAAAGACATTAGTTATTAAAGTTTGACATATTCATATGGCGTAGATGGCGTAGTTTTGTATTTTTTTGTGCTTTTAATCACAAATTCATGTACTTGTAGTAAACTTTGAAATAAGACTGTACTATCTTAAATGATCATTTTTATCTCTAGTTTTCATAGATGCTATCGTTATCGAGGTCCTCAAATTTTATTTAAAAATTTTGACACCATAATTTCTGTTATGTATAGCCCCGCAGATTTTTGTACCTCAAAAATCCTAAAATTTTTATATTATTTATTCATACTGTCATTAATCAAATACGTGAAATACCGAAATATACACAAGAATGTCAAAATTTTGTAGTGTAGAGCTGTATAATTTGTTAGATACAGAAAAAAAAATGCAGTGATTTCTATCAGAATATTATTTACATATGATGATTTGTTATCTTAAAAATGCACCTTATTTTTTTATCTGAATTTAACAAATTGAGGTTGAAAGTAAATCGTATCGGTGGACAAAGTTTGGGCCTGAGAGGGCGCGCATCTACATATGGCTATAAAAAATATTTTCAGTGCCCCTCTGTCCAAAATATATTCACTATACTGGCAGGTTCTTGGTAGTATGTATCTATGTAGTCTATCTGGATAGACACACACATACTACGATAGTCATGAAACATGAGACAGCATGACGAATAAAAGAAAGAGAATGACCGCTAATGATATAAAATTTTATGAAAATAAATGAATATCTTTTAAAATCCGGGGTAGAAAATTATCATTAAGAGCTTAAAAAATCCGTATGGTAAAGAAGTACAAATTGATAGTAAATTAAGCGAAATCCTAGAGAAACTTTTTCAACTATAGTTGTATAGTTCTGTATACAGAAGAAAATATGTGTTCAGTCCCTATACCTACGTGTTAAAGTTGTCAACTTTGACATTAATTATTTAAAAAACCACGGGACAAAATTCTGAAAAAAAATCAACAAAATAGATAATTAGTCTGGCTTTTATATATGACCAAAAATTCGAAAATCGTATAGTTGGAAATTCTATTTACTTTCAACCTTAAACAGCTGTATGGTCTGAAATTGACATTTGACTTGACTCTCATTCAGTTATATAAAATATCTATGAAATGAACATTCATCGACAGAAATACGATTAAAATAGTAAAGTAGAAGAAATTAGAAAAGTAATATTGTTATATACATTTTTATAAAGTTCTTCCATAAGATTCGTGAAGCTTTGTAGTAGAGCGCTCACTTATCACTCTGACAGACCTGGGTTCGATTCCTGATTTAATAATTTATTTATATATCAATTTTTTGGGTGCAGACCTTTTTTTATACTATATGAATACTTTTTCCATTCTTTTTTAGGCCTCAGACTTCAGTACTTAAAATTTTCATCCCAGGATCCTTTATCAGTCCTTGTGATTCATTTCAGACGTGAAGTATTTTTATCAGGATTGGATTGAGAACCTTGATCAGTTTCTGATCATGTATCTTTACTACAGCTAGAAACACAATCAGGTATGCTAATTCGTCCTAGATCTGAACCTTATAAACGAAACGATATATCCTAATCCTCTGTGGATCTAAAATCTTTATCCATTCTAAATTTGAAATTAGATAGTTGTGATCGAACCTGAAATTAATCTTTATTTGAGTTTTGATTAGGAAAATGAATTAAAAACTTGTAATCAATTTCCAAATGTTTCAAATATCCATCAATCTCCGTACTTGACGTATCTGAACATTATGAATGCTATTATACAATTGCGTTCTATTAGCAAATGAACATAAAAAATCGATTTTCATTAAAAATGATTTCTTATCATGATATGACGTATCGCTAATGCGGTATTTATATCAAATATTTCAAAATAGAAACTTGTTGATTTACAAGCTATGTTATTGGCTATATATTGAGCTTGATCTGTATATAAAATCTCATAAGTCTATCAAAAAAATTCGTAATTACATATATGCATTTGCATTAAAAAAATATATATATTTGTATAGCTTCGAATAACTGAGTCTACCAGAGACATGCAATCATGAACCTTCACGCAAACTTACACAAACATTTCACTCTCTAATTTCTTTCAGATTACTGAGCACAAGACACGCCAGCTGCGACGCTCAAATTTGGAGCAGGCTTTGGAGGGAGGAGAGGGCAGAAATTAGAGTTGTTTGTATAAAACGGCTGAGATTGACTCAAACTACCAGTTTTTCGCGGACTACTCGCTTGTTTATTTAAGCGATAAAAACCGTTGGGATATTTTTAATAATATTTCTTCACAGTTTTATTAGATCACTTAACATGAAATATTTTTGTTTTACTCTGATTTTTCTATCAATATGTATAGCACATTGTTTTGGTGAAGTTAAAAGATGGCCATCACGTTTTAGTCGTGCACCATTACTCGAAAGATTCTCCTGGAAACAGCTTGACTGGCAATATCCCGATGAGATAACACGAAATGAAGCACTTGCAAGCGGTGAATATCAGCCTCAAAATGGGCTTCCGGTCGGCATCGAAATATGGAAGAATAAGCTATTCGTCACTGTGCCTAGATGGAAAATTGGTCAGTTCTTTTCTTGATACAATGGATTTCTTATTTCTACAATACTATAAATATTTCCTCAGCTATTTTCAACTGTTTACAATTCTGAAAAAATCTCTTTTCCCGAAAAGTACAATGGGCATTTATAGAAGCTCGGAAACGATAGATAAACTTGCCGTATTATATACATGTATACATGACTTCAGTAAAATTAAAAAGAGTGTCAAAAAGTATTAAAAAAATATTGAAAGTAAAGCACTTAAAGTTACAATGAAATTCTTTTATAACTTTAAGTTTTCGACATCAAATGTTTCTTTTTTTTGTATAAAAAGCTATCTACAACACATGGGTCGAACAAATAAAGGTCTCGATGCAAAAACGCACTGTACGCTCGACAAACAGTAGAGGTATTGTCTATTTTCCAAATGGACAATTGAATTTCAAAATCTCTCTGGAAAAAAAAAAAAAATCACGGTTATATATTATGAAAAATAAAAATTCAATATCGTATTATGTATTATCGATATTATCAACGATAAATTTTATTTTTTTGAAGATTTTATTATGTTTTAATCTATGGTTCAAAAGTTTATTGACAAATGATATTAAAGAAAATCTTGAAAAACAAATTTTAGAAAAACTTATTTATTTTCGAATTAGATAAACATTATAATTTGAAATAATAATTTTTGTTGTTACTTCCATATTTTGAAGTGAATATAATTTATACTGAATGTTGGAATAATTTTTTTAAATTTTATTCATGACATTATGTGGAGTTTAATATTTTTATAAATTTAGAGTCTATAAATTTCAGTGTTTATTTTTTTTTAATAAAATATTTTATTGTTTTCATTCAACGGGTGTTTTTGACGATATCATCGCGATAATGCGATAATTTTATCGATTATCGTCAGTTAAATATCGTATCGTATCGTAAAACAAAACGCTAAAAAATGGCATTATCCCATCGTTATCGTCATAATGGTATCTTTTTTTCTCGATAATATCAATTATCGTGGCAACTCTATTTCCAATTGACTTTTTCTAAAAGGTTTATAATTTCATCGCATTCGTTAAAAATTAAAATAAATATTAAAAATAATTATACATACAACCGTTTTAAACTCCAAGCGCAGAAAATAGTCACATAAAATATGTCTTCTTTGAATGGAGAATATGTTGGTTGTCATTTAGTCAAAAAATATAAAAAATTTCAAATTGACGTAAACCATCATTTACGTTCGTGCGAAAAGTACTATAAATACATAAATATTTCTCGTACGCTATGGAGTTGCTATATTTGTTAATATATAATGATAATTTTTTTGATTTTAGTATACCACACGGAAAAAAATTTTTAGCTGCAGTCACGAAGCGTTGGATAGTTAAAAAAGGATAGTTGATTTAATAATCAAGCCCGCTATATTAAAAAGACAATCGGTTAGTTATTCCAGCCGACTGGATAGCTAGCGTGGCTAACCAACTTGTCAGGTTCGACATAATCTCAATGTTAACAGCTGTTGTGTTCATAACCTCTGTTTTTTGACAGATGCATCAAATTATTATTAACAATGACTAAAATAATGCATATAGTTATTAAAAATTTAGCATAAGATTTTGTATTCAAGTTGGCGTTTATTTAGTGCATCAAATTTAGTATAAAATTAATCAGATAATAATTTTAAAAATTAGTAAATGTACATTAATATATTGTTTTTACTTCGTATGTCTATTTACTTATAGTTATGCATATACGCAATCCTAAATAGCTACTACAGCGATACCAGCTTGTCAGGCTTTGGATAGCTACCACAGCTATCCAAAGTATAGCTAATGTAACGAGTAGACACGCTGTTTTCACAAGAATAGTAACCTGTCAAATGTGGATTGCCAAAATAACAAACCTCTGCTAACTATCCAAAGGTTAGTTAGCCGTGGATAGGAGAGACAGCTATCTAGCTCGTTGCTGCAGCTAAAAATTTTTTTCCGTGCAAGATCTTTAAATTTATAATCTGTCGATATAAATAAAGAACTTTGTCAATAGCCTCTTTAGAACAAATCAATAAATTGCAAAATTACACTGTTATGGCATACATATATAACATAATCCAACAGGTTTGTTTTACAGGTCTCATTTTTTTTTCACATAACAAATATTATCTTCTTTGTTGGTCACTGATTTTGAACGCAATAGAAACTTATCCACAATGTCTTTCTAATATGATTAGTTTATTCATGAATGGATAAATGATTTATTGTTAAAATCGTATTCGCTGTCACCTGCAGAGAATATAACTTTTATTCTAAACTGCGAGTCAGGACTGTGGCTGCAAAGAACGATCTTGAAAGTCAAAGGGGTAACTTCTCATTTTTTCCAAGTTTCTCTTTTTTAAAAATGGCCATAGCACTAAGTAATATAGTCCAATGATACACCAATACTGAGCCAATAAATTGTTGATTGATGGCTTGTTTTTCCCTTTAGGGTAGACCAAGTATGGCTCAAAACTCATAAAAATCCATAAAAATGTCAAATAAATATCGAACTTTTTTTCTACCAGTTAAAGCATAATTAAACAAAGTAGGGATAATTATTTAAAGTAATTATGATTGGATAATACCTATATTTAAATTGATTTTACCGGGACTTAAACTGAAGTCTTCTGCGTGACATCCTGAAACATCACGATTTGGCCACGGCGGCTGTGATGTATATTGAGCAAAAATTTATCTATTCAAATGAAGTTAAGCAAAAACAATAACTTAGCTATTTAAGAGTCATCCAAAGCTTAATCGATGATTCGTGTATTCGTTTTATAAAAATAAGACAATGAGAAGACCATTCTTTGGCCATCCGTAAACTTGGCAATAAGCACTGCCGCACTGGCCATTTACGTATCAGCGAAGGCTTGGCCAATCGTATGCAACTGAGTAATTACCATTTGAGATCTGCCAAAACTGGACCAATACTTGGCAACCATGCATCAGCCATCCATGTCTCAGCCAAAGCTTGGCCAATCATCGACATTCAAGCATCGTCCACTTAACATCTGCCAAAGATTGGCAAGTAATTGGTAGCCACGCATTGGCCATTCATAAGTCAGCCAAGGCTTGGCCATTGACCAATACCATGCACCAGCAGCACAAGAATGAACCAATCGTTTACCAAGTATGTACTACGAATGGCTCATGGCTGGCCACCAATAATCGGGTGCCATGGATGGGCCAATGCATAGCCGTGTTGTGAGTCTTGGCGATTTCTACACGAGGCAGTGTGCCGAATGAAAAGACTCTAGAATTAGATACTTGACAACAGCAAAAAGATAGTGATATAGTTTTCATTCATAAAACAGGTTATAAATAGTGTTTCAATTAAAAAAGATAATAGATACATCGCTCTTTTATCATATATGCATAATATGAGTACCTGAATTTTTTTTTTTATCTTTCTTGATAGAAAAATAGGCTATACAGGGTCATGATAGCGAAACGATAGTAGGCAATAGTGATGATAGCAAGATCGGGTACCTGAATCGAGAGGTGTCAAGTATGGTATCCGACTGTCAAAACTCACTATCACCCAAAAAATTGGAAAAAAAAAATTGAAATGACTATTTTCTGATGTGTTGTGATGTATACACGCGTTAATTCTACTGCTATGTTTTTTCTATTATTTTCCTCTCGTTTTTACGAACAAAATGGCTATCGACATTTCTGCTAGGGAGGTGCTTGTTTCATAGATCCAGGTATTTATGAAATAGTTAAATAGAAATAAGGTCTCTTTCAAAAATTTAAATATCAGTTTAAAATTTGAAGTGACTCTTATAACAACAAAACCAATCATAAAAACCAATGTTATGAAACAAAAATTATTAAAGATGTAAATATACGCCTATTTTATAAAATTGCGTGAAAACTTTAGGAAAGTTGTTAATAAACTGGTTTATAAATTTTGTATATAAAAAACTATATAAGACTTTCTCCTACGTGATATTAAAAACAATTATCGAATGTATGAACTATTTGGTATATTCGTTGAAAGTATACACTCGTGCCAGTGGATCAGATAAAGAGAAATAAAATTCATCCCATTTCTGCTTCACTCAAAATTTGTACTTGAGTTTTTTCATATGTCATAACCCTTTTTTATTCACTCGATAAAATTGTAGATGTAATCATTAGAAAGAAAGGTATAATATAAATGCGACCAATTCATTTAAAAAAATCTTTTTAAGTACTTAAATTGTTTTTTTTTTGTTTTTATAGAATCAAGAATCTTACCAATTCAATTAGACGTACTTCTGGTATTTTTTTTTTTTTTTTTATCAATGTTACTTTAGTACATTCTATATATGTGAAAAACGAATGAAATAAATAATGTTACGTGACAGGTTTCATTTTAGTTTTTATAATAAAATAAACAAGTCAATAAACAATATTTTAAAGTCCTCTATTCAGTTATTCTCGACCGGGTAATGGGATTAGAGGTAAATGTGCGTAGTTTATTTTTAAAGATGTTATACGTGAATATCAAAAAGGTTTTTAAGGCGTTGTCAATCCGGATGATCGACCTAGTAGATGGAAAATGTCTTGATGATAATCACTTGATAATAAAAATGGCATAAATGTTAATTAATTTAACAACACAAATTAAAGAAGACTATTTATTTATTGTATAAATTACATGATTTAAAAATATGCCAAAAGAAAGGTAGTTAAACCTTTATAATTAGTTATTCACGAGAGCAATTGTTTTCGAAAATACGTAGGTTTTTATAGAACTTGTAACAAGAATATTTAATGGTAGGAATACCTTTTGACCAATAATTATAAACGGTTCTCATGATAATCAGCAATCAATTATTGCTGACTTTATTTAGCTTTGGTTCAACGGCCTTAAAATATTGTATGTTTCAGCAAACCGAAAAGAAAAGAATTTATTAATTTACAATTTGACAAATTTGTATTATTTGTATTATTTAAATGCTGATAAATATTAATTTAAATTTGAATTATCGAATTATATTGCAAAAGCGAGTACGTAACAGAAACTTATACATAAAATCGTGTTATTCTCTTTTATATAATATACTGCAAAATATTTTTTCCATTTATTGCGACGAGGTATACAATCTTTAGGTACAATATCTATTTAAATAAACAATAAAACAGTTTTTAAGAAGCTTTGAATGAATTGATTTTTTTCTAATTTGGCGTCAGTCAGAATTGTAGAAAGGTCGGAAAAATTGAAAAAAAGTTGTGGTATTGCTGCCAAAAATACAATTGTTGGGTATATTTATATGTATATACAGATACAGTGAATAGTATATGCCTATATTTGTTGCGATTTATATCATTTTTTAATGTTAGGATTGATGTTGCTGTTGATATGAACATTCAGGTGACAGTTGATAAAAACTGTTATGCGAGAGTTGAAATTTCCTGTTGATATTGAACGTAGATACTGCCCGTTGACTATGGTGTGACATAAATACTACTAAGGCAGTAAAAAATTAGGTAGTGAAATGAAGATAAGTTTGTATCAGTCAGTGTGATTTTTTACCATTCACGCAAGACCAAGAGCTCAAGTAAGTATATGGCCATGGCCATCTGCAGATCGAGATTTACAGTATCTGACTGCTGACTGATAGTAGAAAATTTTTTCTTTTGAAAGCTAATACGTGGATGGATTTTTTCGTTTTATTTTTACCAAATAACTACAATGATTTTTACTATAGTTGACAGCATTCGATGAACATGTGTGCATTGTACCCAGATTCAATATGCACTACAGCAATCTTTCTTGAAGAGCGCCACTTTATGGCTGTATGAGTAGTTTGCCTTGTACAATAGTAATTTTTAAAATAGTCACAGTGAATTTTATGGAAAGAAATATTACGTAGACGGATTGTCGTAAACATTAGTATGATAAATATTAAATTATTGATTCATTGGGTATTTTTATAGCTGCAAAAATCAATGAAGACAATAATAATAACATAATGAAATAAAATACTCAGTGTATTGTCTTTTTCAGTATTTGTATTTTCTTTTGAATTCAACTTCTCATATTTTAATTAATTGGAAGTGATTCTTCATCGATAAAAGAAGTCTTACAAAATAAAATATATGGATGTAATGATAGATTCCAGGTAATAAATATCTTCGAAAATACTACTTTTTGTTATTTTCAAAGTTTTTAATCATGGATTTTTCCACTGTAAAAGCATAAGAGCTGAATTTAGAACATGCTCGGAAAAATTTCGTAGCATTGTACTTTAACAGCACTCTATACATACCCGAGATGAAATTTTGTCTCTGAAAACAGCCTCTGAAAACTCTGCAGCCTCTAAACACTGTCTCTAAAGTGGCCAAATTAGAGGTAGTTCAGACGCTGCCTCTCGATCAGAGACAATGAAAAATCCTAAAATATTATCTGCGTGATACAGAGATGATTGCCTCTGCAATCGAGTCTCTATTTTAGATTCAATCCTGGCCAGTGGTCACTTTGTTAGACTATATAAAAAGAATAACTATTTATAGTTAAGCATTATGCTTGGTCTATAACTGACTATTAAATATTATTACACGGAGAGAAATCCGCATATATTACTGTAATGGTATCGTAAAAATCATAGCTGACGTCATTAAAGCGACTAATTCCCACTTATTATAATGATTATTATTATATTTCATCTAAATTTTTTACTGTAGTAAAAAACCGGAATTTTTGGAAGTCTTGAGTTAATGGTATATTTTAGACCAGAAATTACTGTAGTGTACAGCAGGTTTTCCCGCCAGATGACACGAATATTTATTGAAAATCAAGTGGTTCCTAACCTCTTCTAAAAAAGTTTATTGTTTTTATTTTATTCATGAATCTAAATAAAAATACGGTGAAACACATGAAAATTATAAAATGGTTTATTTTTTAAAAATTAATAAACACGTTACATTTTTATTTTGATGTTTAAACAATAGGGTTTTATATAATTTTTTGTGTTGTTTTTTCGTTTTGTTTTGATTAAAATTACTGTAGTGCAGTAGGAAATTCTAGTCAATCCTGGTGGCCTCCCCACGCAACTTCTCAATTTCCAGTAGACTACAGTAAAATTTGTTTGATACTCTACAGCATTATTTGCTGCGGATTTCTCTCCGTGTATAAATTGAAAAAAAAAAAAAAAACTTAATTTTTCAGACTTGATTTTATTAATACTATAAATGTCGGCGAGACTGATTCAATGAATTGGAAGAAAAATTACACAGAAAACGAAACCTAATTAATTACCTCTAGTCGGACGCGAACCCTCAACCTTCGATTACTAAACAAGGGCCTTAACATACTCAGCTATTTCAACTTTAGGTGATACGGCTGTTTAATTCGTATTTAGCTTATATAGTTCTTCTCTCTCATTTGTCTCTGAGAGGCTCTGTGATTTTCAAAGTTAAAGTTGTTGCTACCTTGTCCGAGAAATTTGCCTCTACGAGTCTCTGTAATTTTTAAACTTTGAAAAAAAATTAATTTTTTAAAAGTTAAAAATCGTAGAGACTTTCAGAGACAGATTAGAGATTTTCCAGAGATTGCCAGAGATTGCAGGGACATCTCTCTCTGTTCTAGAGTCTTGCACAAATTGACTGTCTCTGAAAAAATTTTTTGTAGAGGCTACAGAGATTAAGCAGAGGCCATTTCAGAGTTCGCAGAGTCAGAGAGAGGCTAGTTGGAGACAGCTATAGGCTTGAAGAGACTATTAGAGGCTGTTTTCAGAGACAAAATTTCATCTCGGGATAATGCGTATTTTATAAAATTATTCATTTTAAATCTTATGATTCATACAGTTGTTTTGGTCAGAAAAAAAGATCACAATAATAAAAAATAAATCCAGGGAAAAAATTTTCCGGTGAGGATCGAAAAACAGAGAAATGGCGGAGAAATATTTTAACCGTGGCTTTTTTTCTTTGAATTTTCACATTCTTGAAGAGGAAATGTGAGTCTTCTGATAATTGTATGTAATTTTAAGTTTTCAATTGCGATGAAACCATTTCTTTTTTTCTATCCAGCATCCAGTAAATCAGACAGCTCACATTAAATCAACTCAATGGTAGGAAGATACTGCTAATTTTTTCAACATACGATTCACGTTGATTAAAAAAATTTGTATCAATTCCATTTCACATCTTTTTAATTGAAACGTTGAAATACGAGTTTTAATTATGTCGATGAACGATTCTATAATTGAAAAGGAAAATAATGAGTTTCTTATGCATACAAAAACTAATTTTTGTTGATGGAAATATATCGTTTGTGTTTGAAACATCGATGTTTATCAAGAATAATTGCTAAAAAGAAACTTAAAAAAAAGAGAAATGGCCCCACCAGGAATCGTCTTTTGCTTTCCTGGGAAACTGCCAGACTTTTTTCTTTATCGTCATTTGAAGCAATATTGATTGCAATGTCTTTATAAGTTATAATGTTATACAAATTCGAGTTCGAAATAACTATAATTATAATGCTATCATGGTACTAATATCATAATATACAACAATAAGTTGATTTGTTCAACTTTATAATAAATTCATTGCTATTATTTAATACAGTTAGGAGAACGACTTTGGGAGATTTTTATTGAGAATTTTGATAATTGTGAAGAAAAAATCTTGTGTATGCTTTCAGGTATACCATCAACACTAAACTACATTGATTTAGATTCAAATCGTGGTGGTTCACCAAAATTAACACCGTATCCAAACTGGTCACAAAATGTTGCTGGTGCTTGTGGCACTGGTATCACAACCGCATACAGGTAAGACTTGTTATTGTTTTTATAGCAAAACAGTTAATTTATTGAATGCAATAAAATAACAGTTCTAATTATTTCATACAGAATTTATGCTGATCAGTGTGATCGTCTTTGGGTGCTAGACACTGGGACAATTGGGATCGGTAATACAACTGTACAGGCATGTCCATATACACTAAATGTCTTTGATCTCACCACGGACAAAATTGTACGACAATATCGCCTTAGGCCAGAGGACATCAATCAGGTAATAATTCGTTGTCATATTTTTTTAATCGACGAAAAAAAATTCTTTTTCCACTTAATATAAAACGAAATTGAAACTGCAACGCAGTGTAAAACAGTTTTGAGATTTTGATTTTTCTCATCAAGTCTTTCTTACACGTGTATGGAAATTATTCTGACACAAACACATATTGCATGAAAAAGCATTTAGAAAACATGAATTACTTTAAATATTTCGTAATTCATGTTTCTGAAGTTCTATATCTTAATTGAATTTTTTTCTAAAAAACGAAATATTTTGTACGTATGAATTCATGAATTTCTAATACTATCTATTTCGTACGACATTTTTCCACAGAATACTTTCATTGCAAATATCGCTGTTGACCTGGGTACTGGTGGCTGTGACGATGCTTTTGTTTATATGTCTGATGAACTTGGATATGGTCTAATTGTATATTCTTGGGCTAACAACACATCATGGCGTGTTACACATAGTTATTTCATGCCAGATCCACTAACAGGTGATTACAATGTTGGTGGGTTAAATTTTCAATGGGGTGAAGAAGGTATATTTGGGATGAGTTTATCACCGATTGCTGCTGATGGATTTAGAACATTATTTTTTCATCCGTTGAGCAGCAATCGTGAATTCGCTGTATCTACAGAAATTCTTCGTGATCCAGAATTGGCACTGGACAGTTATCATGCCTTTCAGGTGAGTTTTGTTTTAAAAACACAATATTTTCATAGTGAGAAAAATAAAATGAATTTAAAAAAAAAATAATTCAAAATACTACTGGATGTAAAATTATATTCAGGTACTTCCTGAAAGACCAATGGGACATTCAACGTCTGAAGTAATGGATGAGAATGGTATTCAATTATTCAATCTGATAGATCAAAATGCAGTCGGTTGCTGGAATTCACTCTTACCATATTCGCCAGATAATCTCGGTGTAATTGCTCGACACGATGAGGCTTTAATATTTCCTGCTGATGTCAAGGTAACGATCACTAACGACAGTAAAAATAAAATAGTGACTATAACTGAATTATGATTAATCTACAACATATATTCCAATTTCCAACATTTTTTTCCGTTTCATTGATCAAAAGAAGGGAGGAAAACTCAATAATAAAATTATTATTTTATTAACAGATTAAAAACGGTGTGATTTGGATAATATCAGACAGGATGCCTAATTTTCTTATCACTTCACTCAATGCGAGCGACATCAATTTTAGGATTCTCACAGTTCCACTTGCTGACGCGATAGCTGGTACTGTTTGCGATAATGTACCTCGAAAATTTGCTGGGTTCAATTCAGTATGGTGACGCTGATGATTGAACATTAATAACTTTATAATGGTCTAAAAAGGTTTTTTTTAAATTTTATTTGTGGCTGATTCAATATTGATATAGACCACCATCTATTATTGTAGAATTGTATTTTTTCACTAGCGATGAATTATTGATTACAGATCACAATCATTACTAAATATTGTAATTTTTAACATGACATAACTTTTGATACATATAACTTTTTATTTAATGCCATCATTTAATAAAACAATTTTTTTTTTTGTGTGTACTTACATTTGACAACTTCTTGATTCTATTGATTCACAAAGGAGATGAGCGATGACGTAAACGTTGGCTGTTTGTAAAAAGACAATTGTTATTTGTTTAAAACGATATACTGTTTGTTTCAAATGACAGATGACTCAATAAAAACAATAAAAGTAATGAATTAAAAAAAAATTAAATTTTGTTATAAACAAAAAGGGTTTTGAAGGAATCAATGTTTGGTTTGATACAAACGGTTTTTTTTTTAACAAAACTAATATTCTGTTGGAAATGTGAAAAAAAAAAAATTGAAAATTTTTTTTTCTTTTATATTGAATTATTTATGTTGTTATTAACTTTATCTAACTTTAAGATTGATTTTTTTTTTTTTCCTAAACTAAACTACCTAATCGTGGATCAAACGAGATCCTTTGGGGCAGGAGGCGAGCGCGTTTTCCGATTGACCGCGAGATCGAATATAGAATACGAATTTTAATTCTGTCACATAAAGAATTTTAAAATTGCCGGGAATAATAATTTTTTTTTTTTGAATAATAATTCAATGAATTAATTCCAAATTGATTGGTTATATGTAGTTAAAAAATTATTGTATTTAATTTATTTTTTGTGTTTTCATTATTTATTTTTTTTTATATCAATTTTTTTGCTTTTCAACTTAAAACTAAATTAAATCATTTTTAATATTGAATAATACTAATATACAATAATTTTTCAACTATAATTAATCAACTTGGAATTAATTAATTGAGTCATTATTCAATAAAAAAAAATTATTATTCTCGGCAATTGAGGGTCCGGCTGCAATAACATGTTGAGCGCTCGAAGATAAGAAAACGCTATGTTGCTGTGGGTGGAAAATAAGAAAAATTAAAATTTAAAAAAAAAAAAAAAAACCACAGTCGTCAATAGAATTAAAAAATACATATTTTTCTCTTAATAAATTTTGTTTTATTATAATTAGTTACCGCGATAAAAAATAAAAAACTTTTTTTGTTGGAAAAAATACTTTTTTTTAATCATATAACTCGACAGAACTTCTTAAAAAATTAATAAATCGACTTGATATTCTGACTGTAGCTTCATCATGAACTGCCGATTGCAAAAGTATGATTAGAAAACTCATTTTTTCATATTGTTTAATTTTTATTATATGATTATTTAATGTGGCGAAAAAATTCAATTTATCTGACTTTGAATAGAAAAAGAGTCAGAGAAATTCAAAAATTGAGTAACTTGTCAGTGGCGATATTGTCGAGCAGTATATCAAGAAGTTTTGTACAAATTTTAAGATATTTTTATTAATAATTTACTGAGTTATTAATTTAACAACAATCGGCGAGCGGCCGTTAGAGCGATATATGCGTGATCGTAAGCTTCTTCTCTCGCGGACGCTTATTTTAATTTTGTTGCAGCCGGACCCTCAATTGCCGAGAATAATAATTTTTTTTTATTGAATAGTCAAAAAATTATTGTATATAATTATTATTTAATATTAAAAATAATTTAATTTAGTATTAAGTTGAAAAGCAAAAAAATTGATATAAAAAAAAATAAATAATGAAAACACAAAAATTAAATTGAATATAATAATTTTTTAACTACATATAACCAATCAATTTGGAATTAATTAATTGAATTGTTATTCACAAAAAAAAAAATTATTATTCCCGGTAATTTCAAAATTCTTTATGTGACAGAATTAAAATTCGTATTCTATATTCGATCTCTCGGTCAATCGGATAACGCGCTCGCCTCCCGCCCCAAAGGATCTCGGTTCGATCCACGATTAGGTAGTTTATTTTAGGAAATAAAAAAAAAAAATTCAATCTTAAAGTTAGATAAAGTTAATAACAATATAAATAATTCAATATAAAAAAAAAAAAAATTTTCAATTTTTTTTTTTTCACATTTCCAACAGAATATTAGTTTTATTAAAAAAAAAAACCGTTTGTATCAAACCAAACATTGATTCCTTCAAAACCCTTTTTGTTTATAACAAAATTTAATTTTTTTTTAATTCATCACTTTTATTGTTTTTATTGAGTCATCTGTCATTTAAAACAAATTTTCACAGTGAATAATTTGGTTATAATCCAGTTGTCAAGTAGTTCGATCTGCGGTTCGATAACCGTTTATGAACCTCAATTGAACAGTTGGAAGTCACGCAAAAACATTGGGAAAATAACTGTAATAAACATGGACGTCCAATACGAATCAAGAATTGATTAAGTTATCTTATTTCAGATGACCCGATTGAATCTTGATCAAAACTTGTTCGGAATATCTTAATTTGTCTTTAATCGGGTAACTCGATTCCATCCTAAATAGAATAGTATAAGGTGAACCTTTACTTATTCCGAATAAAGTCAAACCAATTTAATTTTATTGAAAATGTCATGAGCATAAAATTATCGAATGGTTTTATATTTAATTTTTACCGTTCAGGATAGGATGAAGTAAACCTTAACTTTTTCGAACAAGGCGCAGCTGATCCAATTTTGATTAAAATAGTGTTGGTATATTTTTGATTGATCGTTAATGCCATTTATGTTTTTTACGACAATATATAGTTGATGACTACTTTATCCAGCATTTATTTAAGGTTTTCTTTAAATATTTACAAATTTCGTTTTGCAACATAGCTTCTAAAATAATTGAAATGAAGAGCTCTAATAAGAACCTAATTGAATGTAGAATCAAATTTGAATCGTTAATGAAGTGCTTGTTACTGAAAATAGATATTGATGAAATTTCAAACGCGAAATATTAATACAACTAGAAACGAATCATGGATCTCATTCTCTGCAATGATGGTTATCATGACAAGATCTTTATAATTGAGAGTTAAAATTTTTTGATCATTGTTAAAAATTTGTTGATTTAAACAATACCCTGGTAGAAATGATCTTCATGTCACAAGGGCAGTGGGAATAATGTGTGAATTTCCAAAGCGTAAGAGGGGTAGTGCGTTTTTTGGAAATTCACACATTATTTCCACTGTCCCTAGTAACATAAAATATAGTTCGATACATGTGCCCAATCAGAGAGCCCGCTCACAACTCATTTGGAAGGAAAACGCTCGCCAAGGCTCGTGCTTGCCACTCTAATATATATAATAATAATAATAATAATAATAATAATAATAATAATAATAATAATAATTTTTTTTTTCAAAAAATGAATTGACGCATAGAAGGACGTCGAAGTTAATTTGATGAAACTTAGATTATAGGTTTTAATAATAATAATAATAATAATAATAATAGCATTATCAGTAATATTTAAATCATTATTATTAGTGGTATTAAGTGTAGCGATAGTTGCGGTATTATGAAGGGTCAAATTTTCGAACGAACCGTTTGAACGTTGTTTTTGAAGATAAGATTTTTGATAAGTTTTTTGGTAAATAGCCTTTTTCTGTCGTTTCAATAACTGAAATTAATCTTCTTCAGCAGGTGTTCGTATTATTTTACGTCTACCCATGATGATGTTTTGTACGAAAATACTAAAAATTATTCAAAAGTGTAAATTTAATGTATTTATTAATATTTTAATATTCAATAATTGAATGACTAATTTGCAATTGAAATCTCAACCTAATCGAAATTTTCTGGTAAAACTGTAGGAAATTTTTCACTTCGGAAATCGTGTATGTTAATTGAAAAAAATCTTCGTTCTACAAATAAAATATTTGTAGTTATTGATAGTCAAATGTTTGTCGACTTGCTATTGAAATTTTTTATTTTAATATGGTTAGAATTTTTATTTTTATCTGAATAAAATCATTATCGTATTTTTGGTGATACTTCTCGGTAAAATCTTGGTAAAATCTTAGTAAAACCTTGTTGTTATTTTGGTAGAATAAATGCTTAAAATAATTGTTCTTTAATTTAATATGTATATCAAATTTTTTGTAAAATCTTAGTAAAATCTTGGTAAAATCGTGGTAAAATCTTAGTAAACACTTAGTAAAAACTTGCTGTCATTTTGGTCGAATAAATTAAAAATATTAAGTGTAGGATTCAACCATACAAATTAAATATCAAGAAATTATATCTTCAAATCAATGTCCTTTATTTTAATATGGATTTGATATTGACGTAAAAAAATAAAAGAATTTTCAATCAATATAACATTTACAAATACTTAAATATAAGTATTATATTTCAACCTCTGTAGTTGAAGTAGATCTGTGTTCAGATATCCTGCAAAAAAAAATAAATTATTATTTTGAGTATGTTTTGAATTTTGTTGGATTTTCATTTTTTCAAATTGAATGATATTAAATTTATAGTTATTATTATTGAATATTGATGGATTAATTTATTTTAATTGTTTAACAAAATTATTTTAAAAAATGTAAAGAAAAGGACGTGACATGATGATAATAATAACATCTTAAAAATTAATACAAAAAGTTCATTTCAATTTGATAAACAATATATGTCAATTTTTATAGCAAACGTTAAACTTTAATATTAAATATTAATAATAATAAGTACCAAATATCCTTACGTTGAAATGAGTACAGATGTTCTCTTATGTCAAATCCTTGTCGTTGACAATATACTTTGGGTTGTACAAACTCAAATACGACAATTAAATTAGTCGTTACCAATTCTTTTAATAGACTTATCACCTTTTTTACGCAGACTTATCACCTTTTATCAAATTGTTTAATTATAGTTTTTATATTTTTTGAAATAGAAATCTCAATTCACTGCAATTCACCATGGACACCAAATCTCAATTCAATATTGAGGTTGTATTATAAAACCACGCATAGTATTTGTCATTAAGCGGTGTCTCCACGCTATAGAAATCCTATGCAAGGTCTTGCACGAAAAAATGGAACATGTTCCATTGGCTGCAATAGTCTTGCAAGGCTTTTAAAGGCCACCTAAATTCCACTAAACTTCTAGTAATTATCTAGTGATAATAGATCTTGCAAGCATTTCTATAGCGTGGAGAGTTGGAGAGACCACTTAAACATAGCTGTCAGATTAACATCTACTTTTTAAACAATTAAAATTTAAAAGTTATAAAATATTTACCATTTTTTTCTGTAAACTTTTTTCATTGATGATAATACTTGGGGTTGAAATAAATAAATTTTTATTGGAATGCACACATCAATTTTTTTTTAAATCATCAGTGTTAATGTATCAAAAATGTTTAATTATATTTTCTTAAAATAATAAAATACATAATACAAAGGTCCATAGGAAGTACATTTACATAGGTACATGAGTCATACATTTTATCCATAAATACTTATTGTTATTAAAAAGAAACAACACATTTTTAATTATTTCAAGTCAAAATTATCTAAATTGTTATTTTTTTTTTGTTGACTTGAATATTTTAGATTATTTAAATTATTAATTTTTTGGTCAACTTGAATATTTTTTATAATATTATTACTTTTTTTTGTTGACTTGAATATTTTAGATTATTTAAATTATTAATTTTTTGGTCAATGCGTGTTGAACATGAATTGACTCTTTGAAGTTACAACAAAATTATTAATAAACATAATAAATTTTAGCTAATATTGAACAGTACGTATTGTTTATGTAACTACTATTCATCATCAAACTCAAGTCATTAATGATTTTATCATGTTCACTTGAACCACTTGTATGACATTTTGACATGCATTATTTATATCACTGTTTCATCAAACTTTGTTACATGACATTTTCAGTCAGCTACCTTCTCGGACTGTTGCTATGGGAATTAATATTTTTAAAACATTATTGATAAATTAATATAAATAAATATTAAATATATAATTTGTTTATTCGATTTTTAGGGCAAACATTAATACCAAAAACTAAAATATGAGATCTATAATAATAATAGTAACCTGAAACGTAATTTTCAAAATAAAACACTAAAATCTGCTGAAAATCCAACTGCAACACTGCAACGTAACGAAAACTGAACGGAAACTCAAACTTAATCTTAAACGTAGTCGTGATCTCAAACATAATCGTAGTCGTAATCGGGATTTAAAAGCACAAAATTAACACCAGAAACTCAATCAATCAAACCTTCCATAGACTCAGTCTTCGAGGAAAACCTCAGGGTCGCTCAGTGTGTGGGTTATGGAGAGAGGGACGGGTAAAGTTGTGTGTGAGAATTAATTGAACAATAAATTTAACAAACAATATTTAAGCAAAGCCGTAAGCCAAAATTTATATTCAAAGTCTCAATAATTAAAATACAAAACACAATTAAAAACGTATCAAATATACAAGCATATTTTCATAACAAAACTAGAATCGAGATTACCTCAACTTAATCGTAATTTGCTCGCACAAACCGCCAGTAAACCGATTCTTAATTCGTAAATAGCCCAACGATAATCAGATACGAAGCAAGACTAAAATCGTGATCAGAAAATTAGCTAACGCGTGATAATACCAATAATATGAATTAACTAAATCAACTTAATCGTAGTTCGTCGTCACAAACCTCCAATAATTAATTAAATCAAAGATATCCGCGAGAGTAATATTCAAAGCTAAACGAAGCCGGGCTTAACTCAAGTCGAACATAACCAAAACGAAACACGAGGTTATCCTCAGGGATAACCCATAGAGGCTCAGAATACCTGGTTTATTCAGAGAGAACGTCTGTTCAGCTCGGAGTCCCAAAGCAGCTAGAGAGAGAGTTTGTGCTAGTCTAAAACAATATCTCGACAAAACTCAATTACTCCCCTCTTTCCCTTTTTACTATAATGTGTTGAACAGTATACTCTCTGCATCCAGCTGGAGTTTCAAATAATAATAATAATGAATCGAATACATATCATCGGGTTTACCCGGTTTTAACAAATAAAATTGATTAAATAATTAAATAATATCACCGGCGAAAAGTCTGAACAATAAAGTAGCTGGGTTTATAAGGCCAACGAGAAAATCTCGTTACAACTTATATAAATTATTAATTTTTTTTTTTAACTTGAATATTCATTAATATATATGATGCGTTCAAAATATTCTTTTTTCCAACAAATCTTTAAATAATATAATATATAATATAATATGTATTTATGTAACTATTAATCACGAAATCTTAAATAATGTCAGTCTGAATTGGACATTCAAAAGTATTCTTATTTGAAATGTGAATGATGTTTTGAAATTAACAAATAAAAAAAAAATGAATAAGATATTGAGATTTGTCAATTTTTTGTTTTTATAAATAAAAAAGAAAATAAATAGAATAAAAAAAAAAAAGATAGTCAAGTTCCCCAAGGTGCACCCTAAGTGTTCCGTAGTATTTTTATTTTTTTTTCTTGCTGTTTACAAAAATATTGTAAAAAAACAGTTTGAGACACTACATATCGTTAAATAAAAAAAAAATAAACGATCGAAAAATTTGAAAAAGATATCGTAGAGTCTACAGACGAAGCGTCGTCGATTAAAACATTGCCGGAATTGATCGGTCAATATTTGGAATTGCGCCATGTCCAAAAATGGGCATATTAAATCTAATAAGGCCCAAAAAGTAAAAAAAAATATCATGTCTGTTTTTGCGAAAAAAAAAAACCTAAATTTGTTTTAACATCGACTAACTCGGTTCAGCGGTTCAAAAAATATCGCGAAAAAACAATTTGTGACACTACATATCGTTGAATAAAAAAAAAAATAAACGACTGAAAAATTCGAAAAAAATATTGTAGACTCTACAAATGAAGCGTCGTCGATTAAAACATTGACGGAATTGATCGGTCAATATTTGGAATTGGGCCATGTCCAAAAATGGGCATATTAAATCTAATACGAGCCCAAAATTGGAAATAAATATGACGATTGCTTTTGGCCAAAAAAAATAAAGAAAATGAGCATCTCACAAGCCAATTCGATTCAGGACTTCTCGTTTTATCTCAAAATAACAAAAAGTCACAGAAAAGCGAAAACATAAGTGTCCTACGGAACACTAAAAATGAATTGAGAATTGTCAATGACATTTTTGAGAGTATACAATAACCTCTTATTTTTTTGAAAACATCATCACATTAAAAACAATTAAACAATACAACTTCAAGTTAATTTTTTCTGAGCAAGTTTACTCGAACCATCTGTATTACCTGTTTTATTTATATTATTATCTGGACTACCAGCATTGCCATTACCACCAGTACCACTTGAACTACCAGCATTACCACCAGCATCATTTGATTTACCAGTACTACCATCAAGAACAATTAAACTACCAGCATCACCACGAGTACCATTTAAACTTTCAGCATTACCACCAGTACCACTTGAACTTCCAGCATCACCACTAGTACCATCTAAACTGCCAGCATCACCACTAGTACCACTTGAACTTCCAGCATTACCACCAGTACCATTTGAACTTCCAACACTACTACCAGTACTATTGAAACTACCAGCTTGAATTAATGCACGTTTTCGAGGTGGAGCGTGTGTTATTGGAGCTGATGAATCGTTCAATTGATCTTCGTTCATTGGTTCAGCATCAGAACGAATGGATAAATTTGTAGGATCAGTCACACGGAAAGTAGTAGTTTTAAAATCCATTTCTCCTATATAAATTATTTAGAGTAATTAAAGAATTTGAATTCGATTGAGTAATATTAAAATATCAAATAATTAAACTTGCAACTGATTTGAATACAGAAAATATTCTAAGTTTTAATCCAAAAATAATTGAATTTCTCTAAGTCAAAATTCAGACATTGTAAAATTTTCTAAGTTTTAATTTAAAAATATTAATATTTTTTAAGTTTTAATTCAGAAAAATAAAATATTTCTAAGTCTTTATTCAGAAAACTAAAAATATTCCAAGTTTTAATTCAGAAAAATAAAATATTCTAAGTCTTTAAATTCAAAAATAAAAATATTCTAAGTTTCAAATCAGAAATGATTAAATTTTCTAAGTATTTATTGGAAGAATAAAGCTTCGGCGATTAAGTACAACTTAATTAGAGCTGGAAGAGCTAGTTATGGTGCAGAGACTGCAGACCAAGTGAAGTGAAAAATCTAGATCGATTAAGTTTGGGACTCAATCAGCCTTTAGAAAAGTGGGGATCTTTAGGAGACGTTCGGTTTTTTCCTGGTCCATTTCCTATTTTCCTTAGTCTACTTATTTTCTATTGGTCAGCCCAAAAGCGTGATCTTTTTTTATTAATTAAAAAATATTTCTAATTAAAATTTTATAACATGAGTGGTATCAAGAGAATCCTTGTATTTTTACGATTCTGTTGATATCACTCATTGTATTAATTTATCTTTTAAATCAATTAATAAAATTGACGGTATTGCCGCTTGGCATTATTGCCGGCTCGAGGGAATCATTGAGGGGGCCAAGTCTTTGGTTCCCCAAAATATATTACTTTTGTATTACGTAAGATGGAGCTCGGCTCATCGAAATATACCCTGAATATATAATAAGATTAAAAGATTTAAAAATGAAAATAAAAAATTGGTGCACCTACCGCAGGACATTACATTGGGAAATAATAAATTTATAATAATTTATTAAATTATAAAAAATAAAACGTTTACTGAAAGCGTGCACCGCACCGAATTGGAGGTTGGAAAAATGAATCCAAATTTAAGTAAGCTAATGATTGGAAAATAATATATTCAATGATGAATAATGATGGCACTTGATGATAATGATAATAAGTAATGAATATTTTTTTTTTTAATTTATAAAATTAACTATTAATTTAATTAATAATTAACTATTCTCGACAATTTATATGTATATGCTTGATGCAGGATGCTCTTGACAAAGCTGGCAGCGAAAAGACCGGGAAGTTGGATGCATACGACATCCAAGCGTCTGAACTTTTTGGTTGGCCCTTATAAGAGCCAATAGCGCGTTAGGTGCACTCGGAAGGCGGCCAATGAAAAAATTCCAATACTTCAGGGATAAAATTAGAAGGCGTCCAATGAAATAATATTCTTACTTATAGACTTAAGGTCTCATTGGACGTCACGTGAAGCAACGTAAACCAATTAGTAAACGAATAAACATGTTAACTTTCGTTTTTTTTACATAAGAATTATTTGTAGGTTTTTGTTTTCCACAGACGAGTAGGGAAACAGGGTCAGTTTAAAATCATTTCTTAAATAATCATACCCTAATTAAGAGTGGTGATGAATAAATAAAAAAAAAATAAAAACAAAGGGGTAGTTTTCAGTGGGTAGTTTTTAGGGGGTAGTTAGGGATTGAGGGGTGTGTGTGTAGTTGCGATTGGGAGGGATGTGGTTTAAGAATATAAAGATTAAAAATGGGGGAACGGTAGTCGGGAGATGGGAGTCTTGAGACGGGAGACGGGGACCGGATGTAGTTGACTCATGTATGATGAAAGAGCTTATCTATATTATCGTTACCCAGGTAGAAAACTTCCGTCGGCCCGACTGTCGGCCGACTGAGTGTCCCGACTTATTAAGTCGGAGGAAAGTCGGGATTTCAGTCGGGCCGACGTCGGATATTCTGTTAAATTCCCTTAAAGTAAAAAATTTAGAATATCGATTGCATTTTACAAAAGAAACTAAATTGTTAATAGTTAGACTATTTATGTTTGTAATTTGTTTTTAATCATTCTAATCATGAATATTTTTTAATAGATTGAGCATAAGTTTTTGTTTTACTCGAATTAATATTAAAATGACAGCTTGAGGTTATAGTCGAAATTTTTGACGACATTTATGAGAAAACGGTTCTCATCCAATTAGTGTATATCGAAAATACTAAGCCTGCTGTTTTACCGGCAGGCTAGCGACGAGTAATTTTGAATATGCAACTTTAACAATCATGTTCATGTTTGAATCGGTTTGGATTAAAAAACAACAAGTTTAATAAATGAAAAAATCATCTTGAATATTGTATTAGAATATAATTACCGATTGTTTTAACGTCTATATATTGTATTGTTAACTCAGGTATTTTACTATTATGATTATTATCATTATCATGTAGGAAATAAGGTAGCGAACCATACTGCTTTTCCTTGAATATTTTTATTCATTTAATAAATAAAGTACATGTAAATTTTTTTAACAAAAATAAAAATGTCCAAGGAAAAGCAGTAGCTAAGGAAAAGATGTAGCTAAGGAATTGAGGTTGCCAATAGATTGTTTTTTAAGGAAATAATGTTGCTCAAAATATAATTTTTTGGCAACCTCAATTCCTTATCTACATCTTTTCCTTACCTACTACTTTTCCTTGGACATTTTTATTTTTTGAAAATGAAATTACATGAAATTTAATTTTTAAAAATAGAAATGTGCAAGAAAAAGTAGTAGCTAAGGAAAAAATGTAGCTAAAAAATTACAGTTGCCAAGACAATTATATTTTAAGCAACAATATTTCCTTGGAACATGATTCTTTGGCAACCTTAATTCCGTAGCTACATCTTTTCCTTAGCTACTACTTTTTTTTGGACATTTATATTTTTAAAAAATAAATTCACATGTATTTTATTTATAAAATAAATAAAAAATGACCAAGGAAAAGCAGTAGCTAAGGAAAAGATGTAGCTAAGGAATTAATGTGACTCAGGAATTATTTCCTTGAAACATTATTCTTTGGCAACCTCAATTCCTTAGCTACATCTTTTCCTTAGCTACTGTAGTAGTAGCTAAGGAAAAGATGTAGCTAAAAAATTACAGTTGCCAAGACAATTATATTTTAGGCAACATTATTTCCTTGAAACATAATTTTTTGGCAACCTTAATTCCTTAGCTACATCTTTCCCTTAGCTACTACTTTTTTTTGGACATTTATTTTTTTAAAAAATAAATTCACATGTATTTTATTTATAAAATAAATAAAAAATGACCAAGGAAAAGCAGTAGCTAAGGAAAAGGTGTAGCTAAGGAATTAATGTGACACAGGAATTATTTCCTTGAAACATTATTCTTTGGCGACCTCAATTCCTTAGCTACATCTTTTCCTTAGCTACTGCTTTTTCTTGGACATTTGTATTTTTAAAAAATAAATTTACATGTATTTTGATTATAAAATAAATAAAAAATGTCCAAGGAAAAACAGTAGCTAAGAAATTAATGTGACTCAGGAATTATTTCCTTGATACATAATTTTTTGGCAACATTAATCCCTTAGCCGCATTAATTCCTTAGCGACATTTTTTCCTTAGCTACTGCTTTTTCTTGGACATTTTTTATTTATTTTATAAATAAAATACATGTAAATTTATTTTTTAAAAATACAAATGTCCAAGAAAAAGCAGTAGCTAAGGAAAAGATGTAGCTAAGGAATTGAGGTTGCCAAAATAGTTATATGAAATACTTAGTCACATTACTTCCTTAGCTACTGCTTTTCGTTGGACATTTGTATTTTTAGAAAAAAAATTGACATGTATTTTATTTATAAAATAAATGAAAAATGTAAGGAAAAGCAGTAGCTAAGGAATTAATGTGACTCAGGAATTATTTCCTTGGAACATAATTTTTGGCAATCTTAATTCCTTAGCTACATCTTTTCCTGAGCTACTGCTTTTCTTGGACATGTGTATTTTTAAAAAATAAATTTACATGTATTTTGATTATAAAATAAATAAAAAATGTCCAAGAAAAAGCACTAGCTAAGGAAAAGATGTAGCTGAGGAATTAATGTGGCTAAGGAATTAATGTTGCCAAAAAATTATGATTTAAGGAAATAATTCCTAAGTCACATTAATTCCTTAGCTACATCTTTTCCTTAGCTACTGCTTTTCCTTGGACGTTTTTTATTTATTTTATGAATAAAATACATGTAAATTTTTTTTTTTTCAATACAAATGTCCAAGGAAAAGCAGTAGCTAAGGAATTAATGTGGCTCCGGAATTATGTCCTTGAAACATAATTTTTGGCAAGCTTAATTCCTTAGCTACATCTTTTCCTTAGCTACTGCTTTTTCTTGGACATTTGTATTTTTAAAAAATGAATTTACATGTATTTTGATTATAAAATAAATAAAAAATGTCCGAGGAAAAGCACTAGCTAAGGAAAAGATGTAGCTAAAAAATTTAATGTGGCTAAGGGATTAATGTTGTCAAAAAATTATGTTTCAAGGAAATAATCCCTGAGTCACATTAATTCCTTAGCTACATCTTTTCCTTGGACATTTTTTATTTATTTTATAAATAAAATACATGTAAATTTATATTTTAAAAATACAAATGTCCAAAAAAAAGTAGTAGCTAAGGAATTAAGGTTGCCAAAGAATTATGTTCCAAGGAAATATTGTTGCTTAAAATATAATTGTCTTGGCAACTGTAATTTTTTAGCTACATTTTTTCCTTAGCTACTACTTTTTCTTGCACATTTCTATTCTTAAAAATTAAATTTCATGTAATTTTATTTTCAAAAAATAAAAATGTCCAAGGAAAAGTAGTAGCTAAGGGAAAGATGTAGATAAGGAATTGAGGTTGCCAAAAAATTATATTTTAAGAAACATTATTTCCTTGAAACATAATTCTTTGGCAACCTTAATTCCTTAGCTACATCTTTTCCTTAGCTACTGCGTCTCCTTGGACATTTTTATTTATTTCAGAAATATATTACATGTAAATTTGATTTTTAAGAATACAAATGTCTAACAAAAAACAGTAGCTAAGAAAAGAATGTAGCTAAGGAAATGAGGTTGCCAAAGAATTATATTTTGAGCAATATTATTTCCTTAAAAAACAATCTATTGGCAATGTCAATTCCTTAGCTACATCTTTTCCTTAGCTACTGCTTTTCCTTGGACATTTTTTATTTATTTTATAAATAAAATACATGTAAATTTTTTTTTTTTAAATACGAATGTCCAAGGAAAAGCAGTAACTAAGGAATTAATGTGGCTCAGGAATTATGTCCTTGAAACATAATTTTCGGCAACCTCAATTCCTTAGCTACATCTTTTCCTCAGCTACTGCTTTTTCTTGGACATTTGTATTTTTAAAAAATAAATTGACATGTATTTTAATTATAAAATAAATAAAAAATGTCCAAGGAAAAGCACTAGCTAAGGAAAAGATGGCGCTAAGAAATTAATGTGGCTAAGGGATTAATGTTGCCAAAAAATTATGTTTCAAGGAAATAATTCCTGAGTCACATTAATTCCTTAGCTACTGCTTTTCCTCGGACATTTTTTATTTTTTTTATAAATAAAATACATGTCAATTTTTTTTCTAAAAATACAAATGTCAAACGAAAAGCAGTAGCTAAGGAATTAATATTAAAACATAATTTTTGGCAACCTCAATTCCTTAGCTACATCTTTTCCTTAGCTATTGCTTTTTCTTGGACATTTGTATTTTTAAAAAATAAATTTACATGTATTTTATTTATGAAATAAATAAAAAATGTCCAAGGAAAAGCAGTAGCTAAGGAAAAGATGTAGCTAAGGAAATAATGTGGCTAAGGGATTAATGTTGCCAAAAAATTATTTTTCAAGGAAATAATTCCTGAGTCACATTAATTCCTTAGCTACATCTTTTCCTTAGCTACTGCTTTTCCTTGGACATTTTTTATTTATTTTATAAATAAAATACATGTAAATTTTTTTTTTTTAAATACAAATGTCCAAGGAAAAGCAGTAGCTAAGGAATTAATGTGGCTCAGGAATTATGTCCTTGAAACATAATTTTTGGCAACCTCAATTCCTTAGCTACATCTTTTCCTTAGCTACTGCTTTTTCTTGGACATTTGTATTTTTAAAAAATAAATTTACATGTATTTTGATTATAAAATAAATAAAAAATGTCCAAGGAAAAGCACTAGCTAAGGAAACGATGTAGCTAAGGAATTAATGTGGCTAAGGGATTAATGTTGCCAAAAAATTGTGTTTCAAGAAAGTAATTCCTGAGTCACACTAATTCCTTAGCTACTGCTTTTCCTTGGACATTTTTTATTTATTTTATAAATAAAATACATGTCAATTTTTTTTCTAAAAATACAAATGTCCAACGAAAAGCAGTAGCTAAGGAATTAATGTGACTAAGGAATTATTTCCTTAAAACCTAATTCTTTGGCAACCTCAATTCCTTAGCTACATCTTTTCCTTAGCTACTGCTTTTTCTTGGACATTTGTATTTTAAAAAAATAAATTTACATGTATTTTATTTATAAAATAAATAAAAAATGTCCATGAAAAAGCAGTAGCTAAAGAAAAGATGTAGCTAAGGAATTAATGTGGCTGAGGGATTAATGTTGCCAAAAAATTATGTGTCAAGGAAATAATTCCTGAGTCACATTAATTCCTTAGCTACATCTTTTTCTTAGCTACATTTTTTTCTTAGCAGTAGTTAGTAGTAGCAGATCAATAATTAATTAATCAAGTTCTATTTTTCCTGTAAACATCATCTGATAGTGTTTATTTTACATGGTAACACTGTAAAATTGAAAATGTTATCATTGAATCGAAACTGAGTAAGATTTATTGAAAAAAAAAATTATATCGGTTTAATTTTACATGGTAACACTGTAAAAATAAATAGGTTATTTATCGAATATCATATAAACGAGTAAACACACAAAATTGACATCGTTTCTCGTAGAAATATACGGGTCTTACGGATATAAATTGTCAATTACCTGCTGAAAATAAGTACGCTCAATATTTATCATCCATACTATAGAGAAATTACTACAATTCAGATAATTATTCCTAATGACCATGTAAATGTCTCAATTTACTAGAGATTTATATTCAGACACACTGTAAATTAATAAGGAAACCTCTGTAAAAATTACGACATTGTTTTTTTTACATTCTGCCATCGTAAATAAAACCAAAGACTTTGTATTTTTTATACAAAAGCCAAATCATAATTACCAGGCATGTCACTTCGATCCTAACTGTCGTGGTTACCCTGTAAATTTCACAAAAAAATCCTCTCCGTGTATCAAACATAAGATCTTACAATCTTTGTGAAATGATCATGGTATATTCGGATACGTGGTGTGATACAATTATAAAACAATACTTGATTATTATAAAAATTCAATTCCATTATAAGTAAATAAAACTAGTCATTTGAATTATGAATGAATCTACAAATTCGTAAGATGGTGATTGAACATGTTAAACTTATGTAAAAAATTGAATCAAAAATTTATTCCATACCATAGTAATAGTTTCTGTTTTTTTAAAAACAAATAATAAATAATTCTAAAAATGACATATAATCTTCTTATTTGAAGATGAACATGTGTATTTCAAAACTTCGTATCCTATCGATATGTCGTTATGATTTCGATAGTTTAATTTTTTTGAGTCCGCAATAACTAGACAAAAAAAAAGGTATAATTTTATTTTTCTCATGCAAATATTGTTTACACACAAAAGATATTAATATGGAAAACATGTTTTTTAAGAGGCTCTAAAGCCGAAGTTGAAGTGTTTGAGTCAAGTAGTTTGTAACTTATGAATTGTTTATTTCCTTTCGTTCAAGAGTTTTATCACTTTTTTTTGTCTAAATTCTAGCCTAATTCCAGACAACGAAACTGAAAGTAAAAAGAACTAGTATCGACTTTTTTCGGAGCTCATTAAAAAATTAGTAAAAATGAATTGAATGAATAAAAATGATGATGAATTTAAATTAATTACGAAGAAAGGAGTATTACCATATGATTATCTTAATATATGAGAAAAATTTGATGATACAACACTTCCATCGAAAAATCAGTTTTATTCAAAATTAAATGAAGAAAATATTTCAGATGAAGCTTACGCACATGCTCTGAATGTTTGGCAAAAGTTTAATATAAAAACCTTGCGAGAATATTCTGATTTATACTCACAGACTAATGTTGCCCTTTTAGCTGATGTTTTTAAAAGCTTCAGAGCTGATTGTTTAGAAACATATAAGTTAGATCCAGCACATTATTATACACGACCAGGACTTAGTTTTAGTGCAATGTTGAGATATACTACACTGAAAAAAAAAACTTCTGTCAGATAGAAGTTTTCTTCTTGCAAAAAAATGGATTTGGATTAAGAAAAAGTTGATTTGGATTGAGACAAAGACTTCTTAATCCAAATCATAAAAAACTTCTTGAATCATGAAAAAAACGTCTTGGTTCAAAACAAATTGTTCATGTTTTTAGAAGTATGCTTCTTGGATTATGAACAAAAGTGTCTCGGTCCAAGGCAAATTGTTCATGTTTTTAGAAGTATGCTTCTTGGATTATGAACAAAAGTGTCTCGGTCCAAGGCAAATTGTTCATGTTTTCAGAAGTATGCTTCTTGGATTATGAACAAAAGTGTCTCGGTTCAAGACAATATTGTTTCTATTTATGAATATAGATTCTTGATAAGATAAAAAATTGAAACCAAAAAATTTTTTAATTACAAACTTTTGATTTTGTAATTATATTTCCTACAATTTTTTTTTTCTTTTTTTGGTGTCTTACGCGGTAAGCTAATTTTTTTTCCAATTTTTTTTTTTTTTTTTTTTTCTACCTAACGCGGGACTCGAACCTATGACCGTAAAAACCTATCTAAATCTAAACCTGTGCCTTAGCTCGCTTAACCACGGGCGCGATATGAAAACAGGAAGTTATTTGTTTTACTTTAGTGACAAGATATTTATTTTTTTTAAATTCATTACATGAACAAATATCAATGAAACTACTATATATATATTTTTATCAACAAACTTCAATAAAACAATAAATTACCAAATTACTATAACAACATTCTTTTGTTATTTCAAAATATTTTATGTTTTCCAAATAATTATTAAACATTCAAATAACATTTCATCATTATTATTATTTAAGAATATAAATATAATAGTTATAATAGTTGAAATATTCAAAATTTACGGATTTTAAAGGAAAACTAAATTAAAATAAAAATTTAAAGAAAGTTATCATTATTTTATATAAAAGTTTATATGAGTACATTCGAGAAATAAATTAAAGTATATGCAACGTTAAATATAATTTATTAAAATACACAATAACTTTAGTAAATTATCATATTTTTTTTTCTCATCTTTATTCAAAATAACAATTAATTACTAATACATCATTCTTATAATGGCAAAACGTTTTTTAATTTTTTGAACAAATATTATATACTCTAATAACACCTTAATTATCTTAGATATTATTTTATTGTTTTATTGAAGTTTGTTGATAAAAATATATATATAGTAGTTTCATTGATATTTGTTCATGTAATGAATTTAAGAAAAATAAATATCTTGTCACTAAAGTAAAACAAATAACTTCCTGTTTTCATATCGCGCCCGTGGTTAAGCGAGCTAAGGCACAGGTTTAGATTTAGATAGGTTTTTACGGTCATAGGTTCGAGTCCCGCGTTAGGTAGAAAAATAGGAAAAAATTAGCTACGTAAGACACTAAAAAGAAAAAAAAATTGTAGGAAATATAATTACAAAATCAAAAGTTTGTAATTAAAAAATTTTTTTTTTCAATTTTTTCTTATCAAAATCTATATAAAATAGAAAACAATATTGTCTTGAACCAGATTTTTGTTCATAATCAAAGCAGCTACTTCGAAAACATGAACAATTTGTTTTGAACCAAGACGTTTTTCATGATTCAAGAAGTTTTATGATTTGGATTAAGAAGTCTTTGTCTCAATCCAAATAACCTAATCCAAATCTTCTATTATTAAGAACTTTTTGTCTTAAAAATAGAAAAATTTTTTTTCAGTGTAAGATAGGACTAGAATTATTAACTGATTTTGAAATGATGTTGTTTATTGAGCAAGATATAAGAAATCGTTTATCACAAGTGTCAAATCCATATAGAAAAGCATATAATCGATATATGGAAAACGAATATAATCCTGAGGGATAAGAGTCATTTCTAATGTACTTTGATTTAAATAATATGTATGGAGCAGCAATGAGAAAATATCTTCCAACTTGTAAATTTGAATGGATTTATAACTTTGATATTTCAATATAAAATTCGACTGCTGATAACTCAAAATTTGGATACATTCTTGAAGTTGATTTAGATTTATCCTGCAAGTTTGCATCATCATCATAAAGATTTTTCGTTAGCACCAGTACGCGAAAAACCACCTCTAGAAACCAGTGAAACCCCAAAACTACTGGCAACTCTAGACAATAAAAACAATTATGTTATTCATTATAGGAATTTGAAACAATATTGTTCTTTTGGGATGATTATTACTAAAGTTCATCGTGTTCTAAAATTTGAACAAAGTTCATGGTTTCAATCTTATACTGATCTTTATACAGATTTACGAAAGAAAGCCCGTAGTGCATTTGAAAAAAATTTTAGAAAAATATTCATTAATGCAATTTATGGTAAAACTCTAGAGTCTGTAAGAACTCGTAAATCAATAAAACTTGTACAAAAATATGGCGGTAAAGGCGGAGCAAGATTTAATATCTCAAAGCCAAAGTCAACTTCCATAGTCATTTAATTATTGATGATCTTGCAATAATTGAGATGAAACCAACAAGTATACTTTTTGATAAACCAATTTATCTTGGATTTTCTATTTTGAAAATGTCAAAAACATATATGTATGATTTTCATTATAATTCTATAAAACCAGAATATGGAGATAAAGTCAAATATTTATATGGTGATACTGATTCTGCTATTTACCACATATTGAGTCATAATCCTTATGATTTATTCCGTAATAATCCTAATAAATTTGATACATCTGATTATCCAGAGAATACTAAATAAAGAATTCTATTGTGAAATAACAAAGTTAAATAAAGATAAAAATAACGGAAGAATAACGAAATAATTCATTGGTTTACGAAGTAACTAATACTCCTATGTTCTAAAAGATAAGAATAATTCAATAAAAAAACGTGTTCATATGAGAGCAAAGGGTGTCAAAAGAACAACTGTAAGACAAATAACTTTTGATGACTATAAGAATTGTTTGATGATTCATGTTATTTTGAAAAAGTCACAACATATCATAAGATCTCATAAACAAGAAGTAACGACTAGAAAAAATTGAAAAAATAGCTGGAAAGATGATAAACGGCAGTTAATAAATGGTGAAACTGACATTTTGCCTTGAGCTATATACTGGTTAAACGAATGTGTTTGAGTAAAAGCATATATAACAAAAAATATGAATGACGTAAATAAAATTAATTGTTAGAAAATAAATACACATTAATTGTTTTTTCATTTATTAGTTTATTGATTATCTATCCATTGATTATGAGTCATAATTTATGACTATTGTCAAATCCAAGATATTTTACATACATCTTATTCCCTCTTCTCTTTAAAACTTTTTCAATCAAATAAATGTCGGAATGTTGAATTTTTGTAGCTCTTCAGTATAAAAAACTTCCTTCTATCGGATTTTCTTGATAGTCTTTAAACTTATATGTTACAGGTGATGTTTTATTAATTTAAGTAATTGTGAATATTTCGTTTATGCAATTTGGTTTATATCCTTTATCAAAGACATGCTCATATTTATTTTTTCTTACATGTTGATTTAATTTAAATTCGATTTTAACATGACAATGAATCAGACTTTTTAATACAGTCCGTCTCAATATCTCTATATTTTTACCAACAACTTTCACAGGTTTCATTTTAATTGTGCGATGTTTTGTATTATTATATTTTTTAATTGATTATAAGCAGCAATTCCAACCATTTATAATTTCCTTGCATGCTAAATTCAAAAAACATTTTGTTTTCTAGTGTTCTATTGAACCGTTCAACTATTGATGCTTCAAAATGAGTAAATGTTGAATACATATGAACGTTATATTTCTTCAACATTGTTTTGAATGTTGAATTAGCAAATTCTGTTCCTTGATCCACATGAAGATTTTTACATATTCGACCTTTTCTGAATATTAATTCCATTGCTGTTGAGACCTTTTTTCCAGTTTTATTTTGAAGTCCAACAGCCCAGCAGAATTTTGAAAAAATATCAATGACTGTTAAAATATAATTGTATCCAGAGTTGACCTTCGAATGTTCAATCATTTCAACAAGATCAGCCTGCCACGTTTCTTCCTCATCACGAATGTCAACTTTACGTGGTAAAAAATTTTTTCTTGCCGGAGCATGTAACTCACGCACAACGTCTCTTTTATGATATCAATATTAACTTGATCGTGATGTAAATGCTTCAAATTTGTATCATCTTGTGGGAGGACAATTTAAAATTAATATTATCGCAGATTAAATGTTTCGGTATTCGTGCATATCATTGACATAGATAAAAACAATCAACAGCTTGAATCAACGAATTTGGTTTTGCATCGTCAACTGGGACGACTTGATCGTTGTCAGAAAATTTATATCAATTTATTTTTTCAAGTGGTTCTAGTATCTTTTCCAAATATTGATATTTCGGTTGGTACAATGATTTACTACAAATGAAAAAGTTCGCAAATTTGCTTTACGATTAATTTGCAGATTTGGTTTACGAATAATCGTAAACCATTTCAATCAACAATTAAACTCATTAAAACGTTCGTTTTACCACAGAAAAAGAAATGTACGAAGAAAACACCATAAGAGTGTAGCTATAGGCGTTCTAGATCAGAGGGAGGTCGAAAAAAGGTAGATCGGCGAAGGGACAAAGGACTGCAACTCGGTCGGTAAAAAAAAGATGTTAAAGAAATTTTTCATTTGATCGTGTGAATTCCCAATTGTCATGTGTCGGTAATACAGATTTGGAGAAAATTTAAAAACATTTCTTCGAGCCGGGTTCGAACTAACGACCAATGGATAACTTTTTAAATCGTTATAAACAATATGCAATTACAGTTCAGTGCTCTACCAACTGAGCTATCGAAGGTTATTTGTAGGACTTCTCACGTTTCACGCCCCATACATAAATATTTTTAAAATACAATTTTGCAAAAAAATTTGCTGGCTCTCCATACGAGTTATTTTTTTCAAATCGACCTATGTATATATAAATACAACTTTCCAAAAAAATCAGCTGACTCTTGATACGTCGAATTTTCCAAATATAAACTAATGAAATGCTGTAGTAGTGTTTAATTGTTTATGATAAAAAATAAATATTAATTGCAAAAAATTAATATGCACGTGAGAATTTGCTGACCTAAATACGTGTGATTTGAATGGGTACTCCTTTTACTATTCTATTGTATTCATCCCTATATAAATGAGAAGTTTTTTTGAAATTTTATCATTCGAATATCAAAACTGTAAGGAAAGGATAGAAAGCATTTTAATAATATACATATATATTAGTAATTATTATTATATTTTGTACATATTTATTTGCTTGAAGTTAAAATGTTTGTAGAAAAACAGCATTCAATAAAAATAGAACAACAATTGAATAATGTTGCTAAAATGGCGAGCAAATTGGATCTCTACAGAAGATTCATAATGAATATAATGGAGTTATGGTTACATTAAATGATGATTTTAATGTCTTTCTACCCAGCAGAATCACCAAGTTTATAAAAAATAATAATTATTTTACGAAAATCGAGAAAGCAGCGATGGATTCTTGGATCTCTTTTTTTCGGGAGGAAAATACAACGAATGTGAGTTTATTTTCTCATAAAACGAAAAGAATTTAATAAACTTTGTGAGCTCTTCTTCAAATGTAATTATTATTATCTAGACAAAAAAAAATGATTATAATATAAAACTGATAAACACTAAGACTAAGCGACTTTCAAGAAATTTTAAATTACTGAAAGATTTGACAAAAGATGTTTACTACGCTGTGACGAAAATTCAAAGTTACTGTGAAAAAAAGGTCTGGTGCAAGACTATCAGTCGAAATAAATAATAAATATACTGTTTTCTTACCGAAAAAAGCTGCTGAATATTATTTTTGTAATAAAAAGAACTTCCTTGGATTAGAGGATAGTATTAAAAGAAGAGTTTTAACATTGCAATGTATTAGAGAAAATAATCAAGTCGTATTATTCGAAAATTGGCCTGAGCCTATACACACAATATTCAATAAATAAATTACATTTGAAAAAATTTATTTTGTTATAATTCTTTATTAAAAAATTCTTATACCTATATACATTGTAAATATAATTATTTATAATTCTGATTCATTTTCCCATGTATCATGTTCAGAATCGAAACCTAACCATCTTACAAGTACTTTATTTTTACGTTTTTTAAAAATTTTTTCGACAAGATACATATCTGGATAGCGTTCTGGACTCAGTTCTTTTTGATAAAAACATCCTTCAATATTGTTATCTTTATAGTCAGCAAGCTAGTAAGTTATCGGTATTGTATTCAATACTTTTGTGATTGTAAAAACTTCAGATCTCCAATTGGGAGTGTAGCCTTTTTTGAAAATTTTTTTATATTTACTTATTCGCACTTCATCACCAATTTTAAATTTTTTTTTCAATTTCGATGTGACACAAAACATTGAATTTTGATTATGATATATTCCCCTCAATATATCCTTTTCATTATTTTTTGTGAGATTTTTTGGTTTCATTTCCATAGTTCTGTGCTTCGTATTATTATAGCTTCTAATCAATTCAGGGAGTATAGTCAACCATTTATAACTGCCTTGGAAAGTAAATCTTTCCCACATTTGATTTTTCAGGGTGAACTGTTTATCAGTAATGCACCATCAGGTTTAAAATTTTTACGATGTGCATTTGTTAATTTTATAATTTCAATAAAAATTTCTCGATCAACTTTCCGAATAATAGATGCAATAGGTGAGTGGAAATAATAACTCCAAGAGACCCCGAGTAGCAGGATAAATTTTATCTTTCACATAAATATGATGATTTTTTATTTCAATTATTGAATTACCGAACGATATTTTATTGTTTTCCAATTTTTGAATGGTCTACATTGTATTTAGAGCCTTGTCATGAGAATTTATTGATTTTTGCTTTTCAAGGTGCTTCTTCATCATCCAAATTTTTTTTTTTCTCCGTTATATTTTCGTCTGTGTCATCATCATGACCATCACCATCAATTATGAAAAATTAACGGATCAATATCAATTTTTTCATCATTATTTGTCAATATTGATTTTTCTTCTTCTCCTTCTGTCTCGTTTTCTTCTTCTTCTGTCGTGTTTTTTCTTCATCTTTTCTTTGAGCATTATTTTTTTATTGCTTAATTTTTACTGGAACTTGGTGCTGGTTTTTGTTCTGAGACATCTGCTAGCATTTTTTTGGAAGGCTTAGTTATAGGTCCTAACACCTCACTTGTTATTCTTTCATTTTCAACTCGACCATATTTAATTAATTTATGTTTACGTCGTATAGAGTCACTTGCTTTTTCAATTTCATGCAATTAATTTTTCAGCATGTAAGTTTGTATGCTTCATGATAGATGCTGTTGACAGTTCACAGTACACAATCCTACTGTCTTTTATCTTGAAATTTTTACTATATATTGTACAATATTATTCTAAATTATCTGTTATTGTTTTTTGAATAGTAGATGTTCCAGTGGTGGTAGCAGAGGAAGAAACTGTATTTTTAGCGGAATCGTTCGTAATGTTTATATAACAATCAAAACCTCTCCTGTATCGGCCATTATTAATGTCACTATCTTTGTCAATCACAAGGAATCCATATTTATCTTTATTCCAACATGTCAAGTACATGTCAGTATTTACATGATCATTGTATATATGCTTCAAATTTCTTTCATCTTGACGAAAAAGTACAAAAAAATTGGCATTATCTCGCACCAAATGTTTAGGTATGTGAGCATAGGTTTGAGATAAATAAAAACTATCAACTGCTTGATGTCTACCCATGCAAAAAAATGCTCGAACATTATCTTGTTTTTCTGTAGATATATCATCAAAAATCATCAGCGAATTTGGTCTAGCTTCTTCAGGTTGAATAACTTTCTCATGTTCATTGAATCGAAAATAACCAATTTCTTCAACATAATTAATAATTTTTTCGAGAAATTCGTACTTTGGTTGATTAGGCGATTTGGAATACACATAAACATTCTCAAATCTCAATCCATTTGGGTGAATTATTATTGCAAAAATAGCGTTTGTATTGCCAGAATTTGAAGGTCCACAAAATACACCTCTCACACTATTTGGTAATAAACTTCCATGTCTTTTTTTGCATGGTTTTTTTGGAGCAGTTTTTTGCACAATTTGATCAAAATTGATGACTGGCAACTTTAATGGTTGTTCTTAAAACTCTATTTTTGTTTTCACAATTAAACAAGCTGCTAGCTTAATTTGTACTAACGTGAAATCATATAAATACTTGGGATTTTATTGAATAAAGTTAGTTCTTCAAACACAATGAATGAGCATCAACGTGCAAATAAAAAAAAAAAAGATAAAAAAAAAAAGGGGTCTGTTAAACAGTATCATTAATAGCCAGCCATTTGTCCGGGTACAAAGCTCGATAAAAGATTAGCTCGTGGTGATCGTGGTGTTAATCCATTGGATGAACATTGTCGTGAGCATGATATAAGCTACTCAAAAAATCCTGACAATCTCGTAGAACGACATAAAGCTGATAAAATACTTGCCGATGAAGCTTGGCAACGTGTATTTGCCAAAGATCCGTCACTTGGTGAAAGAGCTGTAGCTTGGGGTGCGACAACTGCAATGAATTTGAAAACGAAACTTGGTATGGGTTTAAATAATATCAAAAAGAATAAAAAAATTCATCATAAAATCAAGAAAATACAAACAACTGAAAAGAATAATAAAAAAGATAAAATTATCACAAACGAAAAAATAAAAAGATTTAACAAGTCTCAAGAGAATTATAGATATATAAAAACAATCTATAAAGCCTGGAATCACTGATACAATAAAGACAGTTCTGGAAAGTGCACGTGTTGCTGTCAAAAAAAAAGGTGGAAAAGAAAAAATTCGTTTACCACGAATTTTACCTCTTCCATTGAATAAAGAAAATAACAGTGTTGGTAGTATACTACCATTTTCAATACCACTATTAGCTGGATTAAGTGCATCTGGTGCTATGACGGGTGGTGCAGCAACAATTTCAAAGACAATAAATGTTGTACATGAAGCAAAAAAACTACTACAAGAAAATCAACGTCATGATAAGAAAATGGAATCAATTGTATTGGGCGAAGGATTATTTTGATCTACTTATAAAAGAGGACGAGGTCTCTTTTTAAAGCCCGCAAAAAAAGTAAATAAGCAAAAAACTTGTAATGCTACCACATCGAGCTCTCACAAATATTGATATCATCAATATACGCCAAATCTTTCAAAATTCCTTATTTCCGAGGAGTTTTCACGAGAAATGGTTTACCAATAACTGGTCCTCGTAAAAATGAGTCAGCAATTGTAAATCTTGATGATAAAGATGGTGCTGGTACACATTGGGTTGCATACAAAAAACGTCTCAATGATGTCGTTTATTTCGATAGCTTTGGTGATTTAAAGCCTCCACAAGAGCTGATTGATTATCTCGGTGTTGGTAGCATTAAATATAACTATTAAAAATATCAAAATTATAATACAATTGTTTGTGGTCATCTATGTCTCAAATTTCTAGCTGGCAAGAGACTATGAATAATCATGACACATGCTAAAATAATCATTAGTCATGGATGATTCATTTACGTTGACATTGTCGGGCAGGTCATCGACTCTTGAAACACAATACTTCCCGTATTAATTCATTTTGAACTAGAAGACTCGATTGGAAGATTGTTGGGTTTTATAAAACGAATCCTCGAAGCCGATATTCTACATAAATCTGACTTGCCTGTTGCCATATTAAAAGTCAATACACTTCAAATTCAGTGTAACATAACAACTGGTGCATATATGAATCAGCACAAAGTTCACACTATACATGAATTTTTCCCAGTTGTGTCTCCTGGATATAAGATTCTCGAAGTACCATCTCATGTCATTCATCTGCCAGCCAGAGTGCGAGCACTACATCAAGTGCAATCAAAAATTGTCGATCAAAATGGTGAAATTGTGAATTTCCGTGAAGCAACTATTACAATTCGACTACACATTAAAAGTGTCCAATAAGAAAAAAAATATGGGCATCGTTTTTTAAAAAAAAAGAATAAACATAATAATAAGAAAATAATTGGGCAAAGCTATAAACGCAAGACATTATGCCAAAAAAAAACAGTCAAAAGCAAGGAAGCAAAGCGATAACACATCAGAGTATTCAGTTTCTCAAGAGTTTCGGTTTTAATCCACGTCAACAACATCTACGGAAATAAAAGTATTATTTTGTTTGTGCTTTTTTTGTATTATACCATGGATGAAATTTTGAGTATACAAGAACCGATCATTTTTGATGGATCGATTGCCCATTGTGATTTACATGCTCATCAGCCTTATGGCTCTTCAACATTTAATAACAACGATGAAATCCGGATTCGAATTCAACATCAAGATTTATGTGTACTACCAAGTGAAAGTTCACTACATATTACGGGACAATTTCTTACAAGTTACGAAAAATCTGTGCCAAAAACAACTTCTTTGGTACGAATGGCAATAGCACACATGTTTGAATAAATTCGCTATGGGATAAATGCAATTGAAATTGATCGGAGCAAAAATGTTGGTCTTACGACTCTTATGGAAGGATATATTTCCTTCAGTCCAAATCAAAAGTCATTGTTGGAGAATGCCGGATGGTTAATGTCTGATGAAAAATCATTATTCGATTCGAAAGGTTATTTTGATATATCAATACCACTGAGCCTGCTGCTAGGATTTGCTGAAGATTATAAAAAAATAATTATCAATGCAAAACATAAACTCATCCTAATAAGAGCAAATAGTGATGCGAATGCTTGTCTACAAGAACAACCTGCGGAAGGAAAAAGTGGCGAAAAAATACAAATTAAACTTCAAAAAGTGGAATGGATTGTTCCATATATCAAAGTGTCTGATAAGCAGAAAATTCAACTTTCAAATTACATTGCCAAGGATCCATCAATAGCAATCAGTTTTCGTACATGGGAATTGTACGAGTATCCACTATTACCTGCAACTACAAAGCAAAATTGAAGTGGGAAAACTTCAACACAATTGGGGAAACCAAGATACATAATTTTAGGCTTCCAAACAGGACGAAAAAACTCTGTAACAAACGATTCAAGTGTTTTTGATCATTGTAACTTGCGTGATTTTAAGCTGTTTTCAAATTCACAATCATATCCTTATGGAAATTTGAATATTGATTTTGCTCATAATCAATTCTCATTATTATATATGTTTGCATATTTTCGAACTTCCTACTATTACACAGAAACACCACAACTATTATTTACAAGACAAAAATTTTTGGAAGAAGCTCCACTTATTGTCATAGATTGTTCAAAGCAAAATGAATTTTTAAAATCTGGACCAGTAGATATTCGACTTGAATGTGAATCAACAACACAATTTCCAGCTCAAACATCATCTTATTGTTTGATTTTACATGATCGAATTGTTGAATATAATCCAATTAGTAGTTCAGTACGCAAGCTCGTCTTATATATACCTGTAAACTTACTAATCCTATATATTTATAATAATATGTGAAAGAATGAAAATAAATAAATAAATCAAATAATGTACATGAAAAAAAATTGTTGAATATATTATTTTCTTCTTATATATCACTGAAAATCAAAAATTATTATTAAAATAAATGAACCAACAATGTATGTTAAAAACATTTTTTTTTATTTATTTTTGTTTTGACGTAATGTACAATCTTTTATCATGGGTGATGGCCCGTCAAATTCGTCTGATTTTTCGTCTTGATGATGATAGTGTTCAATGCAGCGTTTATATTGAAGAAAATCTTTTTTTGTTTTAAATTTTTCTGGCAATTGAGCAGCAAACAGCATTAATTGAGTTTGGTGTGAGCAGAAAAATATATCTCTCAAGTAAATTTGCAATATCTTCTGTTGCTATTTTTTCCAGACTCTCAAGATGACAAAATAGCTGAATCGATTTTTTTATTGATGAAACTGATCCCCAGGTAGTTCGGAACCATGCTCTCAATTTTTGTACATTATCCAATGCACAAGTAAAAGTCCATAAATTGAGATGATAACTCAGATGGTAAACATAGTTTTTTTGACATACCTTAGTTGGTAGTTTGCCATGTACTGGACAATCCATATCAATTAAATCGATAATAGTTTTATCGTCTTTTAAAATATTGCTGAGCCATTTTTTTTTTCTCATGACCTTCTACATATACGTAAATTGATGACTCAAGGCTGTCATCCATAATTTTTCCATGTTCATTATAATCAACATCTCCTGAGTTCCATAAGAGTCCATGAGGATTGTTCGTTAACCAATTATTTGTCAGTTTGCAAGCAGATGATAATGCACTCATGGCACATGGAGGCTTGAATACTACCGTCTTGATGTCATCTTCTTGATTTAAATTTTCTATTGCAAATTCTTTAACAATAAAACTTTGATTAGCATCATAAAAAACTTGAACATCAACAATATATTCAACCATTATGACTGAAATCTTATTCAAGACTGAATTTTTCTTTCTTTGGTACTCCTATACAAAAGAGTAAAGACGCGCGCACTTTGATATCAAATTTCTAATTTTGTTTATAAAATTGTTTAAAAAAAATTAAACGTCAGCATTTTCTACTTCAAATTCTATGAAATATAAACAATATAACTCGCGCAACTTAGTATCAGATTTCCATTTTTGTTTATAAAATAATTTACAAAATAAAACGTCAGCACTTTAAAACAAACAAAAGATGTGCTTACTTGCATTTTTTGATATATTATAACTATTATTTATAATAAATATATATATTTTTATTTATGATTATTCGGGGTCATAGCCCCAAGGTAAGGTAGCAGTTCCACCATTTTGATCAAGAGCTTGTTTGTCATCAGCCCAGCTGAGTGCAACTTTACTCCGTACAATAGTACGTACTTGATGATCCTTACTTCGTATTAAATGTTGATTTTTTTTTAATATTTGATGATCGAAAAGACACGCCATATAATTATCAAAATTTATGTCTTTTAGAACTGAACCTTTTACACCTTTTGCTTTTTTGTAAGTTTTATCATCATCAATGTTCATGACTTTACAACTATACAATTTGGCTTTTAAACCAGCAAATTCAGTCATAATTTTACCATTATTTTCGTCTTTCATAAGACCAATAACTTTTTTGTTGACTCTTGGCATGTTATAAATATTATTTGGTGGATAATCTGATGTGTCAAATCTTTCCAAATTTTCCTTCAATTTCTCGTAAATATCAGAAACGTTGAAACTTAAAATGAGTGAATCAGTATCCATGTAAAGTGCTTTGACATCATTGTGATTAAATTTTTTCTTGATATAATTGTAGTAAAAATCATAGATCCAGATTTTTGAAAGATCTAATATTGTAAATCCAGAATAAATTGGTTTATTGAAAATTATTTTAACTCTTGACATTTCAATAATTGCAATGTCATCTTTATAAATAGAACAACTGTGAAAATTTGGTTCTGCAATCAATGATCTAGCACCATAGCGACCTTCTCATTTTGTCACTATTTGAACATCTTTTTCTTTTCTTATATTTTGCATTGTTTTACCATACACACTGTTGTTCATCAATTTGAAAAAATTTCAAATTTTTCCCATATATTTTTTGCATGTTCATAGTCAGCATTTGAGATGTCAGCATTATTTAATTTTGAGAAAATATCTTTTTTCGGTGGTAGAGATGTTTCAGCTGATTTTTCCCATGAGTCAATATATTCATAGGAAGATACTCCTTTTCTACACAATAAATCAAAGTATTCGCTATTGCATTCACTACGTGTCATAACTTTTCGATTATTGCTCGAATCAGATGATAATTTATCAATACTACTAGACATAAATCTAAATGAGCGTACTAAGCGTGATAAATTTTTGATCAATGCAAAATAGAAATTTTTTTTCCCTTTTTTCTGCTTTTGAACATAATTTTTATATTCATTTTCTTCAACAACTTCCATATTATTGTCATCAGAATTATCATCATCATCATCGCCGTCGTCGTCGTCGTCAGCCGAAAAACATTCATCATCAAAAATACCGTCATTATTATTCGTAACTTTTTTTTTTATTATCATTTTCGTTTTTATTGACCGCCAACAGATGAACCGTTTCTTTGTTTCTGATATCATCACTCAAAAATATAGGAACAATAATACTTTTTTTTAAATTGCTGGAAACTATTGCGTGAACATTCATTTTCAAATTGTTGAGTTTTTCAAATTTTGGTATGTCTCGCAGCTTCATTGGAAAAGATATTCCATCATATGATAATATTGTATTAGAATGTGGATATGATGCAACACGATTTGGATTTATTTGTGCAGGATGTAAAACTGCAGTCACACACCACGAAAAACAAAAATTATCTCTATTTTCTATATTGAAAACTGTTCTTTTTTTGAATATCATCAGGCATTTCAACAAACGTAGAAGCACCATCACGCAATGGTTGATATTTACATACAGTGAAGATAATGGTCTGAATGTTTTTCAAGTTCCAGCCGGAAATACCAAGATTTTTCAAAAATTTATTCAATAATTTTACATTTGCACTACCCCATTTGATCAATCCATCAATGTTTTCGATAATATTTGCAGATGAATAACCCGCACTCAAAATGTTAACAAGCTTCTCACACCTTTCGATAGAATACATTTTTAAATAGGGATATAATTTTTTTAATAATCAGAAAGAAGTCGTTGCCGCGAGATCAACTGACCACTGACTAATAAAAGATGAATAATTTGCCGTGCAATCGACATAAAACATATTTAATAAATAAAAAGAACAATACATTTGTCTTGAAAAAAAAAGAAAAATGTGCATAGTAAGCAAAAAGTAAAAAGCGATGTATGATTAAGACAGGGTATCTACAATGACCGCGCGTGCTTGCCCTACGTCATGGATCATGTTTCGATGCCCCGTTCAAATCATTGTCTTCACGTTGAACGTAATTTATATTATTTTAGAAAAATAAAAAATATAGTTGACTTTACTTTTTTGATGATTCTCCATTTTTTTATCTTTGAATACATTCTACGAGAATCATTTTTTTGTAATTTCATGTTGAATTGATATTCAAGTTATAAAACTGAATGATGACGTCAGCTTACAGTTTGATGTTAGTATTGAAAAATAAATTTATTTACCAATTATTGTTAAAACCATTGATCATTTACAATTAAAAATTGTTGATCAAAACGGAAAAATTAGTAAATTTCCGTGGTGAAACAATAACCATTACACGAAAAATCATAAGAATGGGGATTTGCTCCAATTCACGGGCTATAAAACGTGAGGCTTCGTACAGAAGCAGCACATAATGGACACCTTTAGTTAGCCTGAATCGAGCAGTCAAGAAGTTGACACCTTAGAATATAAATTATCTGCAAAGTCTAGGTCTAAAAGTAAGAAAAATTTTTAGAACTTTAATTGGATAAATACAGGGTGTTTCCGAATTCGCGCACGTGAAGGTACACGCAAAATTCAAAAATTCTGCTTGCTTTTTCAAGATATGTACGATTATTGACCAACACGCCATATGGCGATGCATGGTTACGCGGGCTCAGATGGTTTATTATTGACAACAGTTTGTTAGCTTTAATAACTTAAAAACACCGCATACACCCATACCGCATACTGCATTGGACGCTGCTATTGACACTTCTTCGATCACAACATACCGCATACTTTAAGTATACACAGTATACGGAATCAACGCACCGCATGCTGTGTAGATTTAGAGTATGCGGTATGCTGTAAACGGAAAAGTGTCAGTAGCAGCGTCCAATGCAGTATGCGGTATGGGTGTATGCGGTGTTTTTTCAGACAAATTTCAGGTTATTTAAAAATTCTGACAAATTGTTATCAATAATATACCGCATACTGCAAGTGCACCGCATACTATTTAATCCAATTTTTGGGCGTAACCACGTACGGCGCCATAATGATAATAGTTCGTGAGACTTGTTTTTGATTGGTCAACTTCAATCGTACATATCTTGAAAATGAAGCTTCGCAGAAAAAAAATAAAAAATAACGTATATCTTAGAATTTTGCGTAGAATAGCACTGTATAACTCACGTGCGCGAATTCGGAAACACCCTGTATAACTTGTCTTAATTGTTTTACACGTCAAAATGGGTGAGGAAAATATTTTCGATATTGACGCACCAGTTCAATTTAACAATGAAATATCTAGCTATGAGCTACATGCTTATCAATCATTTGAATCAACCAGTTCCGATAATAGTGATAAAATAAGAATATCAATACAAAATCAAGATTTGTTTGTTTTACTATCAAAACGTTATATACATATAAGTGGAAAGTTTACTTATACACATGCTATTGTAAATAATGCAAATAATCCAGATGCTGCTACTGTTGATTTTTCTGTTTTGAAGCTTGACGATAATGCTGTGTGTTTCTTATCTGATGAAATACGATATGAATTGAATGGAGTTTTAGTTGATAAATCGAAGAATGTTAGTATAACATTTACAATGAAAAATTATTTATCATAAAGTTCACAAATAAATTATAAAAATGCAGGATAGATGAATTATAATAATGCTATAAGATTAGTAAATAATCATGGATATTTTGACATATGTGTTCCATTGAAAACGATTTTTGGCTTTGCTGAAAATTATCAAAACATAATTGTCAATGCAAAAATGAACTTATTATGGTACGTTCACGTTCGGATACTAATGCAAGCGTACAAGATACTGTGATGGGTGGTGATAAGCCAGATATCAATTAAAAAATTACAAAAATTGAATGGCTTGTACCGTATGTAATGTTATCAAATAAAAATAATATTAATATCATGAAATATATACCAAAACATCCTGTCATTTCTAATGGATTGAGAAGCTGGGATTTATATGAATATCCATTGCTTCCAACAACAACACATCATATATGGACAGATAAAACTGCAACTTAACTGGACAAGCCACGTTATGTTATTCTTGGTTTTCAATCAAATAGAAAAAATAATTAGCAAAAAGATGTAACACATTTTGATCATTGTAAAATAACAAATGTTAAACTATATTTTAATTTTCAAATTTTTCCCTATGGAAATTTGAATCTTGATATTGAAAAAAATCAATTTTCTTTATTATATGATATGTATGCTAATTTTGCAGAGCCTTACTATGGCTCAAAGATAGATTAAAAAAAATAAAAATACTTTTATTACAAAATCACCATTAATTGTTATAGATTGTGGTAAAAAAAGGAGTTTTTAAAGACTGGTGCTGTAGATGTACGCTTAGAATATGAATTAAAAGGAAACTTCCCTTAAGAAACATCAGCATATTGCTCTATTCTTCATGATAAAATAATTGAATATAGATTAAAAAGTGGAATAGTACATAAAGTAACATAAATCAATTGTAATAAATGTTTTTAATTTAATAAAAAAACAACTGAGATAAATTTGAATTCAGTGTATTTATTTATTCACATTTCCTCATCATCATCGAAATCATGTAAATTAAATATCCTATTATCTAATATCACATCTTGATTATTTTCACCATCGAGAACCATAGTTAGTCGTCCTTTCTTGACAGCATTTTTTAGCTCTTGGAATTCTTCATCATCTTGATTGAAGTGTTCAGCAAATCTTTTTGGTAGATATGCATAATTTTCATTGTTGATTTCAACTGTTAGCGCTTGACCATACTTTGATGTTGGAAATCTTGCAACTTCAGTAATTTTGTATACTATTCTTCTCTTCAAATCCTTCAAAGATATGCGTTGGTTAGCTTTTTGAAGTTTTTTTGCTTTTGCAAAACTAATTTTTAAATATCTGCAGATGGAAAAGTTATTTGTTAATTATTGAATAGTTGAATAATAATGATCATATCAGTAAGTTAATATAAATTTATAAATATATGATAAAACTTACTTGTTGGTTTCTAACACTGAGCGCACTACAGTTGATGGAATGAACGAAGAGTGATGCTTAGTCTCTGTGCACGAGAATACATACTAAATCTCAAGTCCCCCACCAATAAAAAAGTTCCCTTTCTTCTCTTTACTGGAAGTTTTTAGGAGTGAGGGAACGTTGTGATTGGTTAGTATTTTGTGGGAGAAGGAAAATCAGGTTATGCTTATCCTTACTATACATTTTTTTAAGAGTAGGGGAACGTTGTGATTAGTTGATATTTTGTAGGAGAAGGAAAATCAGGTGATGCTTATCCCTACTAAAAATCTTTTCTTAGAAAATAGTTTTTACTTTCTATTTTACTAATCTTTTAATCTTTTAATTTTTTAATCCTACAATCTTCTTTATGGAATTTATAACAATAGATACGGCAAATATTTTTTGAGAAAAGCTACTAATTCCTGTTTGAACATGTTTTATAATATTTTCCAAAATTAAATTAAATGGGAATGAGGGAAGTAGAAAACATGATAATATCAAGTATAGTAAATATATATTCATTTATTAAAAAAACAGCCTGTATTTTTTATGTGTCTTTTGTTCTTACGTAAAAGAGCAAATAAATGTGTCAATATATACTGTAAAAAAAAGAAAAATTTCTGATAAATATTGACCAAAAAACAAAGAAGCATTTTACATAAATATAGTGTAAAAAAACTAAGTATCGAATTGAATATATGTGTACCTGAGCAATGTAAAATATTGAATGACTAAAAAGTTAAGTTGATGTGAGAAAGAGATGAATCGAAACTATCAAAATAATGATTTAAATATATCAAAGAAATACTGACTATATCAATAGAAAGAAAAGAAAAAAAAAAACTGTACAAATAAATCCAAAAATGATGTTCTGCTGCTTGGTGTGTCTTTTTTCTGTCCAAAGCACGAAAAACTGATGAATTGCCTCGAGACAGTAGAGGCTCTCTAAAAATGCCAACAATAGCTCCAATCAACAACGAAAAAAACCGAGTGCTCAGTTGATCTTTTCTTTTTTTCTTCTGCTGCCTAGGACATCTCCCGCAGGTTTGTCGCACCTCGCAGTAAGCAATTGCATGTGATCCCAGACATTTAAAACACATGAACCTGGTTCTCCTCATCTTGGCGAAATCATATCTGGCACCTGGGAGGCTATTCTCGAATGAATACGAGTCGACTCGTTCACACGGACCGGATCTCACATCTCTACTCAAGGCAAGATCCGTTCACGGACCTCGATCCGTGTGAACGATTCGACTCGTATTCATTCGAGAATAGCCTCCCAGGTGTCATGTCAATGAATGAGGTTGTACGACTTGCTCTGACAGATCTCACAGTGATAGCTCGTCGTAATGTTGTTGCTCCGTAATGAGTTCTCATCGAACTCTTTGCTCTTGGTGAAGCATTCAGTTGCTCCACCATCTCTAAGGCTGCGGAAAACCATTCAGGTCGTAGGTTCAGACTTGTTGGCTATCTTCTTTTCCCAGGAGGCTGCCAAGAAGCTGTGTAACACTTTTCCAACTCTCCGGACAATAACGTCATTCTGGTGGTCAACTGGTCGCCCCAGCTTCCGGAAAGCGAGTGACGAGTGGTGAACTCAAGATAATATTCTCGACAATTGTTTGGTCTTATAAACACCTTCTTCAACAGTGAGGTATTTGGTGTAAACCTAATATGAACTACCATTCTGCTCTAGTTGTTGTAGCTCTCATGCGAGGCGAGCAAGTTACGATTGCAACGTCTTGTGCGTATTACCGTGTTGCGGCCTCTGTCTCTCTGACCGACAGCTCACTGGCGGTGAAAACCTTCTCGTCCGCTACGTGTTTTGTCACCTCGTTGTAGATACAGTCCAAGTGATCACTCCTGCTTGGCGACGTAGGCCTTACTGAGGAAACTCTTAATAGTGGCTACCCGCTGGTTTGCCACAAGCTCCTCTGAAGTCAAGGCGGTCTCGAATATTGGCGACTCCACCTCAGTGGTGTCAGTCACGCCTGATGTTTTTGGGCGACCTCCATTTCCTTTAATATATTGAAAAAAAATTACTCATGTGTTACAGGCATTGTTTTACGGCAATTCTTCATTTTCTGACCAAAATACTTTTACATTATTGTTAAATCGTACACAGACACTTCCTGTTCGGCCGCCACTTACCATCAAATTTAATTATCTTGAAAATTTGCATATAACACTGGTCTCATAAAATATAATATTGATGAATATAGAAAGTTAACGACACTAAAACACGATAATAATGAAGATAATAATTGTTACACCAATAACGATATTTCAAGTTGATAATGTACTTTTCTGGACTTGGAATTGTAAATGAATCACAAACTTTAAAAATATGAATAAAGTCGATAAATTCGAGCTGTAAGGGGTCTGAGGATTTTTTTTTGTGAATAATACATATATATTTTTTTTTCTTTGCGAGTGTGAAAAACAAGAAATATTTTTGTTAATTTGAATACCTCTAAATCGGTTTTGTTCGATTCTTTTTATTAAAAATTCAATTTACAAAAAATGAACCAGGAGAATATAATTAGAAATATTATATTACGTTAAAGATAGAGCAAATTATAATATCACGAACGAAAAGATTAACGAAGTTGAAAAATGTTTTTTTAATAATTAATCTAATTAAATTCGCTAATAACGAGGTTATTTTTCCAATGTCAATTTAATTACCTTATTCAAATCATCTACAACAAAAAAACGAAAAATTAACTCAAATTTATTGTTTTGCGCGTGGGGTAATTCACTTCCGTATTTTTTTTTCAATATCGAGAAGAAAACAGTTATTTCGAGTACTATTGGTCATTATTCACTTACCTCGTTACAGGCGTTGTCGAAGGCCGATTTAAATATAAATTTATTGATATTCGGTTTGGTTTCTCGATTAACACTCGCTTATCTCGATAACGTCGAAGAAATAAAAAAAACGGCCAACCAAATTCAGTTTTTCAGACTTAATTATTATTATTATTATTATTATTATTATTATTATTATTATTATTATTATTATTATTATTATTATTATTATTATTATTATTATTATTATTATTATTATTATTATTATTATTATTATTATTATTATTATTATTATTATTATTATTATTATTATTATTATTATTATTATTATTATTATTATTATTATTATTATTATTATTATTATTATTATTATTATTATTATTATTATTATTATTATTATTATTATTATTATTATTATTATTATTATTATTATTATTATTATTATTATTATTATTATTATTATTATTATTATTATTATTATTATTATTATTATTATTATTATTATTATTATTATTATTATTATTATTATTATTATTATTATTATTATTATTATTATTATTATTATTATTATTATTATTATTATTATTATTATTATTATTATTATTATTATTATTATTATTATTATTATTATTATTATTATTATTATTATTATTATTATTATTATTATTATTATTATTATTATTATTATTATTATTATTATTATTATTATTATTATTATTATTATTATTATTATTATTATTATTATTATTATTATTATTATTATTATTATTATTATTATTATTATTATTATTATTATTATTATTATTATTATTATTATTATTATTATTATTATTATTATTATTATTATTATTATTATTATTATTATTATTATTATTATTATTATTATTATTATTATTATTATTATTATTATTATTATTATTATTATTATTATTATTATTATTATTATTATTATTATTATTATTATTATTATTATTATTATTATTATTATTATTATTATTATTATTATTATTATTATTATTATTATTATGTTTCTATCTTACAATTGCTGCATATCATAGTCCTGTATATATATTTTTATGAAACTTTTGTTTTATTCGAAACTGATTACACATAATTAATCAATAGTACATAATTCAAATTGGATAAATAAGGGGACTGTAGTTCTTTTATATACTGTTTACTCATTTTCTAGAAACCATGATATCATTGATATTCTGTATAATCACACCTTTTTTAAGTGAATATTCTTTGGCACACATAGGAATTTTATTTGCTAATGTCAAAAATGCGAATATATTTTCCAATATCCGGCAGTCAACAGTTATGTGTTTATTTTTGTAATTTGACTAAATCTTACATTCATGCATAATTTGACCTTCTCAAAGTTGAGAATTACATTTTTTGAGGTAAGAACATTTTTTTCAATTATTAATGATTGGTCTGGCATCTTCTATGTTATGATCCAGCAATATATACGAGTCTTTGACAACAAGTGTCCGAGTTTGGCCGTTAATGATAAACGTTGAACTTTTTCGAATCGTTCGTTTTCCGAGCTCTATCGCTTCATGCGTCGGAATAATATTAACTCGTGCTTTTATAACTACAGTTCCTAATGTCAAAACACCAAGAAGAATGACACTTGAAGCGATGCATGGAACAGCGATATCTGCAAAGGTTGTTGCAAGGTAAACCCATTTTTTTATTTCTGGTGTGAGTTCATCGATACCTTCTTCTAGCCACATTATAGGGAAAATGATATCGGGAAAATTTGATACTGCTTTTATATCCGGCTGGTGTTGCACTTTAAGATTCAACTGAACTCGTACTTTTCCCTCCATAGGCACACCAAGCTTCTGAAACGAATTGAAAAATAGTCGTGTATTAATGATAATACTCGGATAGTATAATTCTTAAATGAAATTGTTGAGTTTATTTTTATGAAACTTATTGCATCCCACGTCGGAATTGACGACAGGCTGAAGGTTGGAACAAGCCTGGTTATATAGTTTTTTTTATAATTTAAATCTTTCAAAAAATATAAATAAATTGTTACTTTATTTCCGATAGCTTTCATATTTAAATGAACGAAAATCCATGGACGCAACTTGAGATCAATAGTGGGTCTTTCACGTGAAAATCCAATGCACTATCATGTCAATTATCGAGGTATTGATAAAAGTGATTCTAAGTACTGAGGGAAAGCAGTAGCTAAGGAAAAGATGGAGCTAAGGTATTAATGTTGCTTACTATTTTAGTTTTTTTGGCTACATTAATTCCTTAGCTTCATCTTTTCTTTCCTACTGTTTTTCCTTGGTATTTATTTCATTCATTTAACAAATAAAATTGAAGCAATTTTTTTTAAAATACCAAGGAAAAGCAATAGCTAAGAAAAAGATGGAGCTAATGAATTAATAAAGGTTACCATTTTATTTTTTTTTGGCTACATTAATTTCTGAACTTTATCTTTACCTTGACTACTGCTTTTCCTTGGTATTTGAATTTATTGGAACGAATTGCCTTATTTTTATTATTTAAATAAATAGTTAAGTCAGTTAGACCACGGTTTCCGCATTAGGTAGAGTTAGGTAGCGTTCAGGGTACAGGGTATCAAGTATGCAAGAATTCTCAAAAAAGAAAACAAAAAAAAATCAGAAATATTATGTTCTACTAACAATCAAATATTTTCCATGTTCATCACCGAAATAACACAAATTTTACTAGTTTAAAATGTAAAACCAACGTTCACGCATTAAAAGGTAAATTTTACTTTTTCTTGAAGTAATGGAAGCGATAACAAAAATTAAATGTAAATTTCACGTCGCCAAAACGTAAAACACAGCTTCAATCTCATAACATTTTTTTTTGGTAAATTTTACTCGTTTCCTCTAGCTGTCCCTTATTTGTTCATAAAAAAGGTAAAATCTACTTTTTTTCTGTAAATTTTACCTTTTATTTTTCTCCGTATGAATTCCTTTTTATATACACACTCCAAAAGTATATTCACTCATAAACTACTTTTTTAATAGTTTTTTACGATAATTCATGCAAGTTATCGTTTAAAATATCAACTCAAATCAACCAATATCAATATAACCTTAATTGTTTTACTGGATCTTTTATGGATAGGCCTCGACTCATATAAATGAAAAAAGTAATAGTGACACTGAAAAGTGACACAACAAGATCAATTAAAGAAGTCAATTTGTAGAAAGTTTCAAAATGGAGAAATTGGCTGTTGTATTGAAGCCTTCTGTGTTATAGAAATATTTCGATCCCTTCATATTTGTTAATTGTCAATGCTATTTATCTTTTGAATTCAGATAACATCACAATGCAACATTAAAAAATAGCTGATAAACGATTGCATAAATACGCGAGTTAAATGAGTGATTTGTGAGGTGTAGAATCAATAAGCTTTAACACTCACTTACGCACTAGGTAGACTCAGTTCTTAGCTGGAGACCTATTTAGTCAACATCAACTTTTTAATTCAAATCATGGAATAGTGACGTTATACGTTCAGCCACTAGTCAATATGATCGAAAACCACAGACTGTCTATCGTTCTTTACTCCCAAAAAATTCATCGATGATGAATCAGTACATAAGTGGGTAAAAGGATACATTAGAAAATCAATTGCTGGAGCTAAGTCTTTCTCTACCATTTAACTAATCATAATATCTACTACATGTAAAGCAAATGATGTTGACATATGTGCTCTTTTCTTATTGAGCATTGAATGCATTCAGTTTAAATCTTTTCCAAAAAATCGATTTTTCTGATTTAGTTCTGGTAATATGAAATTAATTTAAGGCGACATGAAACGCGATTCTGCCTTATCTCGGGGTGCCCTGTGCTCACTGGAGCCCTATACTTTGATCGGAAAGACGAGTCTTACCGATCGGTTAAGAGACAACTTAAGATCTAATGAAAGAGCGATTTCTCTCTTTATTTTTATTGTAAACAAACATTACTGTTTACAATGAATTATCAAAATTATTATCTGTTTTTATTAACAACAATATAATAATAAAGCATATGAATTTTGTTTATATGCGACAAGTGTCTAATAATTAATATTATTAATTAATTAAAATAATTATTAATATTATTATATTAATATATTCAATCATTGATTCTTTTTCGAATCCAAAATTTGCAAGACACTAAATTCTGTGTTTTCCACAGTGATTTGTTCTCAATAATAATTATATTGAGTCATTGATTCATTGATTCTTTTCCGAATCTCAAATATAACGACATGTCTAATTCTGTGTTTACCACAGTTATTATTTATTAATAATAATTATATTAATAATTTAATTGAATGATTCTTTTTCGAATCTCAAATACTACGACATGCATAATTCTGTGTTTACCACAGTTATTATTTATCAATGCTAAACGACCAACATAATCCGGATAAAAAAATATAATAAAAGGGTTCGAGGACAACATGTCAGATATATTAATAGTGTTTTATCTTCAAGTCCTATCATATGGCCCTAACACATTTTATAAATTATCATTCAATATAAGTATTAATTAACAGATATAAGAAATATTGCAACCTTCAAGGTAGTCATTGGGTTGAATTAAAGTGATAATTGAATTTTCGAAAGTAAAGTCCTTGAAACCTCCATTACATAGTTTTTTAAAAAAATCTATCGGAGGTTTTGGGGACATCAAGTTAAAATGATAACAAAGAAGTCCTATTATATGGCCCTGATACATTTTATGAATCATTATTCAATATGAGTATTAATCAATAGATATAAGGACTATCGCCACCGTCAAAACAGTCATTGAGTTATTTTAAAAAGATAAGTAAATTTTTAAAAGAAAAGTCCTTGAAACCTCCATTACATAGTTTCAAAAAAAAATCTATTGGAGGTTTTGGGGACATCAAGTTAAAACGATAACAAAGAAGTCTTATCATATGGCCCTGATACATTTTGTGAATTGTTATTCAATATAAGTATTAGTCAATAGATATAAGGACTATTGCCACCGTCAAAACAGTCATTGATTTATTTCAAGAAGATAAGTGAATTTTTAAAAGAAAAGTCCTTGAAACCTCCATTACATAGTTTTTTAAAAAAATTTATCGGAGGTTTTGGGGACATCAAGTTAAAACGATAACAAAGAAGTCTTATCATATGGCCCTGATACATTTTATGAATTGTTATTCAATATAAGTATTAATCAATAGATACAAGGACTATTGCCACCGTCAAAACAGTCATTTGGTTATATTAAAGGGATAATTAAATTTTGAAAAGAAAAGTCCTCGAAACCACCATTACATAGATAAATTCTTCATGCATCGGTTGTTTTGAGGACTTGTGTCAAATCTTAAATTTTATGTATTAAAAATGTAAAATTTACTACATCTATTTTTTGTACCTTCTAAATTCATGCCAACACAATACTAAAATACAAAGGCTTCGAATAAATAAGGTAAGTGAAGGGTTGAAACAGTGTCATAACGATAGTCCTCAAAAGTACCAAACGATGAAAATTTTTTTATTTTGGTGTATACAATAAAATCGTCTTATACATGAATGTACATTGATGTACAAAGTTCAATTACTGAATAAAATCGCAAAAAAAAAAAATGTCCCCGAAACCACCACTGGATATATATATATATATATATATATTATATATAATATATATAAAATAATAATATAAATAAATAAATATAAATATAATAATTAATTGAAAAACCACATGCATAAGTACATGAATGTATAGGTATGTTTCCATTCATGTATAAATACCTATACATATTTATATTATTATGTGTACATATATATTATATTATTATATTACTATATTATTTTGTATATGCATAATAATATAATAATTAAATTCATGAGTACATATATAAAAATATTACGATAAAAAAATTTTATATTAATCTCTTTTTAGAATTGTTCAATATGAACGCAGAACGTTGTGAAGAGACGGAAAAATTGTCATTATCATCACAAATCCCTGATGAATCTAAAATGGATAATGATCCAAACAAATTGAATGTTGATCAAAATAATCAAAACGAAAATGGTAATATTAATACTTATTCTTGACTAAATTGTAATTCAAAAATATTATTACTAAAACTAATGTTTATTATAATAGGTATGCTTGAAAAAACAAAAACCAATCTAAGTCCATCAGTCGTCGAGACTCAAGTTTGCCATCCTGATTCAACTGATCAAATACTACAGGAGAAACAACTACAATTTTATCAAGTACTAAACGTTCACAGCGATATCCTTCTAGACAACGATAATTCATAACAAAAAAAAAAATATATATCAAATAGTTAATAAAATGAACAATAATATGAATACCGACCGTAATATAAATTGTCAAAAACAACAGAAAAATCAATAAAAGAAACTTATAGAGTCATAACTTCAATCACTCCAAAAAAAGTTTCACTTCCCCCGCGCGTACTCGCAACACGCATAATTTTTTTTCTATTAAACCATTACTCTTTTTTTCTGTAGTTATGACAAAGTTCATACGCGTTAGGGACTGTGCTAGAGTCGTATTACTCTACTCGTTTTATAGCCGAAAAAATAAACCTCACATCATCTATGATTGAGCATATATAAAATAAAAATAGAACAAAAAATATAAAGCATAATGGAATAGAATTACTCAATAAACTCATAAGTAAACTGCGAATCAGTTTGCATCTTTCCAGCAATCCATATTGAAACTCAGGAACCAAGCTAGAAAAACGTTTACCACGAGGTGATGTTGTAATGAATATCTACTGGATGCAGCTTGCAAGAAACACAATATAGCTTATTCTAAATTCCTGCAAATATTACAGCAAGAAACGGAACTGATGACATTTTAGACGGTGGAGCTGCTAAACGTATTATTGCAAAAAATGCAGGCCTACATAAGAGAGCAGCTGCTGCATCTGTGCAACGAAGCTAAAGACGAAAGTTGGTATGAGTTGTGTTACTGGAAAGTTTGTTGCAAAAACATAAAAAAAAAAACAATAAAATCTATAATAAAAAAAAAGAAACCTTGAGTGTTACCCCGTGATTTTCTGAATTTTATAGCTATATTCTTGACCCTCACTTTTTCTCAGTATTATTATTTCAAAACCTGAGGATACATTTATAAAATCTAGTGGCATCCCTTGATTTAGTGCGAGTTGCCCTGTTGATATCTCGTAATTGCTTCAAATTAGCTTTCTCCCGTGAAATTCACAGGGTACCACAAGATAAGATAAAAAAAACAACGTGATTTTCTCAAGGCTTCCCTTATTTGACTTCGTCATCGTTGCCAAATTCAGTCGAAGTCAAATTAGGTGATGCCTTGAGAAAATCGAGTTGCTTTTTTAATTTCTCTCGGAGCACTTTTTTTTAATACTGCTTGTTCTAAGGAAGTAAGTTTTTTAAAACAATATAATAATTAATTGAAAAAATATCGGCTATTTTTTAAAAATATTTTTAAGAGATAAGATTGCATGTATGTTTTTTATTAAATCAATAAAAAGCCCAAGGAAAAGCAGTAGGTAAGGAAAAAATGTAGCTCAGGAATTACAGTTGCCAAAAAATTATTTTTCGAGCACATATAATTCCTTAAAACATAATTCTGTGGCAACATTAATTTCTTAGCTACATCTTTTCCTTAGCTACTGCTTTTCCTTGGAATTTTTTTTTCTTTCAAGAATAGAAACAATATATATTTTATTGGATAAATAAAAAATACGAAGAACAAGCAGTAGCTAACGAAAAAATGTAGCTCAGGAATTAATGTTGGTGAAAACATAATTTTATTTGCTACATTAATTCCTTAGCTACATTTCTTTCTTAACTACCGCTTTTTCTTGGCCCTTTTTTTTTTTTTCTTAAATAAAATTACATGTATTTTATCAATTAAAATCTCATTGACAAGACGTAGCTAACGAAAAGACGGATTGAAAGAAAGTATAAATTTTTTTCATTCAAATTAATTAAAATCAATTGAAATATCATGTCTTATTTTATTCCTAGCTATTTGCTATAACATGTTAATTAAAATATATTAATAAATGTAATAAATCTTATTATTCAATATTTTTATTTTTTTATTTTTATTTGTATATATTTATTTTCAACTATTCTACTTATCATTAAAAAAATTTTCTATTTTGCATCAGTTGAACGTCTTTCTTATTAAATACGAATTTTTATTTACTGTCACGTTAGCGCCCGATAGCTTAGGGGATAAGACACTGGCATTTGGAAGATAGGTTTATCTAGGTTTAGGTAGACGTAGGTTCGAATCAAGGTCAGGACATACAAAAAAAAAAAAAAAAATTTGTGAGCCATCTAGACTCGCGGATTTATTATGTGTAAACATTTTCATACAATTATTGTTGTTCAGTAATTTTCAATAATCAATGATTTTAAAATTTCAATATATCGATTTTTTTTCCTAATTTTACATCAACGATTGATAAAACTCATTAAATAGAAAAAAAAGTTCAAAAAAAAATTTTTTAATATATTACGAATATTTTTCGAGTTATCGATATTTTTCTGGTATTGGTGGTAATTTTTGTTTCGTAACTGATAATATAATAAAGCTAAGGAAAAGATGTAGCTAAGTAGAATATTTTGGCTGGTAAAAATATGTAGATATCGTTTGTTTGGCTATAATTGAGACTTAGTAAAAAATATAGCTAAGGAAAAATTTAGCTAAGGAAAAAATTTAGCTGAGGAAAAGATGTAGCTGAAGGAAAAATTAAGCTGATAAAAATACGTTTGGCTATAACGGAGACTAAGTAAAAAGTCTATCAGATGAGTAAAAAATCTAGTTGCTCAGTTAAACATATAGCAGTTTAAAAAAAAAAAAAAAAAAATGAATATATCGAAATTTTTATTTTGTCGTTCTTTTTTACTCGAAAAGTTTTATTATTAGCCATTATTATAGTTGCAAAAAAATATATATATTGAAATTTATAAATTATTATCTAAATTTTTATCAAAACATTTTTTTCTCCTTGACGAGCTTCATTGATTGATATTAATAAATTTTAGAATGAATCGTTATTTTAATATCTATACGATAGAGAACCGAAAAATAGCTGTTTCTTCCATACTTCAACTCCATTTTTAACCACTCTGCACATGTATAGGAATTTTTCCCGTATTTTTCCCGTAATCTTGAAAAAATTTTCTATAAAAACCAAATAAAAAAACATGTTGTCTGGGATATGATAACATCCTCTGAAAGTGTCGATATAATACATTTGTATTTGTTTTATTAATATTTTTTTATTTTTATTTATATTAATCGCATTTAGTATGTTAAGGTACATTCTCAGCTACCTTCCGAATATAAGAATTTCTTAAAATTTATACAGTATTCAATTGAAATATTGATAAATCATTTCGTGAAATAATATATTATGTTACAGACTTATTTTTTTTATAATAATTAATTAAAGTTGGCTACTTTTAGAGAGGTTAAACATGGGCTCTTATGGGAGGGGATGTTTGAAATTTTTTTGATCATAACTAAATTACATTTCTAAATATAAGATTTTATTGAAAAACTGATAGATAATAGTAAAAATAATAAGGAATTTTTTAATACCTGGTTTATATGGGGTTAGAGAACTGATTTCGTTATTTTAATTAAAAATATGTGGTAAAAAGTTGTTTTTTTACTGATTTTCTAATGAAGAGCCATAATATTGAAAAAGCGGGAAAATTTAAACTTGCATAAAAGAAATTTGATTACAAAATAATGGAGCATCATAAATGCAAACATTAATGAAAATATTATTAAAAATGTTTTTATTAACTATATAAAATTGAGATTGATAATAAATATTAATATTAATTGGATATAAATAAAAAACTTCATACTGATACAAATCAGTGATGCATACTAACAAAAAAAAATTTTTGTGTGCAATATTGAAATGAATAAATATTATAGAATAATTGTTTTTATCAATATATAATTGGTTTTTATTGGAATATATTGCATAAGATTAATTAATAATGGAAAAAATAAATTGTTAACACAAAAAAAATGATCACGAAAAGTTCAAACTTTTGGTTTTTTGGGGTTGGTAGGACAAAATCTCCAATGTAAAAAGCATAGGATTTTATTTAGGACACGCCCACAAAATCTAGCTGAGAATGTACCTTAAACGGTTTTGAATAATTGAAAATCAATAAATATCGACAGATGAAATATCATATGTAATTGAATCCTAATAATATCCATATTGAAACTTTGAATATCACTGTGTTTTTTTGAACGTAATACATTATACTCCTTAAAAAAGGCACTTTTTAGTTTAAATCAAAAATTATTTTCTAAACTAAAAAGTACCTTTTTTAATACACTATAATAAACTGAATAATTGTGATTATAAATATTCATCAAGTACTTGGGCATATCTGCGCTTCGCGGGTTTTTTTCCGTGACTTTTTTTTTAACCAAAAATTATAGTCAAAAGAATACTATTTTAGACTTTATATAGAGCCTCATACGTATTGCTTTAATTTTTTCCCAGCTGTATACGTATTGCTTTGGATTTTCTGAGCCTCATACGTATTGCTTTGTATTTTCTAAGCCTCATACGTATAGCTTTAAATTTTTCCAGCTCCATACGTATTGCTTTATTTTTTTTGAGCCTTATACGTACTGCTTTAATTTTTCTCTTAGGTTATTTTTTTAAAATCACAAAATCAAATTTACAAACTATCATAAGATATAACCACCTAATTTTTTATATTTATATTTTTATTTCACCTATTCTATTTATTTAAAAGGGAAAAAATGAGTTACTTTTGTATATAAAAATTAACAATTTTTGTTTTGATGTTATATATAATATTATCCTATCACGTTAAAAAAACGTGTGTAAAAAAATGACCCATTTCATAAGTTTACGTGTAATGACCCATAGATTTTTTTATTTAGAATTTTTTTTCATTAAATATATAAAATATAAAGTTATAACACTCATATTATATTGAAAACGTTGAAAACTAGCGAAATCGAACAAAAAAAAAAACCTTTAGCGTAATAAAAAAATTATGGAATGACCCATATAAATTTTTTTTTTTTATCTTGAAGCAGACTTCATTCTCGATGATTTAATATAATAAAAGATTTTTCCCATGCATAATTGACGCTTTTAGATCGATTCTTACGTCGAAGTAAGAAAACTCCATGTATTTTAAACGGGAAAGTTCACTCTTATAGGGGGTGGCTAGGATGAAAATAAAAATTTCTTATATAGCCCAAAAATTTTTTTAATTTTTTTTCAACGATATTAGGGGGCGGCACGATGAAAATTTTGCCATCACCCAAATAAGAACCACCCTAATATATACAGTGTCGTTGTCTTCTCGACACATGTGCTACGACCAATTTTGTCACTGAAAATTTAGTGTCTCGGTTAAATCTTCCAATAACTGAATGTAAATTGCCGATCGGCGGCATAAACTCAATGAACTCTTTTTCCAAAGGTGTAGTAGAAATTACCGTTCAAGCTCATCATAATCCTTATCAACAAACACTCACATTTCTTGTTGTTTCGAAAATTGTCGATGCGACTCCTTCAGAGCCATTTCCGAGAGAGTTGATTCACATCCCAAAGAACCTGAAATTAGCTGACCCAGAATTTCACATTCCTCGGTCAGTTGATATGCTCATCGGATCTGGTCCTACTATCGCTTTATTATCTGTTGGTAGACTGAACTTGTCTCAACCGAATTATCATTTTTATTTACAAAAACCATTGCTAGGCTGGGTCGCAGCGGGTTGCACAAAGATCAAACTTCCAGTCGAGGCTCAGACATGTAAATTATCCACTCTGGATGAACAAATACACAAATTCTGGTGCTTCGAAGAAATAGTACCAGAAAAACGTAAATCAAAAGACGTCGAATGTGAGAATAAATTCATTGAAACGGTCAGTCGAAACGAAGAGGGAAGATATATTGTACGTTTACCTTTTCGCGATGGGAGTCGACCTTTGGGCGATTCATACACGTCGGCTTTAAAACGTTTTCTATCATTAGAACGTAAATTTGCTGTTAATCCAGAATTAAAAACAGAATATACAAAGGTTATGCAAGAATATATCGGGCATATGTCAGTTGTTTCTTCACCCGATAATGAGGGTTATTACTTTCCTCATCATCCTGTTTTCAAAATGAGTAGTGCCACTACAAAGCTCAGGGTTGTATTCGATGCTTCAGCTCAATCTAGTACTGGTAAATCATTAAACGATTTACTATTGCCAGGTCCAACCATTCAAGAGCGTATTTCAATTAAATACATTGACGTTTGGAGTATCTTCATCTCCATTTTTAGCCATAAGAACTTTACATAAATTACCCGACGATGAGGCTGAACGATTCCCAGCCGCATCGAAAATTCTAAAGGAAGATTTATATGTAGACGATTTATCATCTGGTGCAGAATCTCTCGAAGAAGCACGAAAATTGCGTGATGAACTAATTCAACTGCTGAAAAGCGGTCAATTTAACATACGACAATGGGCATCTAATGATCGCCGCTTATTAAATGACTTGTCAGACATAAATATAAATGCACATTTTTTGTTAAACAAAGATGATACACTCAAAACTTTGGGCGTCTTTTGGGACCCCAAGAACGATTCAATTTGATATGCTGTCAAGGATATCGTACTTCCATCTCGAATTACAAAGAGACATGTCGTCTCAGAAATTGCGAAAATTTATGACCCTTTGGGACTATTAAGTCCAGTCATTCTTTATGCTAAAACCATCATGCAAAGACTATGGAAAGCAAAGGTTGATTGAGATAAATCTATCCCTGAAATCCTTTGTAAAAGAATTAAATTTATTAAACGACATTAGGTTTGATCGTCGCATAACTAACGACAACTGATTTAGATATTCAATTGCATGGATTTTGTGACGCCAGCATGGCTGGATATGGTGCATGTTTATACATGCGGTCGTCACTATCCGACGGCAAGGTCGTTAATCAATTATTATGTGCTAAATCTCGCGTTTCCCCATTAAAGGTCACGGACGATAGCAGTATTCCTCGATTGGAATTGTGCGGAGCACAATTACTAGTACGATTGTACGATGAGGCCAGTCGAGCATTTAAATTTACTCCAACAAAAATAATATTCTGGTCTGATTCCACAATTGTGTTACATTGGATCAGTACTCAGGGTCATCTATTGAAAACTTATGTAGCCAACAGAGTCATTGAAATTCAAAAAAAATCTGTCGGCAAGGGTTGCGTCATGTGCGGTCTGGCGATAATCCAGCCGACCCCTTGTCGAGAGGCCAATCTCCAAAGGCATTTTTGAAAAATAATAGGTGGTCTACAGGCCCTATCTGGCTTTGTAGGCAAGAACACGAATGGCCTAAAACCCCAGTGGTGGTCGGTTCACTATTAGAATTTAGAAAAAACGTATGCATGCTTTCTGATGCTAGACCTGGTCAATGCACTCTTTTCACTCAACCACAAGACAAACCAGATTTTTGGCAACAACTACCATTCAATTCATATAGCCGTCTTTTAAAATTTATTGTTTACGCCATGCGCTTTCGACACCGTAGGAAGGCCGCAAGATTAATTACCACATCGAAAATTAAATCTGCCGAATTAAAATTAATAAAATGCATCCAAGCCAAATATCTTAATACAGTCATGGTAGAGTTAGAAAAGAGTGGAGTGACAAAGGAAAGGAAAACATCTGTTCTTTCTCCGTTCATGGATGACGAAGGTGTTCTTAGAGTAGGTGGTAGATTGAGAAAATCGAATCTGTCGTTCCACCACAAACATCCAATACTCCTTCCAAGTCGTAATCCTATAATTAATCTTATAATTAAATCAATACATAAACAACAATTACATGCCGGAATTCAAGCAACATTACACTCTATATGCAAAAAATTTTGGGTTCTAGATGGTAAAAACCAGATAAGAAAAATAGTCCATAAATGTAGAAATTGTTCTCGATTTAATGCAAAGGTTGTAAATTATAAAATGAGCGATCTTCCAAGCGCGAGAGTAACATCAGCTATGGCATTTGAAAGAGTAGGAATAGATTATTGTGGACCATTCTTTGTAAAGGAGAAAAAATTCCGTAATAGAAATAAAATAAAAGTATATGTTTGTGTATTTATATGCATGGTAACGAAGGCGGTGCATTTGGAGGTAGTAACAGATATGACGATGCAGGGGTTCCTTGGAGCCCTGCGACGCTTTATAGCTAGAAGGGGCACACCACGTCACATATTTTCTGACAATGGCACAAACTTTGTTGGTGCGAATAATGATTTGAAAGAATTATACAATTTATTGCAGTCAAACAAATTTAAAAATACTGTTAATGACTTTGCGACAGGTGTGCTTCCGGAACCTATAACGTGGCATTTTAATCCCCCACTAGCACCCCATCAGGGTGGTTTATGGGAGTCAATGGTAAAATTGTTTAAACACCACTTAAAAAGAGTTGTAGGTGAGTCATTGTTCACCTATGAAGAATTTGAAACATTTACGATTGAAATAGAAGGTGTTTTAAATTCCAGGCCAATCACCCTATTATCCTCAGATCCAAACGATTTCTCTGCTCTCACTCCCGCCCATATACTGATCGGTAGACCCATAGGTAAACTTCCAGAACCAGAAATAGATCTCCGGTGTACACCAACGAATCGCTTAACCATCTGGCAACATATTACAAAGGTCAGACAAGACTTTTGGCATCGATGGCGATTTGAGTATCTACATGAATTGCAACAACGATACAAATGGGTCAAGGACGAGCCAAACTTGGAAATAAACACTCTAGTCCTTATCAAGGACAAAAATGTATCATGCCTACAATGGCCAATGGGTCGTGTGATAGCAGTTCATCCTGGAGACGATGGGGTGGTGCGGACAGCATCGGTCAAGACAGCCCATGGAGTGTTTAAACGTTCTGCAGAACTGCTGTGTCCATCACCTCTCGATCTTTAATAAATTTATTTTGCCCATGTTAATTTTAGTATAATAATAACGTAACATCAATTGAGACAACATGTAAAGTTGTTAGAAATTTCATAGCTTGCACGCCTAGTCGTGGCTATGTGTAGAGGTCTAATTAAATTCCTTATAATTCATTCAATCTAACGTAACAACTTATTAAACTCTTTTTGATTAAAATCATGTAATACTTTATAAATTAAATTGGATATTCATTTACGGTACTGATCTTGGTTTCCATGGTTTCCAGATCCTCGCGAGAATTCGAGTACTAAAACAAAAGACGACTCCATGGTGGTCGCATACTGTAACTTACGAATTGTCACTCACAACTAAAAATGTTAAAATATGATTATTGTTTTTTAAAAAAAAAAAAATTTTCTTAAAAAAAAAAAAAAAATTGTAAATGTAATTGTAATACATGCCATTTAATGTTTCATGGCACATCAATACCATTACAATATATTGATCGTCACCCTCTCAACGGGGGGAGTATGTTCCGTCGGATGACGGCTTCTCGAATAATTTGTAATATTTTTGCAGTGTAAATAATTGAGAGACACTAACAGAGAAGCCTTGCGGGGTAAAATAAAATAAAAAAAAAAGAAAAATAAATAGCGACCTTCGAGGTCGCTGCCAGGTAAAACCAAGGGTTCTAACCCAAGGTTAAAAGACAAAAAATGAATAAACAAACGGCTTGAGCGCTCTTGCCTGAAACCCTGGCTTTAACATCTTGAAAGGATGTCGGTTAAACAATATAGAGAAAGCGTGGAAAATGCAATACATGTTGCCTTGCAAGAAGTTTGGGGCTCTGGGCGACCTTAGCCACCCAGGATGCTTCTCGCAATTCACAAAAGACACAGATTTCTCTATATAAGAAAATAACATGTTTTTCCTCCTCCAAAAAAAAGGTGAAGAAGTTCGCCATGAAAATACACTGAGAGGTGTATTCATTCGATCACGAACACTCTTAGTGATACCATCTCAATTATTTAGCAGCCAAAAATATAAATATTAAATCAATTGTTAATCATCATTTAACTCATTCATTCACATTCATCACGTATTGACAATAAAACAACATCATAATAAAAACATAATCAGGAGATGTTTTTTAATTAATACCATTCCATTTCAGATGGGGACGTGATGTAGTGTCGGCTACTACAGCGCGATCTCTATTTCTTTTTTTTTTTTTTTGTACTAAGTATTTTGCTTAGTACAAAAAGTTTTTTTTTTTATGTAATAACCATGGACACTGACCACCAGCAAATTTTTTAAAAAGTTCTTAATATATAAGTACATTGTCTTCACTATTTCAGAACTTTGTTTTCCAAAAGTCTCTGACTCTGACCAGAATTTTGAAAGACTTTTTAATATATAGATACATAGTTCTCACTATTTCGAAGCCTTGCTATCTATCTCAATATCCAAGTAACAAATCTATATTCTATTCACAGGTCACTAATCTTTCCTCAACTTTATTCTAACTAAACTTGAATCACACACCAATATGAAAAAGTCGATTAATAGAAATTCTTTCGGAAGCAAAATCGGTCCCATGCATTTCTAAAACGGGCCAGTTAACAATTTTATCAGACATCGTCCAGAGGCAACGAGCGATAGTATGGCAAAGCGCCCAACGAGGAATAGTATGGCTAAATGCCCAACGAGGGAACAACATCCCGTACAAGTTTTGTCTGGTGCGTCAGTGACGCCTGCGGTATATCTTCGCCCCCTCCAAGAGAAGACAACACAGTCTAGTGGGGCAGTCATCACTAAAGAAGTTAGGGTAGTTCTAGATAGAATAAGAAATAAATTTGAGTCGGCCGTGGTAACCCCCTTTAAAAATATAAAAGTCTCGCGTCGTTCTTCTGGAGCTCCAGCTCCAACTCCGTCTCATGGTTTGCATTTAAGGAGAGGGAAATCGTTTAGTAATGCAATTGAACATGGCCAGGTCGACAGTTGTGTCTGGTGAAGTTCGGGGGCTAATTGCTGCAAAGCATCTTGACATTTTGTTATTACAAGAACCATATGTCATAACGCTTCAAGGCAAAAAAACCATTCCAGGTTTCGGAAGTTCTAATACAATTTTTACAGATTTCAGGAATTCACTATAGGCTGCAGTTTCTATTCGTAATCCATCATATGCAGGTCTTTTTATTTCAGAGCTCAGTAACTCACACTGTTCCTGAGTTGAGATCCGAGCTTCCAATTTCTCCTTTTACGCTGTGTCAGTGTACTTCCAATGCAAAGACAAGGATAAGAGCGGGAGAAACACCTCAGTCGTCTTTCGAAAGGCTTTCTTCATCGGCTGAGGGGGCAGAAAGATTTGATAGGGTTAGATGCTAATACACATTTACCTCTCTGGGGCGGTGCTAAGACTGACGAAGAAGAAAAAATGCTTGAAGCATTTATTGTGAAGCATAAGCTTGTCATAGCTAATGACATTGCTCAAAGCCCAACGTATTGCACTGCTAGGGGATCGTCTTTTATTGACATAACACTAGCAACGACTGGACTTGATCAGATGATTAGCAACTTGCAACTGACGACTGGCGACCATGTAGCTGTCGACATCAGACTTGGAGCACCAGGAGTGGATCGAGGCAATCGCGGGACTTCTCTTAATCGGTTTAACGTACGTCACGCTCCAAACTGAAAGCACTTTAACTTGATTCTGCAGAAGATGTTGAAATAATGGCAAAGACACTTACAGAGGTACTCATCAAGGCCTGTGAGAAGTCAATACGCAAGAAGAACCCTTGACAGACGAACTCGAAGAGCAAAGGCGCTCAGTTTGCCAATTACGTCGCAAGGTCCGTTAAGATAAAAATAATTTAGAATGAGTGTCATCATATAAGAAAACTTTAGGTAAATATAGGGATGCAACAAGGTCTACGCGCATTCAATACTGGCATGACTTTGTAGCATCCATAGGTGGTACGGGCTGGGAAAATCCCCGTCAACAGTGCAATACATACTCTCCGCAAGGAAAATGAAACGACCAAAACGATGCTGGAAACCGCCCAGTATCTCTTAGATACACACGTCTCAGATGACGAAGTAGAGATAGATTCACCGGAACAACGCGCCCTCAAGGAAAGAATAAGGATTGCACCAGAAACACAGGACGCTCCAAAATTCGACATGCTAGATGTAGCGACTGCGATTCAATCTTTAAAAAATGGTAAATCACCTGGCCTTGACTTTATTGGAGTCGAGGTGTTTCAGAAAACTCCTTTTGGATTTGGAGTAAAGGATGTTTGGAACTTCTTGAAAGATCCTAGAACCTTCGCTGGCATTCCTAATGAAACTTTCGAGAAGCTATTAGGCCTTCAAACCAATGTCTCCGAGAAACAATCGCAAATTCTTTATGGCTGAAATCGGTTATTACGCATGGTTGCAAACCATTGATCTGATGCTGTATTTTGTTTTTGGAAATCTGTTCTAACGCAGGCATTTGAACAATGCGCGGTGAAAAATGAAGAACGCCCATTCTGATCTTCGCGCTTTTGAAAACCGGTGACTGATGGGCTGTTTCAAACACCGGGTGCCCATTGGGAATACTTAGATTATCAGTTACGCAGTGCTACTGTGCGCATAGTAGTTGGTAATCCCGGAAAACCGAATCGATCAGTTACAAGCATGTTACCAACTCTGGGCATGTCATCTTGAAAGATGGACAATTTTCTGCTGTAAATTATAATATTTTTAAATGCGAGAGACACGACATATACGTGAGTGACCACCATAAGGTGTGAACTGAAATTATTTATGTGGTTAAGTAAGTAAGGCTCTAGAGTTTCAACTAGAAGATACCGTGCTTGAGTCGTAGTGATGTCAAGTATTTATGGAAAAAATTCAGGAATTTATCATTACGGGAATATTATGTAAAAAATATCAAATTATCGCGGAATTATTACATTGCAGATTGAATATTTCACAGTGTATTCACGAGTTATTTTATATTCTACGAAGGCTATATAAATTATTCGTGAATATAGCATTAAATATTTCGGTATGACATGGTAAATATTGGACCTTTACCAAGAAATTTATGAATACAAAAAAAAACTCTAAAAAAGTTAGTAAAACATAGACGAATTTTCAAGTTACCGATTTATATTTACAGATGTATTTTTACGACTCAATTTTTAATGAACAAACAAATTTTGAAGGCCTTACAAAATATTAATTATTCGTTTTGATTTATTTTAATTATTCTATGATTATTTGCCTGTTTTAATTTTGGTTTTACATATTCTTTCTTTTTTTTGGTACGTAACATTATAAATAAAATTTGTTTTATCATCAAAATCATTCTTCGTAAAACTAGATGGCACAAACAACGCTTCTGCAATTTGGGGGATAAAATTTAGGTTGGGAGCCCATGATGTGAGTTGTGAGTGCTTGTAGAGATTATAATTATAAAAATCAATTACAGTGAAGAATCGATTATTATTAAGAAAAAAGTTTTAAAAAACAATTTTAAGAGTCTGTGTTGTGCCAAACAGTAAAAAATCGAATTTCACTTTTGTTTTGTATGTAAGTAGATTGAAGAAAATACTAGTTTGTTTACATTTTGTAACATCAAGTTGTCAAAAAAAAAAAAATTACATATATGTTATGAATTTTGCATGGTGTTTTATATTCAGCATCGTTTTTTATATTCTAGATTTCTAGTAGTTCCTAATAGATTGTTCCTAATAGTTGTTGTGAATTTTGCATGGTCTTTTATATTGTAACGATTCTCGTTGCCTTAAAGACTAAGCCACATAGACAATGGTTCGACTCTTCAACTAGCGACATCATCAACATCAAGTCATATTAGAGTAGGGCAAATCCCCCCTCTTTTTCATATGTAAAATTGAGTTAAATAATTAGGAGTGAAAAACTCGCTCTCTTGTCTTTGAGACGTCAGACTGACTGGACCTTTGTTTTAACCAGTCGTCTGGCGACGGTGAGTTTGAGGTTATTTTTGTATGTTGAACATGGTGGATCAACTTTTGCTTAACTTGGATTTTGATGATCAACTCAAGGCGGATCCTCGAGTTGATTATGATACTTTTGATACTTTTGATTATTAGATTTAGCTTCTTAATTATTAATTAATTAATATTTTGTTGGACGCGGTTCCTTTTAGATTAGGATTTTTGAGATAATTATGGATTAGTTTATTTTGTATTTGAGTTACGTTGGCTAAATGAGTTACGTTGATAATTGAGTTTGTTTGATAAATAAATATAAAGTAAATGAATTAATTGTGTTTCTTTTGTTATTATTTTGGGGTATTTATCAATTATTATTTTCAAAATTCAATTATTATAACAGCTTTATCCGGCCCTTCTACCAAAACCCACACACTGAGCGACCCTGCGGCTTTCCTCTAGATTCCTTGTTTCGGTTGTTTTATTCATTGTTTGATTATATTATTGTCCAGGTATGAATGTGTTCTGAGCGCGAGATTGTGTTATGCCTTTTTCGGGTTTTAAGGTGATTTGAAAACCCCTGATTTTTAATAAATACGTTTCTGGATACAAATTATTATTATTATATATGTTGGATTATTGGATTTTAGTTTGGTTTATTAAAATGGACAATTTATAGGTAAAATGACGGTAACAAGCGGTCCGAGAAGATAACTGGCAGAAATGTCATGTTACAATATTCAGCATGTAACTCAAATCTTGCGCAGAATAAATAGAATCTAGTGAACAATTATTTTAATATTTACATATGTTTAAATATATATAATCAATATTTTTATATATGCATATATATATATATAGTAAAATTGCACGATATAAAATTATATTGCATGATGTCATTCAAAAATGATACAAAGTTTTGGGCTTTTAAAAACAATTGTATTTGTACACATATGCATGCATACATACATAAATATTCCTGTAAATCATAATATGAAAATTATAATTGTAATAACCATTATTTTCTATAATTACGGATATTATAAGGCGAATTTTTACAAACTTTTTTATGTTTGTAGAATTGCCATGATCAGATTATCTCATACGATAAAATCGTGCATGCTTTTTTATTTTCCCTAATAGCTTATTTAAACATAAGTTAGAAATTGTATTTGTGCTTGCATACATATTGTTATCATTAATTATGTGAAAATTATAATAATTTCACATATATGTTTCAATCTTTCTCAAGTTTGAGACGTCATTATAATTTGTTATTGTATGCATATTAGACCTGTTCAAAAAAAAAAGTTTTTTTTTTTTTGTGCTTTCCTGAGGTCTAGGTTTGTTCTTTATGATGACACAAAAAAAAATATAAAAAAATTAGCAGGCTCAAAAAAAATCCTAAACAAAAATTTTTTTTATTTTCTCTTTTGTGTTATCACAAAGAACAAATTTAGACCTCAGGAGGGCACAAAAAAAAGTTTTTTTTTTCTGGACAGGTCTAATGCATATGGTGCATTCTGAATCACTTCAGCTGGTCATCTGCCTGACCCTCACGGATTGAGTTGAAAATTTTTTTATATGTTGTTTTTGGCTTTTTATGAAGCCTGATTTTTTTTGAAAATTTTGTAACGTGATTTAGAGGGTAAAGTAGAGTGTTTTAATGTTAATTCTCTTCTTTCATAAAAAAAACCCCAGTTTAAATACATGAATTTTTTTTCATAAATTAAGGTGCTCAATCGACGTATATTCGATTAAAAATTAGAGTGGGCCGAGACGTTTTTATTTCACGAACATTTCGTTAAAAATTGAAATTTTTCACTTTTTAGTTCTAAAATACGCCAAAAAGAAATTTTACCAAGATATGTTTTAATTTTGTTTCATTTTTTTGAATTTAAAAATTGATTTTTTTTTTTTTTCAAAATATTTAAAAAGAAAAAAATTGAAAAAAAAAAAGCATATAATCTTTTAATATATTTCATAAGAAATTTATCAATACTATGTACACTGTATATAATTTATAATTATTGAAGTGAAACTTCTTTTCGAAGGGTAGTAGAAAAAAAAATGTGTGTCGGCCGAGTTACGCTCGGGTGTACGACCGCTCGGGCTGTACGACCACGCGAGCTGTACGAACCATCAAGCGTACAACCAAGCATTTGTCAATATAGTATAGTAGAGTGAGTAGGCATTAGTAGGAGGAGTATTAGTGAGTGAGAGGAGAGATGATGTGCTTGGAATGAATGTTTGTGTATGTGCGTTCGCTCATTCATTTGCCCAGCTGATCGATATAATATTAATAGTAATAATCGTCAGAATAATCATAATATTATTATTATAAACATTATTAATATCATTGATATTATTATTATGAATATTATTAATATAACGGAGGCTAGGAGCCATAGGTTCAGCCGCAGTCTTGAATCCATCGGCGAAAAAAAAAAAACGCTCATAACTTACGAACTAAGTAACCGAGAGACTTCGTACTAGGCTCAAAAGAAGCGCATTAAAAAACTCTATCGCCCGCGTACTAGGTTTTTTGCTCTATTGATAATAGTTTTTAATCAAAAAACTAAAATGTAAATTTTGAAGAAATTTTTTTTCTTACTTAAAAATTTGTGGTGTCTAAACTATCCATCAGAGAGTATTTATCACCAAAGGTTTTTTGTTTGTAAATCTTTTCTGTTTTATATTTCATTATTCTTAAATTATTATTTATGTAACTTAAAATAGTACATACGTTTTTATGTGAAAATTTTACAAGTTATAATAGCGGCGCAATAAATAACTCGACGCAAAATCATAGTAGAGACTTCGTACTAGAGACTTCGTATTAGGCTCAATTTATGTATCTCAAAAAACTCTATCGCCCGCTTTGCAAAATTCCTTTCCATTTATAATAGTTTTTTGAGAAAAAAAAAAAAAAACTATAAAATTGAAAAAAAAAAATTCCGATATTTAATTTTTTTTCTCGAAAACCGTTATTGAGAGAAAAAAAAACCCCTGATGCCGTCACTATATTTTTTTTTAAGCGCATAATTTAAGCCTAATACGAACTCCCTATCTTGATTATAACAAAAGTTATGGCTCGCCGAAAAAAAACTGAAAAACGGCGCAATGAATAACTCAACGCGAAATCAAAAGAGAGACTTCGTATAAGGCTTATATTATGCGACTCAAAAAACTCTATCGCCCGCATAATGGGTTTTTTCCCCTATCTACAATAGTTTTTGAGAAAAAAAAAAAACTTAAAAATTTGACAAAAAATTCGGATATTTAATTTTATTGCTCGAAAACTGTTATTGAGAGAAAAAAAAAAACCCCAATGCCGTCATTAGTTTTTTCTAAGGCGCATAATTTGAGCCTAACACGAACTCCCTATCCTGATCGTAACAAAAGTTATGACTCGCCGAAAAAAAAAAAATCAAAAAAACGGACCAAAAAATGTCATCATAGAGTTGAAATAAAATGTTTATAAGGCTCAAAAAAAAAGCCTTGATTCGAGTAATGTTATTGTTGATAAACCATTAAATTATATTTCAGCAATAATTTGAAATAATCATGGCCCTAGCCGGAGTATTGAAAATTTTTAAATTTCAACGGGTAACGCGGGCCACACGCCCCAACAAACGTTACCAGGTCTTTTTAATATTATTGTTATCGATCGATAATATCATTGAAATTATTGATATTATACTTATTAATCTATGTTAATAGTATGGATAATAATGCTTTCAATAATATCAATAGTATTCATTTTATTAATAATAACTATTATAATAAAATAATATCAGTGATATTGATAATATTAATATCGATATGATAATAAAAATATTATTATTTTTTACTTTATTATTAACATTATCAATATTATCGATAATATTATCAATATATATTAATAGTATGAATATGATAATAATAATTTCAATAATACCAATGGTATCAATTTTATCAATATAACATTATAACAATAATATTATGAATTCATAACAAGATTTATAATAATATTAATATCAATATAACATTAATAATAACAATAATATGAATAATGATTATAATATTATTAACATTATTATCATTGATATTATTATTATTATTATATTCATAGTATAAATATAACAATAATTTTTATGACATTATCAATAATAATAATATTAATAGTAGTTTTAATAATATTATAATTTTATGATATTGTCAATATATTTATTAATATTATTATGATTATTAAAATTATTATTATCATTAATAATTGATTCAATTTTATTATTATTGAAATTATTATAAATTCAAAAGTTAACTGATCAATGAGAAAAAAAATGGCATAATCAATAAAAAAAATGGAAGATCCAAAAGATTTAGATACTCAATTAAAAAAAAAAGTAACATTACAAAAACAAAAACAAAACAAAATTGTGCTTGATTTTTTATTTTTTTCCACTAAAGCATCGGAAAACCTTTTTGATTATATTTTTTTTCTCACTCATTCACCCCCGAAGGCTGGTTTTTTCGTCCACAATTACAGTTAAGTGAGCAATGAAAAAATTGAATTAACCAAGAAATAACCACGTATCGATTGATATTTTCAATACTGGAGCTATACATATGAAAATATGTAGTCGGTAACTGAATCCATTGGTTCCTGGTCGAGTCGATTTAGGACTTGGCAGGTCAAATAAGATTTTCACGACTCAACTACCGACGAGTCTAATTCGTATAGTTAACTGTAATTTTTGACGAAAAACTCGGCCCTATATCCATCCACATAATAAAAAATTTCGATAGACTGCGAAAGGAGTTTCAGTTCCCTCGGGCGTACTACTAATACACACATTTTTTTTTATTTAAACATTGGGTTCTATGTATATCTTATGTTGTTTAATTAAAATATATGAAACCCTATATGTTGTAAAGCATAGTTATATAGATTTAAGGTAAAAATTTGACCGGCTGCGCCGATATATGGATCCAATTTCTTTTGGGACTTATAGATGAGGCAGCAGTCTGCTCCATCGATAAATATAGGTTAGGGTTCACTTGAAACCAAGGGTATTGTTTCGCCATAAGGATGAAAACTGCTCAATTTCTATGTTAACGTGCGTTGCCTGAGGGCCACTTGCTTTCAACATTTAGAATTGAGACAGGTTCATATGTAGATGGGTTCGACTCCGGTCGATGGTAGTTGTTCGTAAAAAAAAAAAAAAGAAGATCCGAACCTCTAAAAACAGCTTTCAGAGACTATTTACTCTGTAATAGAGTGTATAATGTGTATTAAAGAGTGTATTGAGATAGTTTGTTTTGAAACTCAAAACAATCTTTCTGAATGGAAGGACAATGCACAAACTTTTCAATTTCAATGGCAATATCGTTATTCCAAAAAAAATGTATTGTAAAAATGTTTTGGAGTTGTATATTTTTCCAAGAGCATATATTAATTTACATTACCGGTTGTATTTTGAAGTAAGTTTCATGCAATTTCTGCTTCGGCTGCAAGCCCGAAACACCTTCGAGAAGTTTTGGATTTGCTTTGTAAAAGTGTGGAAATGATAAATAGACCGGTGCGCCTGAAAATAAATTTAGTAAGTCATATAATTTTCATGCATGCTATATGCAAGATACTTACTGTATTGACAAGGACTAATATTCTGTAAGCCTTTTGGTGGGCAGCTTTTTGGATCTTCAGGACAAAAGCATTCATTATCGGGAGTTTCAGCGCTCGGAGGATCGAAAACGTCGTCTATGGGCGTATAAAAGTCTGCATTAATGCCTGCGTTAATGACAGGCCCTCGGTATTTCAGTGGTAAAACTCGGCAAAGATCTTTATCCCAAAGACGAACGATGTCTTCCCCTGTACTGTCTCGAGGAGGAAAGAAAGAACCTAAAAAAAAGATAATTGTTTTGAATATTATTATATAAATTTTATTCAAGTTCAACGATACTTGGAGATTTAAAGAATTATTTCTTGTTACCCTCTGATGCCGTAATCGAATTGCAAGGTTTTTCAGACCAATAGGGGAGTTTATTGAGTCCATTTAATCGATTTAAAAGTCCGAATTCTTTCATATCTGAGTGGCCCGTGAAAATCGTTGAAACCTCATCCAAAGTTCCATTTCTCTGTAACATAAGGAAACATAGTATAAGAAACGTATTGAAAAAACTTGCCGTAAGCTGCTTAACGCACGTCGGACTTTTATTGATTTGAGACCGTATAAAAAAAAACTACTCAACTAATTATATTATATTTTCCATGATAAAATTGAAAATAAAAGATATAAAAATCGGCTCGTTTGGAGTAGTCCATAGCGTTCTTAGCTCTCCACCCAAACTTCTCGAGTTCGATCCTGGACTACGGCTCTATACAGTGAGTCATCAAGAAAGTTGCAATCCAAAAGTTTTTCAAATTAACTGATATATCATTTGTACAAAATCAAAATTCTTTTAAATTAATATACCATCTACGTAACTTGATCAACTTAAGTCTTGATATGATTATATGAACGATAAGGTTGCTTGCCGTTTAGCAAAATTTTACTTTAATTAGTTTTTTTTTCTTCCACAAAAAATAAAAAAAGTCTCAAATTTAAACAAAAAAGTTGCTTAAATGAAAGAAAAATTTCTCACATTATTAAATTTTTTTTGTAACTTAACGCCTAAAATTTTCAAGATAAACTTTGCTTTTTTCAGCAACTTTTTTTCTCAGTGCGTCCCCTAAAATCCACATACTTCACTACAAGGGTTTCCGTTTTTGTTTTCGCTCAATGCCTCCGATATAATTTACTTCGATGTTTTTTTTTTTTCTTTGTATTGAATTGGTATATGTCACATACAATAAACTGAATATTACATAGTATTATAACAATATATCAAATGGAATACAGTTTTTGTTCTATAAAAATTGTAAAATTTATCATCTAATGTTCCAGATAAATTTTTTTTTTTTTAGGGAATTTTAATTTCCTATTGTTTTCGCTTTTCATTTGGACCCCCCCCCCCCCAACCATGGTAGATCCCTCGAAAATTTTCTAAGTCCCTTAATCTAAATATGAGAAATATGAGAAATATCATTAAATATAAAGAAAAATATAGAAAAATCATTGAATATAAAGAAAAAACGATAAATATGGGAAAATATCACTGAATATGAAGGAAAAATTACTGAAAATGGAAAATAAAACGATAAATATGGGAAAATATCAGTAAATAAGACGAAAAAATCACTGAATATGAAGAAAAATACGATATATATGGGAAAATATCAGTAAATAGTAGATTCCTCGAAAATTTTCTAAGTCCCTTAATCAATCTAAACACGATGAAATGAGAAAATATCGGGAAAACATTAGTAAACATAAAGGAAAATATAGAAAAACATAGCAAAATATCATGAAAAAATCACTGAATATAAGGAAAAATATGATAAATATGGAAAAATATGGAAGAAAAAACACTAAATATATATAAAAAAAATATGATTTTAATTATGTTACCGCCTCCTAATATGCGAATGGAAATCTAAGAGAAATTATCAAATAAATCACAAAAAAAATAAAAATGAAATGACAAGTTTAAAAAAAAAACAGAAAAAAATAATACAATATATGTGACCTAAGATATAATAATGTGAAGAATAATCAGAATCCATTTCAGTCAAATTAAAAACAACATATAATAACCGAAAATTAATGACATAAAAATAAAAACAAAAACAATGGAACAACATCACATCATCAATAGAAAAAAAAAAAACATCTATCATTTTTAACCAATTTGAAAACAGATACAACGAAATTTTTAAAATCATAAGCCAATAAAATCGAAATGGGTAAAAGAAAACAAGAAGTAAACAATCCAAAAATGAAGAAAAAAAAATAAAACTGAGTGATAAAAATACAACAAAAAATACATTGATGAAAAAGAAAATTACAAAAATAACAAATTTAGAATTAAACACAATATGGTAAGTCAAAAATTAGAAATGAATATAATTTACATAAAAAATTAAATTAAAAATTCAAAACAGTGATACAATTCGGGCACGAATACTAAATAAAAGTGAAATAAAGAAATAGTAAAACGAACGAGGAACTGGTAAAAAATTTACCATGGATATATGTGATGAAAGTGAAAAAATAAGATGCATTTTTTTTTAAAGAAGCTGCAAATAAATATCATGGATTGATTGCGGTACCGTTATCAATAAAATGTATAAAACAAAATAGCAATAAATGTAGTAGAATTTATATATGCAAGGACAGGACGGTTATTAAAAAAAAGAACAATAACATTAGCAGACAGCGATTATGAAGTAAAATAAAATTTGAATAAAAAAAATTTAATAAACCGAGTAAAGATACTAAATTTACTAAAGAAAATATGAAAGGAAAAAACAAAATCGATAAATAATTTTTAGTTGTAACAGTAATCATTGTAACATTAGAAAATAAAATGAATTTGTAACCACGAATTTCAATAAAGAAATTAAAATTCCCCCCGCAGGGCAGGCACAGTTGCTTCAGCAACTGTTTCATCATTTTTTTTTCTATTTTATTTATATTCATGTTCGTGCTTACTTTACGTACTTTTTAAATTCAATATTATTCCTTCTTTTAAGTATTTATTTTGATATGATACTTCAATCGATAAAAGTCAATAGAAGAGTACTTTATCTGACTCGTTGATGTACTGAGTGGTATGTCAATTGTTTAATTTATACGAACTTATAAATATCATATATAGGTATTGATCAATTTGAGGAATTACCAGTGCTGGTAGAAAATGTATAACTATTGCTAAAATTATTGTCGTAAATTAGCGAAATATAACAATACACAGTCTTGATTTTTTTCTGAATTTTGTTGTGCCTTGTAATTTTTTTAATGAATCGTTGAAGTTTACTACTTTTTGAGAGGTTAAACCAAAAATCGAGAACGAAAAAAAAAGGACTTGGAGACCTTGTTATTTTACAATACTAGATTGAAAGTCAAAAAACACCAATATATTGGAACAGCTTTAATATACAGTACAAGTTCTCAATAAAACCGCACGCAATAAGACCGCATTCCCTAATTTGTGCCCGAAGGTTCCCCCACCTCTGTGCCATACGTCAATTTTAAACTCACGTTCCCAATAAGATCATTTGTAAAAGAGGTGAAAAATAAAAATCAAAAAAACAAATCACATCAATTTATTAATTATTATCTATTTATTATTAATTAATTTGTTTACAATCAATAATTATTATGCATTAGTTCTATTATTATTCAGATTAATAAATAATTAATTAATAATTATGATACTTTTTACGAAAAAAAATAAATATGTACATATGTATTATAAATTTATTAAATTTATTATTTTACTTAACGTAATAATACGTAAAATAAATTATATAAGTTATTATTACGTATTATCAGTCATAACACGTGAAAACAAAAGCAGATATGACAAAATAACATACATAAAAACAAAAATTCGGTGGTGGCTTTATTGAGAACGTGTGATTTCAATTGCACTAGTCGCATTAATGAGTGAGTGGTGGGGGAAGCAAATTTCTCAAAAAATATTCCCTTAACCGCCCGTCACGGCTTTATTGAGAACTTGTACTGTATTGTCAGTCTTTACATACACACACACACACACACACGCGGGTGCGTTCATTTAGGGCACATGGACATTGTAACGAGATTTGGCAGATCTCGCGCTCCTGACAATAATTAGTGGTCTATAAGCCGGTAGGATTAATTGACTAAGACCACTAATTAATACCACTGGTTTGTGCGTGGCCTCGGTACTGACATCTCCTTGCCTGAATGTCAGTGTTGACTTGGTACATATCTGCCATGAGCAATTTAGATGTCTGTCCTGATTACGCTAGACTTCTATCCCATACTTCGACACTCTCACCAGAGAGTCGCATAAGCTGTGCGCACAGATGGTCGTATGGAGTGGGTCAAACAAGAAAGGGAATAGCGAGTCCATAGAACCAGTGAACGCTGGCACTTGTTGCCAATCGTCGGCCAGCTCCAGCGGGGGCCTTGCACTACATGTATTTTTTTCTCAGCTTATATTTTTTACTAGCGGCTGAGTGGAAACATGCCCAGAAACCGATTCTCGTATTTTGGCTCGGGGTAATATTTTTTAAGAATATATCTACGATGCCGACTCTGCCTACGCTACCGATAGCCGTGGACGAGTTCGTCATATTCGTAATTAATCGTATTATTGTGAATGAATTCATTGAAATAAATAAATAAATAGCTTTTTGTTTATTTAAATAATAAAGAAGCTATAGGAAAAATATTAGCTAAGGAAAGGATGTTGCCTATATGTTAATTTCTTTGGCTAAATTAATTCTTAATAAATTAACATGTAAACAACATTCTTTCCATAGACATTTTTTCTATATCTTGTAATTTGTTTAAATAAAATAAATTAATCACATGCGTCTGGGCTCTAGTAGCAAGCTGATGGCACCGGAACTGTGGTGGGCTTCCGATGAAGCTAGTTGGCTGGTTTTTCGTTGACGTCAACATGCTCCTAGGGTGGAGCTAGTTGATGTCACTGGTGAAGCTGGCTGACTCCTTGGTGGAATTAGATGACTCAGACGTGACGTCGACAGGTTCATCAGGTGGAAATAGTTGATATCACTGATGAATCCAACCAAGCTCCCGATGTATGGTACATGCTCTTGTAGGTGATACGATGTCGCTATTCTACCATAGGTAAAACGTTGGATATCCCTTGCTCTCTTGCATTAGTGTGGTTACTTGCTGTCAGGGTAACGTCTTATCGAGTAGTCAAATGCACAAGATGGTTTGAAGTAAGACCAGCTGGGCTGTTGATGGACTATGTGTTCGACTACTTGATGCACTTGAGTGAGAGATTAACAGGAGGATATTTAGAGGTGCGAAGCCTGCGAGGTACAAATATCCTCGATCTCGTATTGACTTAGGTTATGCAAGTTAGTTATTCCAAAGTTAATGTTTACGCTAATAACCGCTGCTGGGGGGTAAGGTTACTACGCTTCCGCCTAATACCAAAAACTCAAACATTTTGGTAATGGCGCCCGAGTGACGTTTGAAACTCCATATGGTGGACCACGTCCCTCTACTATTCCTTACTGATCTAGATCACTACCGAATAGTCTCTACCAATATGTTTCTACTAGTTTTTTTCTAGAGTCTACACATATCAATTATGTACTATTTTAGAGTATACCGAGTCGAACAGAGGCTAGTTGGACACAGCTAGAGGCCTTGAGAGACTAAAGAAGACTGTTTACCGAGAATAGAATTTCATCTTGGGTTAGTTTGATCAAGTGGTATCTTTAAAATTACTAATTTATTCATCAGATTTTTTACTTAGTTTATTCGAGTTTAAATTTTTTGTTTTTTTTTTCTCTATTTTATCTTAACTAAACTGGCAGATGTCGGCTAAATGAGGATTTTTTTGATTAATTGAGGACAATTTTTTATTGTCTAAAATTTAAAGAAAATAACAGTATGATATTCACTGAGAGTATGTGTGGGTTTTTTTTTTTATTTTCTTTTAGAGATGTGTATTGAAGAGAAAGATGTATGCAAGTAAGTATCTGTGTATGTACGTATGTACAGTGCGTTTGAGTAAGAGTGTTACTCAATGTATAAACACTTGAGTGGCGGTGTTCATTTGTTTTTATATACATATGTGTGTTCGTTCGGTGGTTGTGTGCAGTTACATTAATATAGAGATGCTTCACGTGCTTGTAACTAGTGCATAAGATTTAATTTGAAAGATGTGAGTGAGTCTGAGTCTCAAATACTTGTGGGAAGTGAGTTCCAAATAAGATGCGCTGTTGCAGAAAAGGCATGCTTGTAGATGCTTGTAGGTGTCGGTTCTATAGCTTCGTATTATCAAGGCTTGTTGAGGCTATTGATTTCGAGTTAGTCGTCTTGTTGCAGGTACCATCAGAGTACTTGCTAGGTACCGTGGTGCATTGAAATTAATGACCTTGTTACTCTAACATGGCAGTGTAGAGTATTCTAGTATTTACTAAGTCTAGCCAACCTAGTTGACGTTGGTGACTGGATATTGGTTGATCCGGTCTAAGACCATGAACGTACTTGACACCACGATTTGCAATTCGTTGTAGCTTCAGGTCAAGAACAGTACCAAGTCCTTGTAGTGCAGCCAGATAGTAGTTAAAATGTGGCATCATAAGAGTTAGTATCAATTTTTTACGTAGTTCAATATTAGTATATTTGGTTATATTGAACAGTTGGTAAAAGATTGAATTTGTTTCAGAAGTCACGTGTTTTACATGTTCTATGAAAGATAGCTTTGCGTCCATGAACACTCCTAAGTTGCGTACTACAGATGAAAAATTAATTGGTGCTCTTGGTGTACCAAGCGTATCATGCTCATTTTGCTTGAAGTTGTTGAGATTAAGAGAGAGTTTGTCAACTGTTGCCCAAGCTTTAATGCTCAGTATGTCCTCGTTTATTTTACCAATGCACTCATAAATCTCAAGTACTGTGCAGCTACGATAAATTTATATCTCGTTAATGAAGAGTGAAGAGAGTAATAGACCAAGTATTGAAACTTGTGGTACACCAGATGTTAAAGTTAGTCAGATAGTTCATCACCCTCCCTTTTTATAGCTTGTGTTCTATTTTTTTGTTTTTTTTTCAGATGGACGTCGGTGTTAACTTGAAGAAACTTAGAAAAAAAAGAAGCCCTCGGTATGCAAAAGACCCGGGTTCGATTCTCGGCGGGGAAACTTCTTGATTTTTTCTAAGTTTCTGGTTTTTTTCAAGTATTTTGGAAAGATATGGTAATAGTCCGATGGGTCTGTAGTGTTTTTTGCTACTTGGTTTAGATATTTTATTTATTGCCCTGATTAATACTTTTTTCCATGGATCAAGAAAAATCGAAGTTTGTAGTGAGTTGTTGAAGAGCTCGTATATGAGAGTTAGTATATGAGAGAGTGCTGGTAGAAGTGGTACTATCATTTTTTTAGAGATAAGATCATGGCCTGATGCGTTAGATTCTATTGTTTTTGCTATGGTTTCAGTTGTATCATTGGTTATTATTTGAAAAGTGAAAAGAGTACCATGGAACCGAGCCAGAGGGACCGAGTCGATGTCAGGATGTGCTACAGTTAAAGCTAAAGCGAAGAACCTGTTGAGTTCATTTAATGAAATTACAGGCCCGTTTGAATTTTCATCTTTCAGCAATCCAAGTTTCCTTAGCTTTGACCATATCTTTGTAGCATTCTGGTTGCTCAATTTGTTTTTGTAGTAACAGATACGAGAATTCAGTACCCTGGCTCTGTGTGTATATCTAGCTGTTCGATATCTTTCCAAGTCTTGTGTATTTTTATTACGTTTCAACTTCCTGGACAGTGATTGCACTTGTTTCATTTCCTGAGTCAGCCATGAGCTGTTTTCTTAGCATTAACAGTTAGTGATGTTTCAGGTCCAAATTTGTCTCTTTGAGCGATCAGTGTTGTGTTAAAATGTTGTGTTTGATTATTTATGTCGTCATCAGTTGACTCCATAGACATCGAGAGAGTGTTGAAGAATCGTTGCAACACTTTTGGTTCATGTAGATTGCGAAAGAAACATGTTTTTATTATTTTTGAAATTGGTACTGCTACTTGTAGGATTTGAGAGATTGTAAGTATTAAAGTATAGAGTAAATCCCATTGTCAAAAAAATTTTAGGTCCAAGAGAGTCCGCATCTATATATGGTTATGAAAAATAGTTTCAGTGCTCCTGTCTGAAATATATTCATTACACTAGAAGGTTCTTGGTAGTATGTGTGTACTGTAGTCTATCTAGATAGACACACATGCTACCATATCCAAGAAAATAGAGATTGTGAATCATGGAATGGCGTTTGTGTAGTGTGGAATAGCTGGAACATGAAACAACAGGACAAATAAAAGAGACAGAATGACATAAGCGTTGTTGAATAAAATTTGAACGGCTCCTGATAATAAAAAATTTTATTTTTGGAATCAATAGAGGAAAATTATCATTGAGGATTTAAAAAATCTGTATTGTAAAGAAGTGCAAACTGATAATAAATTTAGCGATATTCTATAAAAACTTTTTCAGCTACACACAAGAATATGTGTTTATTCTCTATTTCTGCGTGTTAAAGTTGTCAACTTTGATATCAATTATATAAAAAAAAAAAAAATTAACGTGAAAATTCCGCAAGAAATCCACAAAATAGACAATTATTTCGGATTTTATGTAAAACCATTCAACCTTAAACATTCTTTTTATCGAATTAGAAATTTCTTATTCATTGATTGTTTATTTTTTTTTTGTTCAATAGATTACGAGAGTTATATATATACAAAAATTTTATTGTTATCAATTTTTTTTCTACATTTATATTTCATTTTGTTTTTAAAGTATGAATCTTATTGTGAAAATACTTCTGTTTTTTAAATATTTAATATTAGTACGTTAAATATTTAATTACTGTTCAAATCGTTTAGCTTTACTTGCAAAAATGTGTCGTGCATATCATCTTACATTGATAAATCCTAAAGGCAAAGTGATGGTTAATGGCGGTGGTTTTCATTATTATGAATCGATTTTAGTTTATTTGGTCACATTGAAATATTTTTCTCGATAGAATTGGTTCTTGGGTATAACGCGCATTATTCTCTTTGCTTACGAATATGAATTGCGCTGTTATTGAAAATACATATATAACCTGGAGAAAGACAACGGCTGTTCAGGGTAAATAGGAAAATTTCAACTTATAAGTTTGACTACAGATAAATATGTTATGATATCAACATTCCAAGTAATTAACATTTGAACAATCGAAAATTTTTTTTCGAGTCCAGTATTCCGTGTGGATAAAATTTTTCCAAAATCATCATTCAAAAATTTTCGGCATTCTGCCTTTTATCCTACCTTATGATTAGAAGATAGAATACAGTTTTTCCAAATTTCGTACCATTAAGGGAGTACCTTTATCGATTAGTTTTCTTACAATTTTCCTAATTTTTGGATATATAAATCTTGAAATTCCCCTGCATCTAATGATCTTAATTTTGTAATCATGAACAATCTAGTATGAGAGATAATTGAATCTAAACAGGTGAACTTTTTGCGTGGTTTAACATTATAGGTATAGCTTTTTTTTTTTTATTTTTTTATATTTTTAGTTCTAACAAAAAAACGGTTCTTACAAATTTGATAAAAAATTAATATGTCAAAATTAATATAATTTAGATAATTTTGAAAAAAAAATTAAATGTTTGAACTTTTTAGAATCAGAGATACTGTTAATTGAAGTTTGCAAAATTTATTAATATTTGACATGAACGTGAGGCTGAGTGGCAATGATGCGTCGCGGGCAGCTTTACACCTATCATATATATCACACACGTTCATACATACATCCTGATAAAAATAAACTTATTTATGGAAATAAATTGAAATTTTTTTAAATCAAATTTTCCTAATATTTCTAAACACATTAATTATTTTAACGAATTTATTTTCAATATTTTTAACCGTTTATTAAAGTCAAATTTGACATCTGTCACAACAACAATCATCATACATTTGCACACACACAAGTATATATTTAAACGATCTTGGCTGTGATTGGCTAGGATTGGTACAGTATTAGGCAAAAACTTAAAACTACAATATAGACTTTTTGTTTCAATTATCACTACGCTGTGAACGAAACTTTCTATTCTGATTCTCGCGGAGGTACTCCCTTAAAAGAGATATATATATATTTTTTTTTTTCGATAGTCTGTAGAATTAATTATCAACATCAAAAACTTGCTTTGTTAATGGAGTCAATAAAAATATGTTACCAAGAAGTCAATTTTATGCACATCAATTTATAAATTATATATCAGAGTGATTATAGTTATTACATTATTTATATTTTCATTTAACTTTAGCAAATGGGAAGTATGGTAATATATTGCAGTTGGCTGACAAGTCTAGCAATAGCTATTTACTGTTTCCATAATTATTATGAATAGGACGTACAGTTTTTGCTGAATTCAGCAGATAAATGTGACACAAAAAAACATAACCTGACATTCAAATTATTCATTATGGCAAATATTCACTCTTACCCTGGTAGAAATTTGCCCTTAGTGCGAGCCAATTGCGAGGCATCACAAACTAGCAGCAGTATAGGAAATAAGCGTGCAACATTCTCACTGCGAGCAAATATGTTACGCGCATTTGACTCGCAGCTACAGTGCACTGCAAGTTTGTGTAAAAATCTGGGGTTGAGTTAGGTAAACTTTGAATAGTTGATTATAATAATAATAATAATAATAATAATAATAATAATAATAATAATAATAATAATAATAATAATAATAATAATAATAATAATAATAATAATAATAATAATAATAATAATAATAATAATAATAATAATAATAATAATAATAATACTAACAATAATTATATCAATAATAACAGTTTGCTTTTATTTTTTATAATATTTATTTATTTTCCTCATTATAATATCTCTTAATATAATGATTTATTTAATTTGTTTGAATTCATAATAAATTTATCAATCTACACAGTGGAAAAAAAAATAAACAGGTATTAATGAAAATGATTGATAAAAAAAATATGAAAAGTTTACACGAATCATATTAAAAGTTAATAAAATTATATCAAAGCCACAAACAAATATTTAAAAAACAAAGCTTTATTTATATGATAATGTTCTTTATTTTCACTATTGAATATCACTTCAAGAATCGAGATCACTGAAAGCTGATTATATATTGTTAATATTACCGAAGCCGTACCGTTTTCTCGTTTTTAAAAAATTTCGTATTATTGTTACTTCAGGATCTATAATTTAAATGTCAATATGAATAACTAAACTAAATAACTAAAAATTTTTATTTTACTGAAGTGAACAACTTGTCACAAGTTATTGAATATTGTTTATAAAATACAAGGTTAGATTTATTATGTCTAAACCTAAAAAATGCGTGCGCACGAATAAAACAATTTATATATACAGCTTCACACATGAAGACTAGAGGACAGTAGAGTCAACTTGGGTCCTCTAATCTTCATGGCCTCGCGGTTGCCTCGCAGTTGCCTCGCAGGTAAATGGGTCCTCAAATCTCGCACATTCTGACTTGCTGCTATCTTGCTGCGATAGTTAATCTCGCAAAACGAAGGTGAATTTCTACCAGGGTAATGAATCAAAAATTCTCTTTTTATAATTCAAATTCATCATTTAAATATTTCAACCATTCATTAATATATTCCAATCAATTAAGTCTATAAAAATTAACCTTTACATTTGTGTAAATTGAAAATAAATATATTAATAAAAACTTCACATAAATAAAATGAATAGAAATGAAAAAAAAAGTTTAAACATGGTGCATATAATATAAATTCAAACATTTATTTTTATCATTCAAATCATATCACAGATATAGCTTGCTAATTTTACTTGATTATTGTTGTTACCCTTTTTAACATAACTAGACCATCTGGCGCGCTTCGCGCGCTATTATATGTTATGTTTCGTCAATGATGTAAGAAGGTAGTAGTAAGAAGTTTTTTATTCTTGATCATTACGTATAAAAATTCAGGATATCTCCCAATTTATAATTTACTCTTTCTTTTTGAGTATATAGTAGAAAAAAAAAGAATACCCAATAGATTAGTTATTAGTCTAAATCAATTCTTCAGCCGTTCGACACAATAATTTTAATTTAATATAGAAAATATTGCTGAGGAATTTATTTAGACTATACGGATTAATTTATTTAGTCACATTCTTTCCTCAGCAACATTTGCCATAATTATGTAATTAAAAAGCTATTTGCAAATGTTGCTAAGGAAAGAATGTGACCAAATAAGTTAATCCGTAGTCTCAATAAATTCCTCAGCAATATTTTTTTTAGAAATTTAATATAGAAAACATTGCTGTGGAATTAATCTAGATTATAAATTAATTTTTATGGTTTCATTCTTTCTTTGGCAACATTTGCCAATAGCTATTTAACTAATTGATTATGGCAAACGTTGATAGCCAAATAAATTAATTCGTAATCTAAATTATTCTTTCAGCAATATTTTCCATAATTATATCAATTTATTATGGCAAATATGCGGAAGAATTAATGAAAATTGTTAATTTACGTATAACGTACATACTTCTTACTACTACTTATCGAAATTTATTTGGTTTTTATTTTTTCACAAAATTATTATAATGTTCACGATAAGCAAAAAATAAAATAACAACGGGTACACATAGCAACGGATAAACAAAATAAAAAATAAATAAAATAAAGAAAAATAAATGAATTATTATGTATAAGTATATTTATATTAACAATGTTAAATAACAGTTAATCAAATAGCTCGAAGAGAGGCTTCATTCTCCTTCTTATAAATGGAAAGTGAAGAGTTAGGGTACCGAATTAATAATGGGTCGAAATTCACAGACAAGGATCACTAGGGTGACATCGAGTTAAAACAGGTTTTTCTATGAATTATCTAAGTTCTGTAAAAAATATTTATGTATCATATCTTCGGAACTCAGAAAAAAAATGTAGAATAAGTAAAATGGTTCATTAGTGATTTTCGAGGTCTTCTCAAATGACTGTAAAACAAAGTATACCTCATAAAAATAGGTGAGAAAAAATAAAGTCAAAAAATGTTATCAAATTAAATTAATTTCAGAATTAGATTATATACTGTTACAAAAATATAATTTATTTATCATCAAAAGATTGTGAATGAAATTTAAAATTCTCATATGCCAAGCAAAATGAGTTAATTATAATAATACGTGGGTTTTTAATGACGTCTTTATTGAGTGAAAAAAGTTTTTTGATAAACCTTTTTTTCTTCAATACACCGATGTTCCGAAAATATAAGTGTGATGAATTTTTTTTGAATTGTTTGTATTTGTGATGAATATGCTTTTATTGCAATAAAATTTTAAGAGGCTCTAATTAATTAATTCATTTCGTATTGCTGAACGTAAATTCTAATGAATGAATTTTCTTTTATCTCAAAAAAAAATATAATTACTACATATTGAATGAAAAGAGTCTATTAAAAAACCTTCCGTATTCAATAAACCCCACTTATCAAATTTATAAGTACTTGGTTTCTTTTTTTTTTTAGTTTCGTTATTTATGACAAAAATTGTTAATTAGTTTGAAATTAGTGTCTATAATAAAGTGACGATTGAATGATTTCATAAATCATCATGAGGAACTATGTAAATGAATTTCTTGAATCTAATACACTGAAAAAATGATTTATTTATCATAGCAGGAGGTTTTTAAGATGTATAAATAAATTCTGTAATGGAAGAAAATTTAAAAAATAATTTTATTTTATTCATACACTCATAGGAAAGAAAAAATTTTTTTTAATACGGAAAACAAGAAAAAAATTAAGGAATAAAAATAAGATGACCTATTTTCTTGAGATTTGAGTATATCTTCGGCCGATAAATAGTTTCAAAGATAAACAAGGAATGTGGTAAATAAAAACAGGAATTTTTTTGTTTACTTTTATTTTGAACCAACATTTTCACTTTTGACTTGCTCTTCATCATCTTTCCTTTCTTCATCTTTATAATCAACAGGGTTTCTGAGTCACCGTTTGTAATTTCTAAATCGATGGAAATTGTATCTTCTTCAACTTTTCTTGAACCAGGTGCATTACGAATGAGTCCACTCGCTGTTAAATCATTATTATCTTTTCTTTTCTTCATTTTTATTGACAATGGTTTTTTCTAGATGAGCATTATTTATTTTTTGATCATTAATTTCCACTCTGCATTTGAAGTGGATTCTAAATTCTTGTCAACATTTGAAACTGGAAAATGAATATTACAAAATAAGACACATAAAATTTCTTGATTATAGTTTAATTTAAATCTTATGAGATCCAAAATTTATTAAAAATATTGATGACTATTTATCTTAATTCAGAAATGAAATCAAACCCATGAATTAAACTATCATGCTTGATTGTATTGACAAAAAAAATGACCTAACAAGAGCGTTTAAAATTGAATGTAAGTCCCATAGTCGGACGACTTCTTTGTGCTAAAAGGACGCGCTCTGACTCATGCCTTCAAGAAATAAAAACGTGTCCTCTATAAACGTACTCTCTGTGCCCGTTACTATACACCTGTAGTAGTATGTGTGTACCGTGCCTATACCTTTCCACACGCAAATACTACTGCAGCAGTAAAGATTCCGATGGTGGAGTAGATTTCGGAGTTAATTAATCATTCACGATTAAATATCTTCTTTAAAAAAGCGTAGAAATTGATGGTTTTTGTTTTTTCAATTTTCGTAATTAAAAAAAGTACAAATCTCAATTAGAATTAATAATTTCGAGTAAAGGGTTTACTAGATACAAATTAAAACATGGGTTTTATTTCCATTTACGGCTGCGTTAAATCGGTCAACTTTATTTCACTATCAAAAAATCTGGAAAAATTCTACCAAATAGAGAGTTATTCTAGCTATTCTAGCGTTTGAAAAAAAATTAGTGATATCTAGTAGAGGAAACTCGTATTTGCAATTAAACTTAATAGATAAAATAAATAAGTTTACTACCAGCTGTTTAAGTTTCGAATTCACGAGTGTGATGTTGTTTAGTGTTGACGTTAGATCGAGTTTTTGTTTTTAGAACTCAACGTGGTAAGTTATTAATATCCCCGAGTGGAAATCTGGTCAAGCTCGACGGATTTGATATCCGATTCTGATCAAAAATTGATCAAGTTACCTGATTCCAGGAAGCCTGATTGAATCCTGATCAGGAATTTAACAAGATAATTTTTTTCGTTCAATTTCAAGTTAACTTGATCAAGATAGCATCAAGTAACCTTAATACATCTTAAAGAAGGGCAACCTGATCAAATCTTGATCAAAAAATTATCGAATATTTTAAAATAAATATTTTTGAAGTGAAATTCCTTTACGGAGGGTAGCGACAAAATTTGAGGCCTCGCTAGCGTTACGCTGAGTATCACACACTCTATCACACGCTCTGTCACACGCTCTGTCCCAATGCTGCGTTACGCCAAAAGAAAGGAGAATTACATAGAGAGAAGAGAAGCCGGCAAGCATACAACATGTACTATACTACTATAGCGTATGATAGCCTACAAACTCGGAGCGTCAGCTGGTTTGTGTGTATGCGTGTGCGACTGGAAACTTTTTTTTTAATTTAAATCTCCTTATATAAAAAGGACAGTTGTCATCAATCTTCCGAATATTTGATTGGTTATTTTGTTTTCTCTTTCACTCTCATGTCATTTGTCATTTTTTCTTTGTCTGTTGTTAATGAAATAAATATACAAATTTTCTTTCTCAGTCACTCTTACACAAATTTTTTTTTTCGTCGTTAGGGAAATCAATAAATTGCTTCATTTATATATTTGGAAATGAAGATTTGTTATTTTGGTATTTGACGGATTTCTGCTTAGTATTTATGTTATAACTTATAATTATTATTTCTTTTGATAATTAAATATATGAATTAATATACAGTACACTCTCGTTATAAGAAATTTTTTATAAGCCAGTTTGGGCGAAATTCATAAAACTCGCACCCCCACCATGTTACTCACGTCGGAGAATAAAAATTTAGTTCCGTTCTCCATTTATAAGCCAGTCTTAGCAAAGCCTTTTTTGAACCTAAAAAATCAAGAACTATGTACTTGAATGAATATTTTACTAAAAATTTTTTAATAAATATTATTAGTATTATAATTATTAATAATTTTGTTTTGTTTTTATTCATTTATTATGTTTTAATAAACTTTTTAGAGTTTTAATCAGTCACAAATTTCAATAAAACACAGTGGCTTATAAATAGAGAAGAGAATTAATTTGACGTTATACGAACGAAGGAGAATTGAGTCGGAGAGTGGGAGTATAGGTCTACCAAAAAATTTCCTCTCCTCTTACCCATTGACTATCTTATAAAAAGAGTGTACTGTATATATATGTACGGAAAAAATCATTTCATTCACAATTATTATCGATCCAGTATGACAATTATTGATAAATATATATATAAATGATTGAAACTAGTTACATCGCACGTGAACCAGTATAATATAAATTATCTACATATAAATTTACATAGATTGTATAAAAGTTTTATATAGATAATACCTAGTTTTGGGCCTATTTAGTATATGTGAATAGGTAAAAATCAAAATTTCGTGAATAAAATAAGTTTCTCAGTTTTTCTCGACGTTTCAAACTTATCCGAGTAAACTAAGCCAAAAAAAAGAGTAGCTACGAACGACGAAATTTTGGACATTTACCTTTTTAGCTATACTCATTTCATTTTTGTTTTGGCTCTGTTTAGTGTTGATTAATACACTGAGAAAAAAGTTTCCGTAGATCAAGAAAGAGTTCACTTGATTTAAGTGGCACAAATAAAAACCGAATAAAAAAAAAATTTTTTTTAAATAAAAATATTTTCACTAAATTCAAGTATATTGATTCTTCAATATCGAGAAACTATACTTGCGTTAAAAATTTTGAGGATTTATAACAAAAATGGAATTTCCTTTTTTAAAAAAATAAACTGTTGAATAAAAATATTTTCACTAAATTCAAGTGTATTGATTCTTTAATATCAAGAAACTATACTTGCGTTAAAAACTTTGAGGATTTTAAACAAAAATGGAATTTCCTCTTCTAAAAAAATAAACTGTTGAATAAAGTAGAAGTTTGTTCATTGTCAAAGATTATTATCTTGGATTAGATAATATGTGCTTTCTAGACGTGAAAAGAATTTTCACTTTTTAGTTTTAAAATATGCCGAAAATGAAATTTTACCAGGATATGTTTTAATTTTGTTTTATTTTTTTGTATTTAAAAATTTAATTTTTTTTTTTTTTTTCAAAAAATTTTGAAAAAAAAAAAAAAAAAGCATATAAACGTCTCGGCTCACTCTAATTTTTAATTGAATATACGTGGATTGAGTACCTTATTTTACGGAAAAAATTTCATGTATTTAAATTGGGGCTTTTTTTATGAAAGAAGAGAATTAACATTAAAACACTCTACTTTACCGGCTAAAAGACGTCACAAAATTTCCGAAAAAATTCAGGCTGCATAAAAAGCCAAAAACAACATATAAAAAAATTTTCAACTCAATCCGTGAGGGTCAGGCAGATGACCAGCTGAAGTGACTCAGAATGCCCCATATATATACTTATATGTAGCTAAGGGAGAATTAAAAAAAAAACAGAACAAGCACACACATGGACAAGAAAATAATCGATAACCATGCATACATGCATATCCGTATGTACGACATGAAACGTCTCGAGAGTGGGAGCAACGAGGACATTTAGCTGAGAAATTTATTTTTTAAGAAGTTTTTGTTTTCGGCTTCTACTGATGTTGATATCTTTTTTATTAGTTATTGAAAAAAATCGAAAGTAGGCTTATTAGAAAGAGGGCCATCGACACATATGATAAAACTCTTTTTATTTTTTTTTTTCGGCCAATAGTTAGCCTAGAAATTGATAAATTAGAAATTATGACGTCACAGAGCACAAACTTAAAATACTTATACCCGGTAAGAGAGTTCGCGTTCGTTCTATATATTTTTTTCGTTCCAAAATTGAGGCGAGACCCTACCGGGTCTCCTGATAATTATATATAACAATTATATATGAGATTTGGCGAAAACGAGTATATAATTTATATAAAATTTATATATAACGATTATATATAATTCAAATATAATAGTTTATATAAAAATTATATATATTTTTTATATAAATTTTATCAAATTCCCTTTTATTGTAATTTTAAATTTTAATTTGAAAATAAAACAAATCTTCCATTAGGATTCGAACCCGGGACCTTCTGGTTGGGAGGCAAGTACTTTACCTCGAAGCCACAAATCTTATGACAGATCTTTGTAAAAATATAAATAAGAACATGACTTTTCTCATTTTTTTTACTTTCTGGTTTTAACACCGATTTTATCTTTTTTTTCATAATAATATGAACGAAGAAATGTTAAAATCAAAATTTTATATATTTGAATAAAAGTCAGTAATAGAATTGTGATTAAAACAGCAAAGTAAAAAAATTTAAAATTGTCATATTCTTATGTATATTTTTATAGAAATCTATCATAAGATTTGTGGCTTCGAGGTAAAGTTCTCACCTCCCAACCAGAAGGGTCTGGGTTTGAATCCTGATGGAAGATTTGTTTTTGATTTTTTTAAATTAAAATTTGAAAAAACTTTTGAATAAAAACAATTCATAGGAGGAGGAGGGGAGGGGGAGAATGTGATAAAATTTATATAAAAAATATATATAATTTTATATAAACTATTATATATAATCGTTATATATAAATTTTATATAAATTATATACACGTTTTCGCCCAATCTTATATATAATTGTTATATATAATTATTATATATAATTTTATATATAAATTATATATTTTTTTTCCGTGTGGGAAATATATATCTATAATATTAAAATCTTATATTTTGGAAGAATCAGATGAGTCTAAACAATTAATTTTAAAAGTCATAATTAATTTATTTAAATAAACAATTTTTTTTTTTTTTTATTGTGTGTTATTTTCTTTTTTTTTTTTTTGTATTTACACAAAGTAAAATAAGAAATATTCAAATTGAACAAAAACAAAAATGTCAAAAAAAAGAATTTTGCTTCAACAGTGGTTGCAAGAAACTATCTTTACTAGAAATTGTTTTTTATCCGTGGAGTGTTAATATTTTTTTTGAAATTATTCGTTAGCCGACTCGTTATTAATATTATTAATATGACTGATATTATTATAAATCGATAATATTATTGTTATTATTACTAATATTATATTGATATTATTATTATCAATGACATTTTTGAAATCATTGTTATTTTATTTATACTGTGGTTATATATGAATAATATTATTATAAATAATAATAATTCCAATAATATTATGATTAACAATAATATCAATATAATATTAGTAATAATCATAGTCGAAATGTTTAGCATCAAATATGGCAACATGGTGAAATATAGTTAGAAAAAAAGACGATCTAAACCTCGTATATCGGAAAAATGGCCTTTTAAAGAAGGCCTTATTTTTTTTGGCCTCTTAAAAAAGACCTTTTTTTTGGCCTCTCAAAAATGGCTTTTCAAAAAAAAGCCTCATTTTTTTTGGCTTCTTAAAAATGGCCTTCAAAAAAAGGCCTTATTTTTTTTGACCTCTTAAAAATGGCCTTTTAAAAAATGACTTTTTTTTGCTTATTAAGAATATATTTTTAAGAAGCTAAAAAAAAGGCCATTTTTAAGAGGCCAAAAAAAAGGTCTTTTTGAAGAGGCCAAAAAAAAGGTCTTTTTTAAGAGGCCAAAAAAAAGGTCTTTTTTAAGAGGCCAAAAAAAATGAGGCCTTTTTAAAAGGCCATTTTTTGAAGCCATTTTTCCGTTGTACGATGTTCAGATCGTCTTTTTTTCTAACTATATTTCACCATGGTGCCACGGTATTTTCGGCGATCTAAAATAACAGACGAACTTCTCGAGTCTGGTAATAATATCAATGGTAATTATATCGTCGCATTAAAGGATGAAGGGCGTAAGTGCAAATTTATAAATTTTTGGGTTTTTTATCTAATTTTAAGATTTGAAAAAAAGGGAAAAAGAGCGTAACGACCTTTGATAAAGGATAAAGGGCGTATGTCCAAGGATTTACGCCTTTTTTCCGTTATCAAAATAATTTTTGATAAAAGATGAAGAGCGTATTTCCAATTTTATTTGATATTCATTTAATGGCAGGATTTTTTAAATTATTGATGTTTACTGATCCTATTATAAAAAGAACACTTGACCGCTTTTTATTCGTGATGTGATTGGTCGAAATTTTTTAGCATTCGTTTATAACATAATATTTTATTATTTTCTCTCTCATACTAATACGTTGCCACGGGTTGTTGTATGGTTGCTATGTTTGTTCATTTTCGGCAATTAATTTATTTGAGTTGTGTCGTTCCTAGATCAAAAGTCATATTACACCTTTTCATTAAGTTCTATATATTCGAATTGAATAAAAAAAGTATTGTTATATTTATTTATATTTATGAATACAACTAATATACAGTGTCCCATTTCAATCCATCAATGGATTTTTTTCGAAAAATATAGCTTAAATTGTAAAATGTTTCAAGTAAAAGTTGTAGGGTTCCGAGGGGGACGAAAGAAAAAAAAAAAAAAAATCCGAAAAATCCAAAATGGCGGAGTTTCCGGTATAAACATAGTTTTTTTAAATGGAAACTGCATTTTTTTTTTTGCACCAAAACGTTTTCTGCATCAAAACTAACACTTTTTATTTGTAAAATTATTCGATAAAATCACTTTTTTTTCGGGCTGATTTTATTTGTTTATGGATTTTCCTGAAAAAATATGACTTTAATTAAAAAATGATATTCAGAAAAGTTGTAGCGCCCAGAAAGACGATAACGAAAAAAAAAAAAAACTTCCGAAAAAAAATCAAAATGGCGGAGTTAGAAGCATAAACAAAGTTTTGAAAAAAAAATCGATTTTTCCGGAAAATTTTATTTAGAAAAAGTGTTAGCCTTGATGTGAACAATTTTTTAATAAAAAAAAATTACACCTAACCTCGAAAAAAAAAATGTTCATACCGGAAACTCTTCCATTTTTTAATTAAAATTTTTTTTTTTTTTTTTTTTGTTTTTGTCTTTTTGAGCGCTACAACTTTTCTGAATAACATTTTTTAATTAAAGCCATATTTTTTCAGGAAAATCCATAAACAGAGAAAATCGGGCCGAAAAAAGTGATTTTATCGAAAAATTTTTCAAATAAAAAGTGTTAGTTTTGATGTATTAAACGTTTTGGTGCAAAAAAAAATGCAGTATCTATTTAAAAAAACTATGTTTATACCGGAAACTCCGCCATTTTGAATTTTTCGTATTTTTTTTTTTTTTTTTTTCTTTGTCCCCCTTCAAACCCTACAACTTTCACTTGAAACATTTTACAATTTAAGCTATATTTTTCGAAAAAAATCCATTAATAAATTAAAATGGGACACTGTATATTACTAAATTAATATTTGAATAAAAAAAATTAAGGGGGGTTACTACGTTATGGTTACTACGTTTATCAAAAACCTCATCATATATTTATTAATATTACTTAGTTAAAATAATATATAGATTTAAATATTGTATAAAGTATAAATATTCATAGAAATAAATAAATAAATAAGTAGAAAAAGTCAGTGTGTGGTACGTAAGATTGCTAATTATATTTTTTCATCAAAAATAATAATACAATTGACTTTATAAAATACTGCAATATGACTTTAACAAAACACAACTAAAAGATTTAATAATTGTTTAGAATTGGATCAAATGATGTTTTATTCATTACGATAATTATAAGATTGATAATTAACTTCAAATAAAAATAGTAATTCATGGAAATGACAGATAAGAAAAGTACTTCACGTGATTAATAAAAATTATAACTATGATGACGAAAATAGTATTAATCAACATATACACAATAATATATACAACCATGCGCCGGAGGTTTGATAATTCAAAAGAATTATAATTCTATGTATTGAAATAAAATAAAATTTAAAATAAAAATTATTATTGTTTGTATTGAATAAAAAAATTAACATTCGAATGATAAAGTCTGCCAATGTTAGTCTACCATTATGTTTTCTTTGAGATTGTTCAAATTATTTTTTGAAAAATATAATAATAAATTATTTTTATGAACCTAATCTTTTGTATAATTTATATAATTGCTTCTTCTTTAATCAAAAAAATAAGCATCACAATTTGTCATTAGTTACAATCAAAATTTTATTTACCAGTTTCTGTGTCAATTATGTGATATAATAAAAATTATACAATCATTAAATAATAAAGAAAGTGTGTGTCAAAATGTTGAAACTTTTAATCAATCTTATACTCGAGATATGAGTTGTGTTACATGAAATTACATAAAAAAACTTCAGTGTAAACACCCAACTTCATGATATACTTCAGATAAATAATACTAAAAAATATTATTTATACAAAAAAAAAAAATAAAATATATGCAAACACGCGCCGAAAAACATAAAAATAATTACAAATCTTTATCTTTTATTAAAAATGATTTTGATAATAGAAAAAAGGCGTAAGTCCCGGAACATACGCCCTTTATCTTTTATCAAACGTGATTACGCGCTTCGTTCTTTTTTTCTTTAGGCCTTAAAATTAGATGAAAAGCCCGAAAATTTATAAATTTGCACTTACGCCCTTCTTCCATTGCGACGATATTAATAATAAAGTTTATAATAATAATACTCGAAATATAAATACTAATTATTATTATTAACTAATAATATTTATATTCGAATATTTTTGTCAGTATTAATATTATTATTATTATTATTATTATTATTATTATTATTATTATTATTATTATTATTATTATTATTATTATTATTATTATTATTATTCAGCAAGATATCCAACGTGACACTTTCCTCGCGCGTACAGGCAACACGAAATTTTTTTTTTTTTTAAATAATTTTTCCTGTTCAAGATGGCATCAAGTATCTTGATCGCATCCTGATCAAGTGAGCCTGGTCAAATCTTGATTAAAAAATCATCAAGTCAAATATTCTAAAATAAATATTTTTTTTAAACAATTTTTCTGTTCAAGATAGCATCAAGTATCTTGATCACATCCTGATCACGTGAGCCTGGTCAAATCTTGATCAAAAAATCATCAAGTCAAATATTCTAAAATAAATATATTTTTTAAACAATTTTTCCTGTTCAAGATAGGATCAAGTATCTTGATTACATCCTGACCCTGGTCAAATTATCATCAACATTTTCTAAGTCTTATCATATTTATAATGTAGAGCTGATGACAGCTCTATATAATATTTCTTTCATTAAATAATTCATTTCAATATCTATCCATAATTTTTTATTACGAATTAACGAATAAATACAAAAAAATTATTTTGTACTTTATTAATTTACTAAAATATATATTCAAAAATAATTATTTAGGAATAATTATTATATTGCACAATTATTTTTTTTCCAATTATTAATCTTTCTTTAAATCTATTATTTTCTTTTTGCCTCTTGTGAGTGAATGTAAAATATGAGGATTAAAAAACTATACATTGCATCACCCGGTGGCCGAGCGGGCTAAAGCGTGCGTTTAGAATAGTAATCCGTTGTTCGTAGGTTCGATTCCACCTAGTTGCGCAAGTATACTTAATTATATTCTTTGACTTTCATTTCAGCACATGTATCTCTAACTCTATCCCAGGAATAATAAGTAATTAGCTGATTCAAAAAAAAAAGGAAAAAAAAATGATTTGTTATATAATTTTTTTTTGTCATTTTTTGATAATGTTTCTTGATCAATTTTTGATCAAAAATCTTGATCAAGAATTGATCCATTTTTGCGTTACGTTTTGATCAATTCTTGAACAGGTAGCTTGATCAAGTACCTTAATCAAGTCTTGATCCATTTTTGCGTTACGTTTTGATCAATTCTTGAAAAGGTAGCTTGATCAAGTCTTGACCAGGTACCTTGATCAAGTCTTGATCCATTTTTGCGTTACGTTTTTATCAATTCTTGATCAAGTTGTCTGATCAAAACTTGATCTGAATTCAAGTGGCCTGATCAAGTTTTGATCATATCCTTAACTGAATTTCTACTCGGGTCATTTAATCTTTTACTCTTAATCATATCCTCCCGATATTCTTGTTTTACTACTTTATATTTTTTCTGGTGGTCGTATTCCCAATTCCACTTCAATTGATTAAACTACGAAAAAGGTCGGTCAGGATTTGCTCTCGAACGATACACGATTTCACGATGACTTGTATATGATCTGTGAAAAATAAAATTTATAATTATATATGAAATTAAAAATCCAATATGAAATAAGAATTCGAATTAATAATGATTTAAAAATGGGAACGTGTTTTTTCGATCTTGGCAGGACTTGCTTGTTTTTTTTTAATATACTTTCTTTCTCCAAGAAACCTTCGTTCAAAAATTCAAAATATTTTAGAGGTTTTCATTTATGATTAACAATTATATATTGCTTCGAAATTCAAAGTGCAAAATGAAAGAAGAATTTAAACTGATAATTTTTTGAAAATAAGAATGTGTAGTGTTTTTTGCACAGTATTGCAGTAGTTATTGGGTCGAAGGGGTTTTTTAATGAATGTTATTGTCAATATTAACTATTTTTATTCCTTAGGGAATAAAAAAATACAAATAAATAAAAAGCGATCAATACAAAAACAGAAAGAATATGTTTACTTTTACCCACTGGCTGTTGTATCACTGTTGTTTTTGTTTTGTTTCCGGTTTGTTTGTTATCTATTTAAATTACACTGTAAAAAATTTTTAGCTGCAGCAACGAGCTGGATAGCTGTCTCTCCTATCCACGGCTAACTAACCTTTGGATAGTTAGCAGAGGATTGTTATTTTGGCAATCCACATTTGACAGGTTACTATTCTTGTGAAAACAGCGTGCCTACTCGTTACATTAGCTACACTTTGGATAGCTGTGGTAGCTATCCAAAGCCTGACAAGCTGGTATCGCTGTAGTAGCTATTTAGGATTGCGTATATGCATAACTATAAGTATATAGACATACGAAGTACAAACAATATATTAATGTACATTTACTAATTTTTAAAATTATTATCTAATTAATTTTATACTAAATTTGATGCACCAAATAAACGCCAACTTGAATACAAAATCTTATGCTAAATTTTTAATAACTATATGCATTATTTTAGTCATTGTTAATAATAATTTGATGCATCTGTCAAAAAAGAGAGGTTATGAACACAACAGCTGTTAACATTGAGATTATGTCGAACCTGACAAGTTGGTTAGCCACGCTAGCTATCCAGTCGGCTGGAATAACTAACCGATTGTCTTTTTAATATATCGGGCTTGATTATTAAATCAACTATCCTTTTTTAACTATCCAAACGCCTCGTGACTGCAGCTAAAAATTTTTTTCCGTGTACGCCGATGAAGTGAAAAAATAAAAAAAGACAATAGAGAAAAAACGAAATTGACGTTCAAGTTAAATGATACTTTGAATACAGAGCTAACCAAAAATAAGGAGAAATAAACAGAAAGAAATTATCAAAATATCATAAATATAACCTTACCTGTGATTACCAAATTGAGAGAATCAACGCTTCTTGCATTTTCTTCGATGAAACTCATAACGTAAATCTGCATTAATTTTTTGTTGTTGATAACTTGTATGTTGAACGATCATGCATATGATAAGAATGTTTTTCGATAGTAAGATTGTTAAACCATTTTGAATAATCCGTAAATTTCTGGAACGTTTGACCTTCAAATATTTCCATTACACCATTGTCATTGTGTTCACTCATATTTGATAGTTTTTGAGATAGATTTGGATTTAATTTTCAGAAAGTTGTAAATTTTATCTCAAAATTTCTTGAATCCATTCTTATAAAATGTATGAATTAATTTTGATATTTGACTCAATTAATTTTATGACACAAGGGCAGTGGGAATAATGTGTGAATGTTCAAAGCGTAATAGGGGTAGTGCGTTTTTGGGAATTCACACATTATCCCCACTGTCCCTAGTGACATAAAATATAGTTCAATACATGTGCTCAATCAGAGAGTGAGCTCACAACGAATTTGAAGGGGCAAGAACGAGCCTCGGCGAGTGTTTCTTCTCTAAATGACTTGTGACAAAATATACTATTTTCGTCGAATTTTTTATTTACTTTTTTTTCTTTACTTTCTGCACACGATTACACTACACGAATAGTTCGACGTTTTACGGCACAGTGATTATTTTTGGCTGAGATCATGAGCGACCAAGAAGAAAGCTTTCCCACTGCGGGACTAGTTAAGAGCACTCTAAACAGAGAGAAACTTTTCCTCTTTTTATTCGCTAGCAATAAAAAAAGCACTATTATTAATAATAAATGTATTTTTAATAATAAACTAATAATAAATAGTCATGGATTCACTAACGAGCGTTTCTCTTACTTGATACCGAAACACAATTACCGTTAACAATTGAAAGATCTACACTGTTAAAATATAGATGTAGATTTTACCAGAAAAGTTTGGAAGCTATTTTCTAATAGGATCTTAGGAAAACTACAACACCATATTGTAAGTGTCTTATTGTAATTCTCCCAACAGCAATTGAAAATTTTCAATACCATATTGTAAAACTGAATGTTGGAATTTTTCGAAGCAGAATTGGAAATTTGCAATACAACACTGAAAAAAAAAAAATTTTTCGGAAATTACCAAAAATTTCTTCGAAGCCGGATCCAAAACTTTTTTTTAATTTTACAAAAAGTTTTATAATATGATTTTAAAAAAAAATTTGTAATTTGCCATAACTATTTTTGTGAACGTTACATGCTGAAATCATAACTATAACTATAAATAAGTAAACCGACATGCCTAACCATCCATTAGATTACCAAACATAACGCTATACCCGCTGCACCATCAGAGCGACTTGTGATTTAGGGTTTTGAAATATTTGTCGTGATTTTACGGAGACGAATCTTCGATTCGCTAATAGTATTGAATTCTATCACGTAAAACAAATAAATGTCATAACTTCTGAAATAATTAAGATAAAAGTTTCGTTTTAGGCTTAAATTGAAGGTATTTAAAAACTCTAGAACCAAGAATATGAAACTAGAGATGCCGCGATAATCGATAATATCGCGACAAGACGATACGATAATGACGACAACGATACGATAATGCCATTTTTTATCGTATCGTCGTCACGACACGATACGATATTTGACTGACGATAACCGATAAAATTATCGTGTTATCGCGATAATGTCGGAAAAAATATACATTTAAATCAAAGCAATATTTTCATATTGTTAAACTCCACAAAATATTAAATTAAAGAAAAAATAGATTACTGCAACATATAATATTAGATACATATTAATCTAATAATATGAAAGTAATATAAATTATAATAATATGATAATTACCAATAATTTTATATAAATTATATAAACCGTTGTTGCATGTGTTATAATATTACGGAGGCTAGGAGCCGAAAGGCTCAGCCGCAGTATTGGATTTATCCCCCAAAAAAAAAAAACGTTCATAACTTCTAAACTAATTGTCGTAAAGACTTCAGATTTGGCTCAAAAAAAGCGGCTCTGGAAATTCTACATATGTTATATGAATATTGTTTGTTATTATGTTAAATATTTTATATGTATTATGTAATTATGTATCAGTATTGTCATATTGTATCACATTGTACACAGTAAAAAAAAGTTGGTAATTCGTTTGTAATTTGTAGACTTTAGTCGTTTGTCAAATTTTTGTTTGTTAATTCAACAAAAAAAAATTTGTAAAATCTTTTGACAAATTTTATTTGTTAATTTTACAAACAAAAAATTTGTAAAATATTTTTACGAACTCCGTTTGTTAATTTCACAAACTCTGTTGGTTAATTTTACAAACAAAAAATTTGTAAAATGTTTTTACTAACTGCGTTTGTTAATTTTACCAACAAAAAATTTGTAAAATATTTTCACAAACTCCGTTTGTTAATTTTACAAATTTTTTTGTGTTAAATTGGCTCGAAGCATATAAATGAAGATTTAATGTAAAAATAAGTAGAATATTTGAAAAAATCTCCCGCCTGTAACTATTGCGTGGAATACGCATGCGCAAAATTATGAACACGAGTGCACACGAATACAGCCATCTTGCATACGGTCGGATTTAGTCGGACGATGTGTGTTTTTAGAAGCAGCTGATCTTAGACAACACGTGAAGCAGTTTTTTTCTTCAACAACAAATAAATAATTATTAAATGATAATTATAATAAATAAATTGTGAGGTATTATTGGCCTCGCTTTACTATTTTACATTTAATTTAATTTCAAACAATAATTTAAAAGATAGACACGAAATTTATATTTAAATATTAAAAATGATGAAACAATTTATTTAATAATGAGACTATTTAATATAATAATTTAACAAGACACAATATATATATGACTGGTTGTGAGGTGGCATAGCCACATCACCAATACAAATTTACAAGTATAGTTCGGACGCACCGTTTGGCTTGGTGGCCGGACTAGAAGCGAAGAGAGCAGAGTCTCAAGCAACAAGACATAGTGAGTTCTCTCGTACCCACACCTATATACATGGCTAAAACACCTCACTGACTATGTCACATGACATGTCAGTGTGGTTGGAGACATCAAATATTCTATCTCGCTACAGTACCCCCCTATTATGTTTATTTTTTGACATACAATTAAAAAAATTATTTAATATTTGATGACTCCAAAACAAAACTTACTGATACATAATTACATAATACATATAAAATATTTAACATAATAACAAACAATATTCATAATTACAAAATTGAAATCTATCAATGATCATTAAATAAAATTCAATTATCTTTACTTTAAAATTAAAATTGACCTTGAAAAATTTAACATAATACTAAGTGAAATCAAAATTTAAAAATTTATATCAATCATCTTTTAAAATTAAAATTATTTTGTTTAAAATTTGACTCTGAGTCTTAAAAATTCAAAATTAATATATAAATTATCAATTAAATTATTTGTAAAAGGATATAATACATATTTTATAATTCTTTTATAAAATTTTGATGAATTTGCGCCACTCCTTGAATATTTCTAGCATATTGCAGAAGTAGCATCCACCATAATATCATTTGGCCTTGAGCGTTTCCACATGGCATATATTTGAATGCGCCATTGAAGCTCACACATAAATACAGTGGTTATCATGTCACTTGGTCCTTGGCACGAGGCAAATGACAATAGCCAACTTGATTTTCCATCTCCATTACTTAATTGACAATCCAAGACATATGTATCACACATGTCCCAGTGACCATAATATTTGTTCCTGCCTCCAAATTTACTATCATGCTTGGACTTATTGAAGTGCCTATTATTATTATTTATTAAATGCAAACAATTTAATTTTATTTTGCATTTAATTTTATCATCAGTTATCATTTTGGTATTTACCAATTTTGATTTTATTTTATTTTTATGTTTATTTTTGGCACAATCTATTTTGTATTGTTGACCAGTTTTTATTTTTACAATGTTATTGTCATGAGTATTATTCATGACCTTGAAATTAAATTTATTTTTAACAACATTCAAATTATTACTATTAATATTATTTTTATACATATTATTATCACAAATTATTTGGTGATAATTATTTGCTTTATCAACACAATTGTTGTGATTTTCATGCACAACATTTAATTCATTTTCATGACAATTATTTGTTTTTTCAGTGTATTCATTGTGATTATTAGTCACAACATTTATTAATTTATTTTTATTATCAACAATCATTGCTGGATTTTGTTGATCACAAATTATTATTTCACCATGATTGTTGTGATTTTCATGCATAACCATGATTTTATCTTTATTTTTACATACATTATCAACAAAATTTAATTTATTTTGTTGATAATTTTTTATCTGTTCACCTTGATTATTGTGATTATTATGCACAAAATCAAATTCATTTTCATAATCATTACTTGTTTCTTCAATGTATGTGTTGTGATTTTTATCCACAACATTAATTACACTTTTATTTTCACATATGTTATCAACAAAATTTAATTTATTTTGTTGATTACAATTTATTTTATCATTTTGATTGTTGTGGTGATTCATCACAACATTGAATTTATTTTTATCTTGATTATCAACAACTATTGTTTGATTTTGTTGATCACACATTATTTCATCACTGTGGTTAGCATCTTTTGAGGAATCACCCCTCTGCTGATCACTTATTTTATTCATGATTTTTTCTTTTTCTTCTTCTTCTATCATGTTTTTTATTATTGCATGCATTATAACTTTAAACTCTTCACCACCATGCATTTTCTGATATTTTTCATCATACAAGTATAAATTCATGTTGCATCGCATGAATTTTGATACATCAACATGTGCTCCATGCAACCACAAAATAACCTCTGAACATATTTTATGAATTTATCTCAGCCCATTTATTGTGACTGATATGCATTTTACTTGTTTTATAAATTCAATTATTGTTTCATTGAATCTTTTAATATTTATTGTTCTATCTATTATTTCAATTAATTCTTCAATAATATCTATTTGATTCAATAGTGCCTCTCGATTTTGAATATCATCTTTTTCAATTATTATTAGCTTACACGCTGGCCACGTTTTCACTACAAATGATATTACTTGTTCCATTTTATGTTATATATTGTACACAAGCAATTATTTCAATATTTTAAATACTATATTATCGATTATTTTATATCACATATTAATTTGTATGAAAATATTTTGTTTAATTTTCATGTATTATTTTATCATACAGTACATTTATTATTATTATTTTCTGATGAAATCAGGCGTGCCCAACGCTTGGTTGCCACGTGTATCCAGATTTTATTATTATTATTTTTATTTTTCTGATGAAATTTTCACAAATATGGCGTGTTCAACACTTCGTTGCCACGTATAAACAAATTATTATTATTATTGATTACTCACAAGATTTGTTGATTTTTCTCCAATTTATATGCAAAAGTTTTTCTCAACAATTTTTATTTTAATCTAATGTAATGTATTTTATGCTTTTTATCAATTTGCACATCAATACTTCTCTTCTCACTCTCGTGATTGAGATCATAATTTTGAGCCAATTGTATGTACTCACGACTGAATTTTCACAATTTTATTAATTTCTTTCTTTTATCAAATATTTATATTTCTTTTTCTTTCTTTTTCTCACCTCGTGGTTTGAGCTGTTAGTTGGAAACCAATTATGAAATTTAGTCACAACTAAAATTTATAATTATTAATTTATATAAATTATTACTCTTTTTTCACCGCGTGGTTTGTGCCGCTAGTTGGGAGCCAATTGTAAAATTTGGTCACAACTAAAATTTATAATTATTAATTTATATAAATTATTACTCTTTTTTTCACCGCGTGGTTTGTGCCGCTAGTTGGGAGCCAATTGTGAGGTATTATTTGCCTCGCTTTACTATTTTACATTTAATTTAATTCCAAACAATAATTTGAAAGATAGACACGAAATTTATATTTAAATATTAAAAATGATGAAACAATTTATTTAATAATGAGACTATTTAATATAATAATTTAACAAGACACAATATATATATTACTGGTTGTGAGGTGGCATAGCCACATCACCAATACAAATTTACAAGTATAGTTCGGACCCACCGTTTGGCTTGGTGGCCGGACTAGAAGCGAAGAGAGCAGAGTCTCAAGCAACAAGACATAGTGAGTTCTCTCGTACCCACACATATATACATGGCTAAAACACCTCACTGACTATGTCACATGACATGTCAGTGTGGTGGGAGACATCAAATATTCTATCTCTTACAAAATAATTGGTGTTTTCAATAACTTCATCAAGTAAGTGAATTTAAAGTGATTTATAAATCCCTTCAAGATTATTTATAAATGTTATTTCATATTTTTAATTAATTCTTAATTGATAACGTGATAACAATATATGCTTGTTTACAATATTCTCGAAGCTACTTGATAATTAATTAATTGTTAAATATCAGGTAATATTGTATGAAAATGAATGAATTAGAAGGATTTCCTGATCAATATCAATTCTCGAATGAGCAAGTGTCATCTCCATCTGTTTTTATTATTGTTCAGTATGAAAATGAAAAAAAATGGTTACAGCTATCAGAGCATTTTATATATGCTGATATAATTCACAAAGGTTTATTACTTATTTACTTTGTTCAAATCACTTAAGAATTTGTTTGATTAATATATATATTTTTTTTTAATTTGAAAGTATATGAAATATATGCATTACCTGACAAGCAAGAAATTGAGATTACTGATCTAAATGATGTTTTAATTGATAAAAATATATTGTGTAATTTTATACGTTCAAGTGGTCATAGCTTGACAATTAAACTTAGACAGAAAATAGTCAATTTGTTAGATATATGTAAGATTTTTTTGCTTTTTTATTTTATTGAAATTATTAACTAAAAAATTGATTATTTGTTGACATTATAATACTATGTGATGTTTTTTCAGCTAAAAATATAGTTGCTAATGTTACACAAACTCATGAATTAAAGCATGCTGATGGTAGCCCAAGTGCTGATGTTATACCAGTACCATCAGATGAACCAATTGATGTCAATGATGACGAAGAGCCTTTACTAAAAAAGCCAAAATTAATTAAAAAAATAACTGGTGACGTAGTGTCAGCTAAAGTAAGTTGTTCAGAAATAATTTAAATTGTATTTTTTTTTTTTTCGTTTTACTGAATATCTAATTTGTTTATTTTATCAAGCAACTGAAAGAACTTCTTATTAATCTCTCATATGGAGATGAAATATTTGAATAATACAATGATTTAGGGTATTTAACAAAAAAATGCAGAAAAGTTGTTGTCAATATTGTGGCAAGTGAACTTTGAAAAAAAAAAAAATAACCCAGAGAAATCTTTGGAATAAAGAAAAAGTTCAGTGTGCCAAAGCAATTATTGAAGTATTCCCAAAGCTTGGTTTATTAAATTTTGGTTATGTGAGTTCAATGAAAAAATTTTTTAAACTTATTAATGAATTAATTTCAACTTTTTAATTTTATGAATATTTATTTTACAAATTTAACAGAAACAATTTTATAATCCTGAAACGAGATGTGGTTTTATTTCTGATGCCTTGGGAAATTCAAGTAGACGGTTCCAAAAAAGAAAAACAGCAGTACCTCAACATGAAATAAATAATAATATCGTACAAGAACGAGCAGATGAAAGTGAAGTAGTTAATGATGCAATTGAATTCATGCAAACAGCAACAAAAGATCACAAAGAATTATTTATTGAAAAAATCAATTAACATTTAAACTTCGACGATATAAATAATTGGACGAGCGTTCTCTCGAGGTTTTTCTAAGATTCTTAGATATCCCTGACCTGGTAATTATTTTTATTATTTATCATTCATCTGAGATTTTTTTTTATTTTATGAATTTATCCATACAGATCAACGTAGAATTCAACTTATTGTATCCAAGCATTGAGCAAGATATATTTTTAAGCTTGTATCCTGAGTATATAAATGCAATTTTACATGTTTTTGCTAACGAGAAAATTAACTCGATTTTGCTAGGTGAAGAAGAAGATTTTTTTTTCATCAACTCATAGATCAATGTATAGTTTTTTATTTCTTTAATTCTTTTTTTTTTCTGTTGATAGTCAGGAACCCTATTGCAATCGCCTTTAAATCAAGGTCGTTCTCAGCCAAAATTAATTGCCATTGGCCCAAGTAAACGAGCTATTCATCAATATTATATTGAAATTGATAGCAAATTTATCTTGCTTCAAACAATCAATGTTGTCGAAGCAATCAGCTATCTTTTTAAAGCACATTATGTATTTCATGTAGATTTTCATAGTGACTTGAAAAACTTTTGGACATTTCTTCAAAATTATTTTTTCAAAATAAAAGGTAATTGCACAACCAGTGCCAAGGAAGTTTACACAAAAATTAATATTTCAAAAACAAATTTGGAATCAAATAATAATTAATGATAATAATCTTTGAGTAATCAACAGTAATTAGTTTTCAGCAATAGCTTTTTGCTTCTCAATTGAACTCTAGGATTATTTTTATGTATTAATAATTTATAAATTAGTAAATAATTTTTATAGTAGATTGAAATTTTATTTTATATCTTTGGAAAGTCATGATACTGTTTGGAACTTTTTAAGAAATTTTAATATAAACTTGATTATCAAAAAAAAGATATTATGATAGTATAATATTTCCAAAAACTTGATTTAATATATTCATCATTTGATACACTGATTATAATAAGCCATTAAATAATTGTTAATTTTGAATACTCAAAATAGTATAAAATTAGTTAAACAAAATTATGAAATCATAATCAATTAAATACACTAAATATATAAAAAAAAAAAAACAAATAATTGCAAGTGCAAAATTAATCTTTAGAAATTCAATAAGATTATTTTGTAAAATATTACAATGCACAGATTTTAAATCACATGAAAAAAAAAATTATATCTTTCTATCGAACAAATAGAAATGCGTTTTTATTAGAAAAAAATAAAAAATTAGAATATTAAAAAGAAACTGTACTTTTTGGTGTAAAAAATAACTTGTAAAACTTAAATGAGTGAGATACAGTTTGAGTCAATATTATTATAAGATATTAAAAACTTTAATTGTTAAAATTTTATAATTATAATTTGAAAATATTATTTAAGGTTTCTTGTGATAAAAAAATGGCGTATTAGTGCTATAAGTGTACGTTTAACACTCATATTATAACTAATTTTTTTTTTCATTCGCGATTTCAACATCATTTACTTGAGGGGCCAAAATTAACATTGAGTTGTTGTTTTGGATGTACAAACATCTATCACACTTATAGTGGATTCAGAAAGCATATTGAAAAATGTAAATTAAAACAAAATAATTCATTGTTAAAGACATTTAATGAAACTAAAAGAAATGATAATATTTTGGAAAATGATTTTGATAGTAATAGTGGTAAAGAATCAAGTAGTAGTAAACACAATAAAAGAGATATCGCAGACATTAAAATACAAACCAAAAATGATAAATTTCTTGATTTCGTTCAAAGTATGTATGTATTAGGGTTAGCTGATACTTCTATCAATTTTATTTTATCAAAAATGTCTGAAATTTTAGTACCCTTGTTAGATGATTTAGTATTAGCATCAGATTCTAATGAACGCTCAAAATTATCAAATAAATTTAAATTTGCTTTAGGAAATATAATGACTAGTTACAATCGAAATAAAATATTTCAAAGGCATATTGTTGAACCAGTTAAAAAAACTCATGGCATAAGAATGGATAAGAAATTCGATAAAGATACCAATACTTACGTGGAAGTACCGGTTACAAGTACTTTTTCATATGTTCCTTTATTAGATACACTTCAGTTTTTATTTCAAGATAAATTTCATCAACAATATTTGACTAAAAAATTTGCTGATAATAATTCTCAAATACAAAACGTATACAGAAGTTACAAAGATGGTAGTGTATTTAAAAATAATACATTTTTTCAAATAAATAAAATTTCGATTCATCTACAAATTTATTATGACGAGTTTGAGGTTTGCAACCCTTTGAGTCCAAAAGCAGGTATACACAAAATTGGTGCTTTTTATTTTTCCATTTTAAATTTACCTTCACACATGCTTTCAAAATTAGACAATATTCATTTACTTGCCCTCTGTTATGATTTTGATATTAAAAGTTTTGGTATAAATCCAGTTTTAAAAGTAATGGTTAATGATTTAAAAATTATAGAAAAAGATGGTATATTTATAAAAGGACTTAATTCTTTTGTCAAAGGTAGTTTGATATCTATAAGTTTTGATAATTTAGGAGGAGCGAAAATACTAGGTATGAATGAATCTTTCGTAGCCACGTATCCTTGTAGAATTTGTAAAATAACTATAAAAGAAGCTAGAAAAAGTGTTACATTAAATGAAAGTCTGTTGCGAACTAAATCAGAATTTATCTCATTATATAATCAGTTAGAATATTGTAATAATGATACATTTAATTTTTATGGTATAAAAAACAAAAATCTTTGGGTAGAGTTGAAATTTTATGATTTTGTTGATAGTTCAATTGTTGATATATTCCATGACTTTTTAGAGGGTATTTGTCACCGGGATATAAAATATGTACTTAAGTATTTGATCGAGATAGGTATTGTCGATCTGTCAAATTTAAATAATAAAATATCAACTTTTGATTATGGCTTACATAATAGATCTAACCATCCATGTCCAATAGATTTAAATAAAAACGCAAATTTAGTAGGTCAGCGTGGTGCTCAAATGTTTTGTTTGATAACTTATTTACCACTCCTTTTAACTGATGAAATAGCGAAATTGAATCATCAGGGTACAAAAAAATGGAGAGTTATTTTATTGTTAATAGAAATTATGAAAATTGTTTTTGCTCCAACAATAAGCTATGATATGTTAGATAGACTAACAGTTTTAATTAAAGATCATCAGAGTCTTATTATTAATGAATTTAATTCATCATTGATAATGAAAGATCATTTGATAACACATCTTCTAATGATTATAAATAAAATGGGACCATCAAGAATTCATTGGACAATGAGATACGGAAGTAAAAATGGATTTTTGAAAAGCTTCGTATACAAGTTGAAAAATTTCGAAAACATAGCACATACACTGGCTAATCGTCATCGAAAATGTATGCTACAATCATGGAATAATAGAAAACTATATTCTGAAGACGAACCACAAATTAACAATACAAAAATAATAAGTTTAAAGTCAAGTGAATTTTGTGATATTATTAACAAAACGTTAAATATAAATTCAAATAATTATATTTCTATCGGTAATAGTGTTGATATTCGAGGTGAACATTTGATAATACAAAAATTAATTTGTACATCAAATACTAATAGTTTTCCAACTTTCGGAAAAATCCTTATGATTTTTTCACATAATTTAAAGTTTTATATCATTTGTCAAAGTTGGAAGACAGAAGGTGTTTCACCATCATGCTTAGGATATATTGTAGAAAACACTTTTGAATTATGTATACATGAAGTTATCAATCTACTTCATACAAAAAGTTGGAATATAAACGAGTCTATAGATAAAAAATTAGTTATTGTAACAGATTATTTTTTGTAAATTTTGTAATTGATAAAATAATAATTGTATAAATATTCATATGTACAGAGTGAATCATTTCAATGTTGGGTTATATGAAAAATAATAAAATTTACGTATCAAAAAATATTATATAAATGAATAGACATTTATTTTTTTGCTTGTACAAAAAAAAAAAAAATTTAACAAAAAGTATTTGTAAAATTAACAAACAGCTGTTTGTAAATTTCATTTTACAAACAAAAATTTGTAAAATTAACAAACAGTTATTTGTAGACCTAATTTAAGAAATAAAATGTTTGTTAAATTAACAAACGTTTTGTTGGTGGACCTAAATTAACAAACTGAATTTGTTAATTTTACCAACTATTTTTTACTGTGTAGCATTTGAAACATTTCTGTCAGATTACTGTCATAGCCTTGGCTCCTGTAGATTTTATGATGAATTTTTTAAGCTTAATAAAATTTTTTTACAATAAATTGTTTTAAAGTTATTGGAGTTATAAACAATCACCGATTTGTTTTCAACATACTAATATTAAGACGCCACGCCCACTTTTTGAATGTTCGCATGCTCTACAACCATTCCGTTGATCGGTAAGCTAGTTTCCTTTTTGACCCATTCGTACTTGTTTGAATAATAAATATAAACACACAATATTTTTGACATATTTTTTTTTTTATTTTTTGATTTTTGTTGTATGAATACTTTATTGTAAAATATTGTTAAATATCATTAATGAAAAAATAAAATAAAATAATTATTTTTTCTTAATATAAAGAATGATTAAATACATTTTTATCGATGGTTTTTATATTATTTTATAATTTTTTTGAGGTTTGATTTTCATAGTAGATCATTATTTATAATTATCGAAGGAAAAAAAAATTATCTCAGAATAAAAAAAAATGAAATATAAATTAATAAATAAAAAATCAATAAATTCAATAAAAAAAGAGAATTTTATTTATTTTTTTTTAATTTAAATATGGTTTAAAATTATAAATGTAAATAACAACTTTTCTATTTTTTCGTATATCAATTTTACTTTTTTTATTTATTTATTAAATTTAAATTGAATTTGATCATTTCATAATTTTTTATTATAGTTAATGAAAAAAAATGAACTTAAAATCAAAATATTAGTGTGTCAGCCAGTTCGCCGGAGTTTACAAAATTTTTTATTTCCAACAGGAAACGCGTTCGTTACTAATTTTTTCTTATGAAATTATAAACAATTAATACTCAGATAAATTAATTATCAATTATAACAGTATTAACGACAATGATAGAAATGATCATTATTAGTATATAATTATTATTGCTGTATTATAAAATTGGCCAATTATATAATTTTTTTTTTTTGATAAACATTGACAGTTAATATTTTATTAACAATTTCAAGTGTGCGTTAGAAAATATTGCTTAAAAATAACAATATCCAAAACACGATTTTTTTGAATAGTACAAAATATACTAGCAACCTGTTGGACCGTACGACTCCAAAAAGTTTTGCAAAAATTCAAATATCTTTTGAAAAAGTACAAAACGTAAATGTCTCACTATAAAACTTTTTGAAGAATTAAAAATATAATGGGACTTTAATTTTCAAATCTACTTTGGAATTTTACAAACTATTTTGAAAAATCATTATATTGAGAAAATTACAATATTGTGATTGAAAATTTATAAACATAATGGAAATTTGATTTTTAAATCTATAGGAATTTTACAAAATATTTGGGAAAATCACAATAGTTAGTAAAAGTACAATATTTTTTTCGTAATTTTATGAAAATTTACCATATTTCGTAGTAAGATTACGAACTTTGAATTGTAATTCGACATCAAAATAGAAAATTTGGAGTTTCACCATGCAACGGTGTTGTAAAAGAATTGTAATTTTACCAATATTCTTAACAGAATACGAGTAATACTTACAACACAGAAGAATACAAAAATACCATTCGAATAATTATATGATTGGAAACAATTCGTTTAGCAATCGAATTTTTCGCGTATATATAATCATAACAAAAAAAAAACCTATTTTATTCTACAAAAAGAAGCGTCAAGTCCTTAAAATCTTTTAGCTGTTCCATTTTTTTTAATACAAAAAGATGTAGTATGATATCACAGCTTTTTGTAAAGTTTCAATTATAATAGATTTTTGTTTATACGTTGACGGATTGATTTATTATTATTCTATAATAATAAAACACGAATTAAAATTTTCTTTCTAAATATCTCGGATTTCTCTTTTGAAACAATATGAAAATATTTGCAAGTGGAAACATAGCTTAAAGCATAATTATTAACCGAACAACTTATGGCGCGCGCATTGCGATATTGAATACATACTAATGTAAATAAAGATTTTTTCACACCATCTACAATTATCTTACTTAATTTTATTTTAGAATGTTGTCAATTGCATCTGACTTGAAAGCCATATTGCTTTGATTTGATTTTGTTTTATAATGTTTGTCGAAGTGCCCTGAGTTTTTAAAGAAATTTCAACAAAAATGCAAACTTCTGAAATTGATTTTAAGTTTAAAAAAAAAGTATACGTCTAAAAAATCTGTTTTTTTTTTTATTAAAAAGTTTGATATCGATTTATGGGATGATTAGAAAACAAAAGATTTTCATCTGATCTCGACTTGTGCTAGTAATGTATTCGATAACCGTAAAACTAGCGGAGCCTCTTTTAATATCGGGGAGTTTCATTATATGAATATTTTGTGCTTTTTATGTGTTCATTGACTGCGAAAGAATGAATTTCCCTGCTCCCATACACACGAAGATAATTAGTTTTTGAAAAGTCGCTGCCAAGGTGACTTCACATTGACTTAACTACAGTTGTACAAACCATCCTATTTTATCTGACAATAGACTTTAAGGGATTACCATCACTAATCAAAAACGCAGATAGAGCCTTGGAATTTATTAAGTAGATTAATGAAATAATAATACATACGCTTAAATTTTTTGATAATTTTCTTGTAGCTAATTACTCAGTAATTAATTACTAAAGTAGGCTACTTTTTCGGAGGTTATACATAGGTTCTTATGGAGAGTCCGGTTTAGTTTTTAGAAACCTGGTTAGCCATTTTATGGAAAACGCAGATAGCTTTATCAAAAATCAAAGATAGATAGAGGAAACAATAAGGAAACTTTTGATATAAAAATTAATAGGGCTTTGAGACCTTTTTATTTTACAAAAAAAAAAAAAAATAAATTTTTGTCTTTATCTAAATACTTAAGGGAGTTCGAACGAAAAGAGTACAAACAAGAAATGTGACCTAGTGGGCCCCTTAATGCTACAGTAAAAATTTATAAAATTTTATGCGGCACCCTTCACTTTTTTCTGCGTAGACGGTCCTGTTTTCCACCAATACATGTGCGGTTGTGTGTATCTATATGCACACAAACGTATTTTGTTACCTCCACTCCTTCACTCTTTGACTTTTTTTTTTTTTTTTAAACAATGATTGTTTAACTTTCTAGCAGGTAACTTGAATTTTTTTTTTTTCTATAATTATTCTAAGATTTTAAAGTTTCATACAGATAGTTTTTTATTTAGGTGTGAATTTAAGAACACGGTAAAAATTTAATATATGTTGTTTTTTTTTAACATTTTTCGACTTTCCCGTAAACGTACACGTTAAAAGTTGTTGACTTTAAACATTAATAACTATTTTACTAGCAGGTATGGACTTCTGAAATTTTGGCATAAGATGGATAACTATTTCATAAACCTACTCTAAAAACTTAATAAAAAGTTAAATAGAATCGAGTGTTGTTCGAACTCCCTTAAGTGCAAGTGAGAAACAAGTTTTTCTCCTTCTTTTTTATCTCGTTCGCACTCATAGAAATATTATGTTTCTAAATGCCATCCGCAAAAGGTCTCTAGATATGCGTGGGTAACACCTTAAGGAAAAGTTGTAGAATTCAAAAAAAAAAAAAAAAGAAAAAAAATCGAAATAATTTAAAATTTCAGATGTGAACATAGTTTTTTTTAATAAATACAATATTTTTCTTCTTTACAAAAAAGTTGTTCTCATCAAATTAACACTTCTCGTTTGAAAAATTTTTCGATAAAAACAAAATTTTTTTCTTCTCATTTTAATATGACAATAGATTTTTTTTTTTTTAAATATGCCTCCAGTTTGTCAAACAGACATTAATATTAATGACACCGATTTTGATATATAAGTAGAATGTTTTATATGTGATACACCTGCACGATCATATTTGGAATATGTTATGGGCCACATCCAATACACGCCTGTGACAGATGTACCATAAAAGACAGGGTTAAAAACACAATGACTTTATTGGAAACGACAAGTCTGAAATTATATGAAGCATTATAATTCCACGGGAAATAGTTTCATGAATGAAAAACCTCCGAAGAAATAAAGAAACTTAAATTTCAGCAAACGCATGCTTATGATAAAATTATTATCAAAATACTAATATTAAAAGAGAAGATAGATAGGAATAATACGTAATCCGCAGTTATTGCATCAGCAAAATCATATTTAATGACAAAATTCTACTAATGTACTCTTGAAAAATTTGACGTATTTGATATTTGGTATAAATCATAAAAAAGATTCAAAATTCAAAAACGAAATCGTAAGGTTTTTTTTTTCTAATCAATCGATTCTTTGTCTTTAGATTCTTAGTACTCTTGAATGATCTATTATTTTTCCTTCAAAACTATTCGTTAGAAATAAAAATTAACTTATGAGCGTAATAGAATTTTGCAAGACGAATTTTTAGAGCTTACTATGAAGACTCCGAGTATATTTTTTGACTCATGATAGAATTATTGTAAAGTCTTCGTAATAGGAATAAAAAACGTAGATTCGAGAAAGCTATCACCTCTACGAAAAAAAATTGAACGAACAAATATTTATTGAATTGAAACGCCTTTAAACACTTTCATTAACCAACTACATATTTTAACCGATTTTGAATATTTTTAAAAATTTCAAACGGATTTCACTGCACTTTCTCACAATCGTAAACATCATTGATTTGAAACAATATCTAACATTGATAACAGACAAAAATATTTTTTTTTATATCATCATCGCTTCCCAAACATAGTAGAATCGAGTAAACATCAAGATGAGTTCTTTGGTTTATCATATACAGTAGTATTAATTTTTATCAATAATACTGCATATGTTATTAACATTGACGAATGTTTCAGTTACGAATAGTGGAGACATTTTTGGAAAATATTTTTGAAAATATCATATTGTTTTTTTTTTCACCACAAAATTGCTCACATTGAAATGCATTCTAAATTCAATTCCGTTAATGTTAGTTATCATTAATAAAATCGATAATTCAACGAACTTACCCCAAGTAAAAGTCCCATTTGTCGCATAGGCCGTCTTGCTTTTGGAAAAAATCTATGAGCAATGCTGACCAATGGATCATCATATCCGAAAACCAATTCTTGAGCTGTTACTGGAACAAAGGGCTTCTGGTCAATCCCACTAATGAACATTGAAAGACCAAGATTGACAATTCGAGGTAAACTTTTACTCTGCGATGATAAAGTCTAGAATCACACATTACAGACAATATGGAAATTATGAATTGACATTTGGAAAAAGAAGATATGAGGCAAGTAAATAATTCAAATTTATTTGCCCAGGTAAAAAATTACGCTTAGATCGACGTCAGACCGACGTAACTCCGACTTAACTATGTCAGCAATGTGTTGGACATTAATTATCTGTATTTTGACCCAGAGGAAAATTACGAAATAATTCCATCAAATAGATAATTATTTGATTTAATGATTTAAAAAAAAAGATCGAAAATTCAATTACTAATTGACTAAATTTACACATTTTCATTCTTGCAAATGAATATAATCTCGTTTACCCCCCCTGTCCAAAGTATAACCACTATACTAGCAGGTTCTTAGGAGTATATGTGTCTGTAATCTATCTGGATAGACACACACATACTACTACAGCAGAGAAACAAGGAACAGCACCATTTAAAATTATATGTCCACTGAATCCCTAGGAGAAAAAGGATCTATAACTGCTTTAATAATCCGTATTGTTAAGTAGAACAAATTGATAGTTGACTCAGCAATAATTGATGGATATATTGCCCGTTAAGGGATTTATATCGAGTAAGGAGTTGAGGGTAGTTAATTTAAATAATTAACACAATGATATTTTTCGTTTTTTACTGTTTAATTTTAATTATTATCATGTAAATTATTATTTAAATTTTATGTTATTATTTAATTTATTAATGAAATTAATTTAATTTTATTTTATTAAACTTGAAATTATTTAAGTTGATTTTTATAATAGCAAGTGACAAGAGAGAGCTCTGTAGTCTACGGGTTTGCAAAAGCAACTGATTTAGAAAAAAGGTCCAGGACGCTAACCAGCTTCTGGGCCTTAGTAATGAAAAATCTGGAAAATTCTAGAAGGCCAAACGACGCCTGTATAACCAAGCGTCGCTTGGACCCGACAAACTTCCAAATGTTTCAAATGTATTTTATGGTATTCCTCGAAAGACTGGGTGGTCTTCGAGGTCAGCGGCCTAATCCTCATTGTCCTCAAACTGCAACATTTTTCTAATGGCAAACGTTGTCAGTTTGAGGGATTAGTCGGCATCGGCTCGTGCCGTCAGAGGATTAGACTCGCTAGCTCAATGTGTTGTATGTTTTATATATTTTTTTTTTTATTTTAGTTTACAATTTCAAACTTATTTTTTCTCAAATAAAATTTATCTTTTTCTTTCTCTCTCTTCGCTTACTTACCTCTTTCCGACGGAACATACTCCCCCCGTTGAGAGAGTACACGATCAACTCAAATATTGTATTTAAAATTAAACTTATTTAACAGTTGATACATGATGATAAAAAAGTAATTTTATATTTGATAATTTGATATAATAATTATCAGTATAAGTGCGATGTGCTTATGCACCCATGGCATCGTCTTTTTGAGTGTACCCGATTCCGTAAAAGGCTCAGGGAAACCATGGTAAAACCTGGCCAGTACACTATCTTATATTCCTAATATATTAATTACAAACATATTATAATAAATTGAATTATGACAATCGATAGTTTAAAAATTGAAAATATAATCAAATTAAGATTGGTCATTTAGAAAAATTGAAAATATAATTTCTAATTATTAATTGAAAATGATCAAATCGAGACTCTAATTGATTGAATTATTGATTTATGATGTTAGCTCCGAATAACATGATTCTAGATTAAATAATTACCTAGCAATATGATTAATTGAATTTAGCATATTATACATTGAAATATCCTAATTATTATTATTAAAAAATTTTTTTTTTTAATTTTAATTTTTACTGGTTCCGATTCTTCCTGTAACAGATTACATAATAAGAGAAGACAACAAAAATTTAGTGGTTATTAGTCTGGAATTGGTGTGACGTCATTGAATGGCAGTGGGCACAGCAACGTGACTGATCGAGTGTAGACTCCAGTAGCTGTCTTCACTACTGCCGTTCTGACCACCTGGTCATCCCCTGGGTAGACATCGACCACTCGTCCGAGTGGCCAGCTGGTACAGGGAGCATTTTTATCAACGATGATAACAATTTCACCAACTTTGATATTAGCAGTGTCGTTGGCCCATTTGTGTCTTTTCTGTAACTCATGTAGATATTCAGTATGCCAACGAGCCCAAAAATGCTGTCGCATTTTTGTGATATGCTCCCAGGCTGATAATCTATTAGTAGGAGTCTCGGTGTAGTCTTGTTCCGGCAAGTTTCGAATGGGTTCACCGATTAGAATATGTGCAGGTGTGAGGACGTTAAGATCGTTAGGATCGGAAGACATCGGAGTGAGAGGTCTTGAATTTAAAACACCCTCTACCTCAGTAGTAAAAGTCGTAAATACTTCATAAGTGAACATTGATTCACCTATGACCCGTTTGAGATGATATTTAAATAATTTCACTGTGGATTCCCACAGTCCACCTTGATGTGGCGATAATGGTGGAATAAAATTCCAGGATATTCTTGGTGTGTGTAAGGACGCAAACTTATAAACCAGATGCTGATGCTCCTCAGAATTTAATAGTGCATATAATTTAATTGATTTTTAGCTCCGACAAAATTAGTACCGTTGTCTGAGTATATTTTAGCCGGTGTACCACGTCTCGCAATAAATCGACGCAACGCTCCTAAAAAACCTTCAGTCGTTAGGTCACTAACCACCTCTAGGTGCACTGCCTTGACAGACATGCATACAAAAACACAGACATATATTTTTACTCTGGTAGTGTTACGGAATTTTTTCTCTTTAATAAAAAAAGGGCCACAATAATCGACACCCACAATTTTAAAGACATTTCTTGCATTTACTCTATCTTCGGGTAAGTCAGCCATTTTGAATTTTTCTGCTTCAGCGACAAAGCGAAAACAAGTCATGCATTTCCGTATGACTTGACGTACTTGATTTCTTCCGTCAAGTACCCAGAAACGTTGACGCATTGCATTCAGAGTGGTCTGTATTCCTGAATGAAGTTGCCGAAGATGGATGTCTTTTATAATTAAATCGGTAAAATAATTTTTTGACGGTAATAAAATAGGATGCTTTTGATTATAAGTAATATTAGCTCGTTTCAGACGACCTCCTACACGAAGTAGGCCCTTGTCATCAAGAAAGGGACACATATTATTGAAACGTGATTTTTTATTTTGTATTTGAGAATTGCAAATTTTAATTTCCGTCTCAAAATGCACGCCTTGAATGAAAATTAAAAGATCGAGCTCTGCTTGAGCAACTTCTTGACTCGAGAGGAATAATTGTTGCGGTAAGACAGGTGATTCATTGGTCGCTCTTAAACGACGCCATTTAAGGGCCTGAATAAATCTTTTAACGTATGCATAAGTTCTCAATAATTTTTGATACGATGAACAATTCTTCATTAGAGTATTGATAATTGAAAAATGCGGTTCAGAAATCAAAAGACAGACATACTCTAACTTGGTTTTGTCGAGAATTTCAATTGGCTCAGGCCATTGAGATTCGGCTTCTGGTAGCCACGAGGGGCCGAAGCTCCATTGTTTATTTTCGACTAAAGCTTTAGGCAGCTGACCTCTCGATAGTGCATCAGCTGGATTGTCTTCAGATTTGACATGTCGCCAACAAGCTTTTCCAGAAAGCTCTTGAATATTTGCTACTAACTATATATCGTATATATTTAATAAATTAGGAGGAGTCTTCAACCAGTGTAAAACAATGGTGGAGTCGCACCAGAAGATTATTTTTGAAGGCACAAATTTAAATGAGCTGGAAGCTTCATTATACAATTGAGCCAATACCTGAGCTCCACAAAGCTCGAGACGAGGTATTGTTATTAATTTTAAGGGGGCTACTCTGGATTTAGCACAAAGTAGCCGACAATGCACTGACTGGTCTGGTAACGTGGCTCTCAAAAAAAGACATGCGCCGTAACCGATGTTACTGGCGTCACAAAAACCATGGACCTGAACGTCACAACATATGTCAGTCAAAATATGACGATCAAAGGAAATATTATTTAAATAATTCAATTCCTTGACAAAAGTCTGCCATAGTGTATATAGATGAATAGGGACTGATTCATCCCACTCAACCTTGGCCTGCCAGATGTCTTGCATAATCTTTTTTGCGTGCAAGACAACTGGTCCGACTAGGCCCAGTGGATCAAATATTTTGGCAATTTCTGATAGAATATTTCTTTTAGTAACCTTTTCCGGTATCTGAATGGAATTGACTGAGTATCGAATCACATCAGGTTTAGTTTCCCATGCGATTCCAAGGGTTTTTAATGTACAGTCTTTATCAAGTGAAAAATTGGAATTAATATTAACATTTGACAAATCTGACACAATTTTTGAGTCATTGGAGGCCCATTGACGAATATTAAATTGACCACATTTCAATAAACTGATTATTTCATCTCGGAGCTGACGCGTTTCTTCGAGCGTACTAGCACCAGTTAAAAGATCGTCCACATATAAATCATTTTTTAAAATATGAGCAGCCCGTGGAAAACGGTCTGACTCGTCATTTGCTAATTGATGAATGACACGAATGGCAAGGAAAGGAGACGACGTCACTCCGAAAGTGACTGTATTTAATTCGAAAATTTTTATTTGATCATCTACGCGCCAAAGTATTCTTTGGTACGCGCGGTCATCTTTATGCAATAAAATTTGGCGATACATTTTCTCAATGTCAGCAGTAATGACGTATCTGTGAGAACGAAATTTGAGCAGTTGATTGAAAATCGTGTCTTGAATGGTCGGGCCAGCCATCAATATGTCATTTAATGATTTATTATTGTTCGATTTTGCGGACGCATCGAAGACCACTCTAACCTTGGTGGTCGAGCTTGATGCCTTAATGACCGCATGATGTGGTAAAAAATAATTATGATCAGAGTCATCTGAGACAGGTGACATATGACCGAGATCAATATACTCCTGCATGACCTTATAATATTCGAATTTTAATTCTTTGTTGGATCGAAATTTATTTTCTAGGGTATGGAAGCGCCTATAGGCAGCTGACCTAGAATCGCCAAGAGTGTGATCACCCTTGATAAATGGTAACCTCACGATATATCTACCGCTAGGGTCCCGTGAAATATTATTAATAAAATGGTTCTCGCATAACATATCTTGTTCAGCCTTCGGTTTTTCAAAACTGATTTCTTCTAACCTCCAAAAGTCGGTTAATTGCTTCTCAAGCCGAGTTAGCTGACAAGATAGGGACTCAGGTTGATCTGTAGTCCTCGAGGTCCCTGCCACAATCCAACCTAATAAAGTTTTTTGTACACAAATTTGATAATTTTCAGTTGATAATTTATGTTGACCGACCGACATCAAAGATAGAGTCGGCTCGGCTCCTATCAACATATCTATTGGCTGTGGCATATAAAATTTAGGATCTGCTAATCTTATATTTTTTGGTATTTTTAAATTTGTGTCATGAAAAAATTCGGGGGGTGACATATTTACAATTTCTGGTATGGAGAAAAATGTAAGAGTTTGATGAAAGTCACTAGAGTGCGCATAAATTGTCAACTCTAACGTACCTTGTGTCATGGTTGTCATTGAATTTAGACCGTTGATAGGGATAGAGCATTTTTTCATCGGTAAATTCAAACGAGAGGCTAGCCTATGAGTAATAAAATTAGCGGTCGAGCAGGTGTCTAGAAGAGTTCGACAAAAGATGAATTTTTGTGAACTGCCCTTGGCTCTCACTACAGCACTAGTCAGCAGAGGAACAGCTGGCTTTAGTGATCGCGTCATTAGACATGTGCCCTGCTCGTTATGAATTTCTCCGGCTAGTCACTCTTTCTTTTTCTCTGCATTTTTGGACTTAGTCTCTCTGTTTGAAGAGACTGGAATATCTTCATGCAAATGTATGTTATGTTTTTTGTTACATAACCTGCAATTTTTTAGATAGCATTCACCTCTGTGATAGCGAAGACAAACTTCACATAGATTTTTTTACGATCTCACGTCTTTCCGGCACAGATAATTTTTTAAAATTTTCGCACGTGTATAGAGGGTGTTGCCGGTCGTTACAAATGACGCAATTATTGGACGTGCTGATTGCAAATGTCGAATGAGTATTAGTGTTATTTGGTTTATTTGTTGGTTTATTTGTTGGTTTATTATTAAAACGCCTCTTCTTAGACGGAGGCTGAACTTTTTTACTTGATTCGGTAATATCGGATTCTTTTCTCTTGAATTGCGCTAAACAAATTGCTTCGTTAGTCAAAAAATCACAGAGAGAATCCAGAGTGGGAAATGTGTCTCGTTCGAGTGTGTTGACCCACTTTTGACCAGTGGATCTATGCAACTTACACTCTAAAAGACCGATGAGCATTTCCGGACCAACATGTACGTTTAAAGCTTCGAGACATGTTACGTTAAGTCTTAATTGATCAACAAGATTGTTTAAACCTTCGGGAGATGCTTTATCTTGGGCGGGCAAATTAATCAACGATGCTATATGGCGCGAGATAATTATTCTTTTGACTTCATAAGCCCGTTCTAAAGTCGCCCAAGCCTTTTCGAAACTTGATTCGGCAATTGGGTAATTTGCAATTTTCTTTTTTGCCTCACCAATTATGGCATCATCAAGAAGACGGAATTTATCGATTTCGTCTAATTCTGTATGTGCTCTAATTATAGCTTGAAAGGCATTTTTAAATGACAACCAATTCTCAAATTCTCCATTGAACTTTGGGATCTGAGTTTGTGGTAATTTGATTTTGCTTTTCTTTTGAATGTTTTCTGGAGGAACGGAAGTTGCTTCGATTGATTGCGAAATTAATTCTACCTTAGTTGCTAACGTAAAGTATCGTTCAAGTATTATGTCATATTCGACTTGATGGTTTTCGTTATCCGGCTCCACGAACGTTGCCTCATCGTGGAGTATTTCGTATTCTTTGTATAATTCGGTAATTCGATTCATGCGTAATCGAATGTTTGTCTCTTCGATAGACTCGGTGTCCATTAAATTCCGGAGGGTCGTCATCTGAGTTTTCAAAGTTGCCCTTTTTTGGGCGATGGTCCTTATATTCACCATATTCGATTATTTTATTGACAATACGATAACGGACGTCAAAAATCAACGCACTCAACTCGATACAATTTCAAATATATTTTATCAATTGCTCGATATTAAATTTGATTAATAAAATTTAAATTGTTTTTTATTAGAATTTATTACGATACTTTATTAATTGTGTTTCTTTAATTTTTTGTACAATCGTTAGACATTTAACTTACGTAAAAGGCAACTAAGTTTAACTGTAAACGATTGATCAATTAATTTAGTTTTTTAAAACGGATAGCAAAATTGTAATTCTATCGAAGGATTGAATGCGATGATGTTCCGAGCGCCAGTATCGATCGTATCAATAATCGATTGCTCGATTATCGATTAATTATTTATGATCTCTCGATTATCGATTGATCACGGTTATTCGTCGATGTTTTTTTGAATTCTTTAATAATTTATTTATTTTTTAATTCTTCGATTATGTTCGATTTTCAATTACGTAATTGTTACTATTTGGTTATTTTAATTATTCGATTATTTAATTGTTCAATTGATCATTCACTTATTATTTATTAATTTTATAATTTGATTGATAATTCAATTATTTAATTGGATTATCTGACATTTAATTTTTTTTTTTTTTTAAATATTTAATTTTTTAATCAATAATTGTTGACTTTAATTTTTTTTTTAATTTATTCGATTTTTACTAAACAAATGATCAACTGAGCACTTCGATAATTGTAATAATTTCAGGCTGTAATCATCAAATTGATTATAGCGGTTATTTAAAAAACATCTCAAACGTATTAATTCGATTATTTAATAACTAATTGATTATCTGGGGTTATCGCACATATATTCTAATCGATAAAAATTCAAAAGACTTGCCGTTTGTTGATCCTTGATTCGAGCTGGTAGAACTTGACCGTCTGCAGGTTTGCTGACTCAATGACCTCTGGCTGGATGGATCACGTTGTTGTTTATCTTTTTAATTATTTTTTTTACACAAATATAATTACTGAAAATTATATTATTCAATTATGATTTATGCACAAATGTTTATGTGTGAATTTTATAATAATGTTTCATAGTTATGTTTAACACAAATATAATTATTAAGTTATATTGATCACTTTTTATTTTTATTTATTTTATCTAAATTGTTCTTTAGATTTATTGTTCATTACTTATAATAGTTGACAACAATTATCTATCACTTGAGATTTGTGCGTAGTTGCGTTTATGCGCACGTATACATTGAGTGTATATGTGTCTATGCACACGTATATGTTGAGTGTATACGCGTCAGTGCATATATGCATGTATGTGTCTGTATATACGTATGTATAATTCAAGTTTTGATAATCGTTTGTGGCACTTGTCACTTGTCTTAATGTTTATAATGAATATATTATATATATTTTAATTGTTAGTTTAATATTATTTGCGCAAAAATGAAATGCTGTCACTTTAACTTTGATTAATTTATATTGTTTGAATATAATTGTTCAAATTGTTTATAGTATAATAAATATATTTTGTATATATATTTATTATGAGTGTATAAGTTACACAAATGTACGCACTTGTCACTCGGTTAAATTAAATTACTTCACTTAATTTGTATATTTATTTTTTGTTTTTTGATAAATATATTATTTTATTTAATTTATTTAATCTAAATGTCCCTGGTTTCGGCACCAAAAAATGATGGATATATTGCCCGTTAAGGGATTTATATCGAGTAAGGAGTTGAGGGTAGTTAATTTAAATAATTAACACAATGATATTTTTCGTTTTTTACTGTTTAATTTTAATTATTATCATGTAAATTATTATTTAAATTTTATGTTATTATTTAATTTATTAATGAAATTAATTTAATTTTATTTTATTAAACTTGAAATTATTTAAGTTGATTTTTATAATAGCAAGTGACAAGAGAGAGCTCTGTAGTCTACGGGTTTGCAAAAGCAACTGATTTAGAAAAAAGGTCCAGGACGCTAACCAGCTTCTGGGCCTTAGTAATGAAAAATCTGGAAAATTCTAGAAGGCCAAACGACGCCTGTATAACCAAGCGTCGCTTGGACCCGACAAACTTCCAAATGTTTCAAATGTATTTTATGGTATTCCTCGAAAGACTGGGTGGTCTTCGAGGTCAGCGGCCTAATCCTCATTGTCCTCAAACTGCAACATTTTTCTAATGGCAAACGTTGTCAGTTTGAGGGATTAGTCGGCATCGGCTCGTGCCGTCAGAGGATTAGACTCGCTAGCTCAATGTGTTGTATGTTTTATATATTTTTTTTTTATTTTAGTTTACAATTTCAAACTTATTTTTTCTCAAATAAAATTTATCTTTTTCTTTCTCTCTCTCTTCTCGCTTACCTCTCTTTCCGACGGAACAATAATTGATAGAAATTCTTCCAACTACAAGCGTTAATATGTGTTCTGTATATTCTGTCTATTCCTAGGTGTTGAAGTTTCCAGTTTTGATATCAATTATCTAAAAAAAAAATGAGCACGAAAATTCTGGAAAATTCATCGGAATAGATGATTTTTCCGGCTTTCATTTGCAACCAAAAAATCGAAAATTGAATAACGGGAAATATATTCAACTCTCAACCGTAAGTTGGGAATATTATTTCAAGCTAGCTACCTCCAATTTTTTTCAAACAAATGATAACATTCAAAAATTGTCAAAATAATCGCAAGCAAAGCCGGGTTAATCAGCTAGTATAGTTATATATATTCGTGGATGCCCTATTTTTTACATTAATTCGTTTCTACCCGGGTTTGAACCTACGATTTCCTAATTACTAAGCCTGTACTCTAACGCGAGACCATTTTTACAAGTTGAAAAAATTTAAAATTTTGTTCACATAAGCTACGAGGTGATCTATACAAATATAATTTATTTAAAAAATTTGTTGGAGTATGGTAAAAGTACGACATCTAGGTACAATACATTATAGTATAGTCAACCTAGATATATGCATTGCGCATGCTCTGTCACACGTCTTGTTAATCAAAATATATATAAATATATATAAATTTTCTGAAATTGTAGATAAACTGAAAGAAATTGGTATTCAGATAAACGAGGAACTGTTAACTATCATGCTATTGATGAGTCTCCCGGACAGCTTTGCCAATTTTAAGACTGCAATTGAATCACATGAAAAATTACCGACTCTTGAGAGCATAAAAATAAAAATTACAGATGAAAGTGATGCACGAGAAAGTTCAACAAGTACAAGTGAATCAGGTGCAATGATAGCATCTCAAAATTACAATAATAATAATTTTAAGAAACAAAAGTACAATAATACTGAAAATAAATATTCACATGAAAAAGGTAAACAACATTCATTCAATAAAAATAAAACAAATTATTTCAAATATAAATGTAGTTATTGTGGAACCAAAGGACACAAAAATATTGATTGTTATAAAAGACAAGATTTTCAAAAACAAAATAATGATTCAGCACAAACTGCTGAAGAAACTGGATTGTTGATTAACACACAAAACATGTTAAAATTAAATAATAAAAATAAATTTGATATATGGTGTTTAGATAGCGGTGCTACTTCACACGTGTGGAAATGAAAATAAATTTCATGAATTGAATAATTGTTTTACAACACTGAATTTAGCAAATAATGCTACGACCAGTGTTAGATCAAAAGGCATTGTGAAGGTCAAACTAAATAACAAATCAAATGAAGTGTTTAGACTTGATATTACTCTGTTTGTACCAGATCTAAGAACTGGACTATTATCTGTGAGTAAAATTACAGAAAAGGGTTTTAATGTCACTTTTTCAAAAGAATATGCAATTGTTTCTGATAAAATGGGTAATGAGAAATTCACTGCAACAAAGATAAATGGACTTTATTACATTGTTGAGAATGTTGATCAAGCAAAATATATAAAAGGAAATAATCACGAGATTAACTTTGTTGCTGAACAAAATCAACATGAAAAAATATATTAAACAATTTAAGCAATAAATCAATTGTTATATGGCACAAGAAATTAGGCCATTTGAATTTTGCTGTATTAAAAAAGTTGTTGAAAGATAAAAATATAAAATTTATCAATGAACCAAATAATTATACATGTGAAACATGTCTAAAAGGCAAATTCACAAGCACTCCATTTCCTAAATCATCAAACAAACATACTAAAATACTTGAAATTATTCACAGTGACATATGTGGACCAATGCCAGTAACTTCAAAAGATGGCATGAAGTATTTTATAACTTTTGTTGATGATTGTTCAAGGATGTGCTGGATAAAATTATTGAAATCAAAAGCTGATGCTTTTCAAGCTTTTAAAGAATTCAAATTACAAGTTGAAAATGAAACTGGGTTAAAAATAAAAATACTCCAAACTGATAATGGAAAAGAGTATGACAACAAATTTTTTGATAAATTTCTTGCTGAAAATGGCATAGCAAGACGTTACACTGTAATCCATACACCTCAGCAAAATGGAATAGCTGAGAGGAAAAATCGCACATTAATTGATATGACTAGATGTTTAATATTTGAATCTGGTCTACCAACAAATTTTTGAGCAGAGGCAATGACCACTGCAAACTATATACGTAACAGGTGTCCTTCCAAGAGTATTAATAATCTTATTCCATACAAAATTTGGTATAATAAAACACCAGATTTGTTTAATTTTCAAGTATTTGGAACAAGAGGTTATTGTCTGAATCAAGCTGTTAACAAAAATAAATTGGACGCACGTTCAATTGAATGTATATTTTTGGGATACTCTGAGCAGAAAAAAGGATACAAAGTTTGGCTTGTAAACCAAAACAAAGTTGCTGTTACAAGAAGTGTAACTTTCTTGAATAATTTGACTGAAAATAAAATTAAAAATTTAAAAGATTTATCACAAGATAAACAAAGATCAAATGAAAATGATCTTGAACAAGTTTTTCTGGACATATGTTTTGTAAATGATGTACAAAATAATAATATACATGATATCTCTGATGCAAATAAAAAGTCAAATGGTACAGATAATAATCATCAACAAGTTGATGATGAAAATTTATTAAATACAGGAAATGACATGAATGATAATAATAAATCTGATGATGAAGATTTATCAAGTGTATCAAGTAATAATATGTCGGTATTTAATCAAGTAAATTCAAATATAAATCGAAACTTAAATCAATCAATTGATGAATTTTTAGGTTTTGATGATGCTGAAATAAATAAAGCAAAAGAAATGCTGTCAAAGACTCAAAAACATATTTATTTAAAAACAGGGAAACCTGGTAGACCAAGAAAAATATCAATTTTTGATGAGCAAGGAAACATTGTTGAAATAAACTTAAAAGAAGCATTTGCTGGAAAAGATAGTGAACAATGGAAAGATGCTGTTAAACGTGAATTTCAAGCTCAGTTGAAAAACAATACATGGAAAATAGTTGATAGACCATTAAATCAACACATTATTGGGGCAAGATTAATTCTGGTAAATAAATATGATGAACATGGAAATATTTACAGAAGAAAAGCAAGAATTGTTGCCAAAGGTTACTCACAAAGACCAGGTCTTGATTTTAATGAGACCTTTGCACCAGTGATAAGATTAAATTCCATACGTATGCTTGTTGCTTTAGCAGCACAACACAATTTAAAAATACATCAACTAGATGTTACGACTGCTTTTTTAAATGGAAATTTAAATGAAGAATTATACATGAATATTCCTGATATGTTTGAAGAAATACTTGAAGAACTTCAAGATGATGAAAATGCAAAAATAATGTTAAAACGAATAAAACAAGGAAATAAAGTATGTCAAGTTACAAAGGCACTTTATGGCCTTAAACAAGCTGGTAGGCAGTGGTATATAAAGCTAGATGCTGAACTTAAACAACTTGGATTAAAACCACTCAAAGCTGATCCATGTGTTTATTCAAGTCAAGATAAAACTTCAAAATTAATTGTAGCAACATATGTTGATGATTTGCTTGTTATGAGTGATAATGAAAATTTAATACATGAATTTGTTTTAAAACTAAACAAGAAGTTTGACATTAAAAATCTTGGCAAAGTAAATATGTGTCTGGGACTTCAATTTGAAGACACAGAAAGTGAAATAAAACTGTCACAGAAAAATTACATAAATGATGTGTTAAAAAAGTTTGAAATGCAAGACTGTAAACCGGCATTAACACCAATGGAAGTGAATTTAAAACTTGCTAAAAGTGACAAACAAAATGATGATTGTATAAAATTACCTTATCGTGAACTTATTGGTAGTTTGATGTACCTAGCAGTTGGTAGAAGACCAGATATAGTATTTACTGTAAATTATCTGAGCCAATTTAACAATTGTTATAATCAAGATCATTGGATAGCAGCTAAAAGAGTGTTACGTTATCTGAAAAGAACAATTAATTATAAACTTGTTTACAAGAAAAATACAACTGATAAACTAGTTGGTTACACTGATGCTGATTGGGGTGGTTGTATCAATGACAGAAAATCCCACACAGGATTTGTGTTCATGTTATCAAATGCAGCTGTTACCTGGGAAGCTAAGAAGCAGCAAACAGTGGCACTCTCGTCAACAGAGGCTGAATACATGAGTCTCACTGAATCATCAAAAGAGGCAATATATTTAAAGAATTTTATAAACGAGCTGGGTCTTGATGTTTACAAAACAGTTGAAATATTTAATGATAATCAAAGTGCTCAGCGACTATCTGGTAATCCAATCTATCATGCCAGAACAAAACACATTGATGTTAAGGATCATTTTATTAGAGATGCAATTCAAGAACAGCAAGTATGTGTTAAATATCAACCAACAGATATGTTAAGAGCTGACTTATTCACCAAGGCTTTGGGATCAATTAAGCATTACAAATTTACTGAACTCATTGGTCTTCAAGCTTAAATGTTAATAATGTCATCTTGTTATATACTTGTACTTTTAAGGGGGAATGTTGGAGTATGGTAATAGTACGACATCTAGGTACAATACATTATAGTATAGTCAACCTAGATATATGCATTGTGCATGCTCTGTCACACGTCTTGTTAATCAAGACATGTGCTTGATCAGAGTTGCTTTAACACTTGTTGTAATAACATATAAATATATATTCAATATACATTAAATGTTAAGTTACCAATAATAATTGTCAGTGTCTATTTATTTGATCAGCTCCCTAAACTCACATTCTAACAAAATTAAAAAAAAGATTGATTTATTTGACTACATCCTTTCTTTATCAACATCTGCCATAATTAATTATAATTAAATAGCTATTGACAAATGTATCTAAGGAAAAGATGTAGCCAAATAAATGAATTAGTAATTTAAATTGATTTCTTAGCCATTTGACACAATAATTTTGATTTTATATAAAAAATATTGCTGAGGAATCAATTTAGACTACGAATTAATTTATTTAGCTACATCATTTCCTTAGATACATTTGCAACTACCTTTTTTGATTAATTATAATTATGGCAAATGTATCTAAAGAATGGATGTAACCAAATAAATTAAAAAGTAATCTCCATTAATTCATCAGGTATATTTGCCATAAAAAATTAATATAATTACTACAATGGTTGATTAATTGAGAGTACAAATTAAATTCTTTTTAGTAGAGATGATATAAAATTTTTTTAAGTCCAAAAAGTTCGAATATCAGAATACTTTTCAAGTATTTTTAAAACACTCGAACATTCAAAATACCTGTCAGGGATAATTGTATCCGAAAACCAGTCTTAGAGCTCTTCATTTATTTCTTTCATAATACCACCAAAATATCGAAAATACTCATAATTATTCTCACAATACCTCATAAACATCACCGGATATAATTCAAACACTATAAAATATCAATGATACCTTTCGAATACTTGAGTTTTTCATCTCGGGTTCGTTCAAATTATTATCGTTAGTTCAAATTGTATCACGTAAAAAATAATAATCTCAAAAATAATAAAGTAATAATAATAGTTTATTTTTATTTTTTTATAATTTTTTTTGCAAGACTGTGTCAAGCTTGGATTCGAAGCTTGACACAAGCAAATACATGGTTATCATTCCAGGCTCTTACCAAGCTTGACACATTCTTCGAAGCCTCGAATCCAAGCTTGACACTAGCCTATCCCAATCGTAGATTCCTGGCTCCGTAATTGTAAATTTTTTGACGGTGTAGCAGCCCTGGTAGAAATATTTTTCTAACTTTTTCCAACTTTTTTCGCCTTTGTACCAACTTTTTTCACCTTTTTACGACAATGACCCAGTCGGAGAAATTTAAAAATTGAGTAACTTGTCAGTGGCAATATTGTTGAGCAGTATATCAAAAAGTTTTTTACAAATTTTTAGATATTTTTATTAATTATTTACTGAGTTATTAATTTAACAATAAATTGCGCGTATACTGTTTGTATTTTTATGGATATACAAACGCGCGGACATACGCGTTCGCGAGAGAGGGGGCTGACGATCACGCATACATAGCCCTAACGGCAGCTCGCAATTTGTTGTTAAATTAATAACTCAGTAAATAATTATTAAAAATATCTGAAAATTTGTAAAAAACTTCTTGATATACTGCTCAAAAATATTGCCACTGACAAGTTACTCAATTTTTAAATTTCTCCGACTCTTTTTTCATTCAAAGTTAGACAAATTGAATTTTTCCTCGACATTAAATAATCATATAATAAAAATTAAACAATATGAATAAATGAGTTTTTTTTCATATACTGTTGCAATTGGTAGCTTATAATGAAACTACAGTCAAAATTTCAAGTCGATTTATCACTTTTTAAAGAAGTTGTCTCGAGTTACATGATTAAAAAAAAGTATTTTTTTCGAAAAAAAAAATTTCGTTTTTATATTTTATCCCATAAACTAATTATCATATAAAAAAGTTTGTTCCGGGTCGAACCACATGTCTGTCGGTCCCAGACTGACCAGATTTTTATTCCTTTTATTTTTTAAACAAAATACAATAAGTTGATAAGTTTTAAACATTACTCTGTTTTTTATGGCTAGATCACGAGATCATACAATTTCAAATAACATATGACTAACAATTTTGGTTTATATTTTTTCTAAAATATTTTAAACAACGATTTAATTTATGTACTTTTTAATAGCTTTTTACAAACTCGAATATTCCCACACATGGTCAACTCATGCATAGATTTTTGAGTAAAAATCACGTAACAAATAAAACCATAAACTCAAGTTTCTCTTTGGTACTATTATAACATATTTTTTAAAACATTATTTGTCAAGAATTAGAGAAAATCTCACATCTGTCAAACAACTGCACTAACGTATTTTCGATACACAGAATGATCGTAAAATCGACAATAAAAAGGTAAATTTATAACTTTTTAAAATAAACTAAATTCATGAAAACGTCTTGGACTTTCCGGTCGTAAAATCTATATTTTTTGTTTACACATGGTATTTTTTATGTCACCCTTTGGACCACACAAGGCCCAATTTTATGTCTAAAAATCCCACCACCTACACCTAGTTTTTTACCCTCTCTTGAACTAATTTTTGACCAATTAAAACTAATTTTTTAACTAAGTATACACCCATTTTTTGGACTTAACAATTTTCAACAAACTGAGAAATCAGTTGCTCTTCAACACTCGTTTACGTAACATCTCTAATTAATATTGATTCGCGTACAACGGGATTTCTTTATACTTACAATAAAAAAAAGTAGTGTCTGTCCATGACAACACTTGTTAGAGTCAACTCAATATACAATATACAATACAATTAATTATAATTTTAGTGAAATAATAAAGTGAATATATTAATAGAATTTAAGCCACAGTGTTTGGATTTATTTAAAGTGTTATTCCTATTATTTCAATTTACAACCTATCCTCCACATCCTTTGATAGCCCTGTATCAAACATAAGGCCTTACAACCCTTGTGAAATTATCGTGGTATATTTGGATACGTGGTGCGATACAAAGTTCATTTGGAGAAAAACATGTATTTTTCAATTTTATCGACGACTGTATTTTTTTTTTTTTTTAATTTTTCAATTTTAATTTTTCTTATTTTCCACCCACAGCAACATAGCATTTTCTTGACTTCGAGCGCTCGACGTGTTATTGCATCCAGACCCTCAATTGTCGAGTTCGATTGTATTTATTCTGTTTACTTTTTTCTCTCGGTTGAATCAGGATTTAACGTTTTAGTTGTTGCTGAAGTCGTCATTATATTTTTAATTTTCTTATATTCATTTATTTTCAATTCCTTTAATACTATCACATAACCCTTTTTTCCCTAGAAATTTTCTGCCTTTTCATTTCATATAGTGAGTTCAATCTAAAATATATTTTCTTTGCAAATTTATTATCTTTATTTAGTTTAATCAAACTTTTTTTCATTTAAATTTTATTATACTTCATAATCACTGTCGTCTGCTAATGTTATTGTTCTTTATTTTAATAACCGTCCTGACATTGCATATATAAATTCCACTTCATTTATTGCTATTATGATTGCGACGATATCTAAATAATGTCATTATTACTATTGAATAGTTTTCTTTTTTTTTTTTTTTGCTAAAATTATTTTGCCTGCAAATGAATTAATTGGTAGATGTACAATTTCTTGTATTTTTTTAAACTCGAAATTAATGTTTGGTATATTTGCATTTTCCTCATCGTCATCGAATTTTATATTAGCTTCTACTGGTATCATTATTTCTTTATTATTTATTGATGGGTATTGTTCATTAATTTTTCTCACTGATCCTCCAGTGATCGTATATATTTTGTTTAAATTGAATATTTAATAATTTATCATGTTAATAATTTTTTTTTAAATCTTTTTGTTGGAAAATCTTGTTGAAAAATATGATTTTTTCATGATATTTTGCTATACTTTTCTTTTTTGTTTACTGATATTTTCCTAATATTTTCCTATAATTATCGTATTTTTCTTTATATTCATCGATTTTTCTATATTTTTGTTTATTCGTTTATATATTCTTTATTTTCCTATATTTCTCTTCATTTTCCATATTCATCGTGTTGAGATTAATTAAGGGACTTAGAAAATTTTCGAGAGCGCGGGGGGGGGGCATAATTGATATGTTCCCTTATTTATCGTTTTTACTTTATATTCAGTCACTTTTCTATATTTATCTTTATATTCACTGATATTTTTCCATATTTATCGTTTTTTTCTTTATATTCACTGATTTTTGTTCGATATTTTCCTATTTTTTTCTACATTTTTCTTTACATTTACTGATATTTTCCCATATGTATCGTATTTTTCTTCATATTCAGTGATTTTTCCTTCATATTTACTGATATTTTTCATATTTATCGTATTTTTCTTTATATTCAGTAAGTTTTCCTTGATATATACTGATATTTCCCTGATATTTTCTGATAATTATCGGACTTTTCTTTATATTCAGCGATTTTTTCTTTATATTTACCGATATTTTCCATATTTTTATCGTATTTTTCTTTATATTCAGTGAGTTTTCCTTGATATTTACTGATATTTCCCTGATATTTTCCCATAATTATGAGAGTTTTCTTTATATTTACCCCTTTTTTTCATATTTACTAACATTTTTCCATATTTATCGGTTTTTTCTTCATATTCAGCAATTTTTTCTTTATATTCAGTAATTTTTCCTCTATATTTGCTGATATTTTCCCATATTTATCCCCTTTTTTTTCTACATTGTTCTTTACATTTACTGGTATTTTCCCATATGTATCGTATTTTTCTTCATATTCATTGATTTTTCCTTCATATTTACTGGTATTTCCCTGATATTTTTCCGTAATTATAAGAGTTTTCTTTATATTTAGCACTTTTTTCTTTATATTTACTGATATTTTTCCATATTTATCGGTTTTTTCTTTATATTCAGTAATTTTTCCTTCATATTTACTGATATTTTCCCATATTTATCTTATATTTATAAATAAAGAAAATAGACAAATAACTTCCAAATTATAAATTCATTTAAAACTTTTTTATTCAGTTTTCCAATCGTTAAAAAATATTTTATTAGTTTTAAAATGTTTGTTAATATATGTACAATAATACCATAAGAAAAAAAAATAACAAATAAAAAGCAACAAGTACATAAATATTTATATATTAATTTTTTTTTTTTTTGTAACGATTGAGTTTTCGATTATCGGTCTTCATCAGTTCTACTGTTGTTATTACTTAGAATCATTCCTTATATTGAAACGACGATATCAAATCCTGAAGATAAAGAATTTATCCTGTTTTTCAGATAAAAAAAAAAAATTAGATTAAAAAAATTAGTGCTAATAAATATTTTTTTTGAAAAAAAAAAAAAAAAAAATATTAGGCTTTAAGTCAGCGTGATTTAAAACTCTATCACGGTCTAACAGATCCAACTCGTTATTGATTTTTTTTTTCCAAGTAAAATACATCGAAATCGAAAAATGAAAAAAAAAAAAACTTTCATTTTTTTTTTTTTCCTTAAAAATTATAAATAATAGAAAAATAATTTTATATACAAGTGATGAGTATTTGAAAGACGTATCTTTCGGGCCCTACATGAAGTCACTGCGATTATTTTTTCGAGAGTTATCGATTGAGTAACGTTACGCTAACCATGTAATAACAACGGGAACCTCGATAACTCTTGATAGAATTGTCGTAGGGTTTTCGTATATAGCTCAAAGAATGCGTCTTTTGAATACCATATATTTTTATACAAAATTTTTTTATAGAAAAAACATCACATGATTGATAGTCTAACTTCATTAGTTTTCACTCTATAATTTTTTGAATGATGAAAAATATCATCTAGTTTTAAGTTTTCTTAAGTTTTCTTAAAAAAAAAAAAATAATGAAGAAATGTTTTCTATCACGTGCGATAGTGTTCTCAGAGACGCATCCTTTGAGCCCTAAACGAACTCTCTAGGACAATTATTTTATAAGTTATAACGGTTTTTTTTTTTTTGCCGATGATTTCAATACTGCGGCTGAGCCTTATGGCTCCTAGCCTCCGTAAAATAAAAATCACGTCATAATAAATTTTTTTTTTTTAAATAATAAATTTAATATTTCATGTAAATTATTTTTCTTATATAGATAGCCGTTAGATTTTTCACTCAGCTGGTAGATAATTAACTTAGACTTAATAATAGCCAAACAATCAATACCTACATCATTTTACTCAGCTAGATTTTTCACTTAGCTAGATTTTCCACTTAGCTGTAATTGTAGCCAAACAATCAATATCTACATCATTTTACTTAGCTAAATTTTTCACTTAGCTAGATTTTCCACTTAGCTGTAATTGTAGCCAAACAATCAATATCTACATCATTTTACTTAGCTAGGTTTTTTACTTAGCTGTAATTAGCTGCAGCTAGATTTTTCACTTAGCTAGATTTTTCACGTAGCTAGATTTTCTACTTAGCTGTAATTGTAGCCAAACAATCAATATCTACATCATTTTACTCAGCTAGATTTTTCACTTAGCTAGGTTTTTCACATAGCTACATTTTCTACTTAGCTGTAATTGTAGCCAAACAATCAATATCTACATTATTTTACTTAGCTAGATTTCTTACCTAGATAGATATCTACATTATTTTTCTTAGCTAGATTTTTTACTTAGCTGTAATTGTAATCTAAACAATCACTATCTACCCTATTTTACCAGCCAAATCTTTGAAAATTTTTTTTGTCGTGGAATCCAGATCAGTAATTATCTAGTTTGCTGGGCTAAATCAACGCCATCTTGAAAATTCGAAAAAATAAGAATTTCTGAACGGACTCCTAGTTAAGGCTGCTGTGCATGCGCATACTCCATCAACTGTCATGAACTCGTTACTGGAATTGAATTCATACTGGCGTTCTTTGACTATTTTTTTTTTTGCGTATCATGATCACGCATACGTGCAGTAGCTGAAAAATCACGTACGTTTTTAGGTTGTTTGTTAGTGTGGGTTTTCACACATACGTAATTCGAAATTTTATTTGATTCCCCGACTTCTGCGCAACTGCGTAGTCAGAATGCGCGAAAAAAAATTGGCCAAAGAACGCTGCCACTAGTTGCTTTCTTTTGTGTAATTATTTTTTTTTTCTGTTTATTTTCGCGCATGCGCAGTTGAATGCGCAGTTAGCAAAAAGTCAGTTTGCAACAGCGTAGCACATGAAGGGCTGGGGGACGTTCTATAAATCACTCGGAAACCCGGAAGCGCCACGGTAGACGAAAAAATATAGTGATAAAATAAACTTAAAAGTAACTAGAGGTTACTGTAGATATTGTAAACAACAAAAACAGCCATATTGCATATGCCATTAACTTTTATCACTTATTACAGTTGTGAAAAGTATTTTTATAATTATTATTAATAATTAAACGATAATAATTTATTGTTTTGTGCCTATAAAAATACATGTCTACCACAACAAAATATCAAAAATTTTCTGTGACCACAATCTTGAACTTCCGGGTTTCCGAGTGATTTTTGGAACGTTCCCCAAATCAGCTATATGTCAATTCTTATTTTTCGAAAATTATTCGTTCTACGCCACTGCTCTTTCCGCATATTTGCATAATATGCGCATGTGCATGATCATGCGCTTTATAGTGAAAAAAAATGAATACACAAAAGAAAACACCTACTAGGAGCTTCTTTCCACCGAAATCTCTACATGGAGCTCCAGGTAAATGCCATCTAATAACTTTAATGGGTGCTTTTTTTCGAAGTAATTTTTCGGTTGGAGAAAGGTTATTCTTGTTTATTTATTATTGTCACAGATTTGTGTGGTAAATTCTACCCACAAAAAATGTCAACTACCCACAAAATAAATTGGAATAATTGTATTAAACGGTTGAGGGATTAATCCACGTCAGCCGTCAAGTATGAGAAAAAAAAAAGTGGGGAAACGTAAAATAACTACCGTGCCTATATATACACGACACGAAGCTAACTCCTTCCCGCTCCAATTCTTCACAAATTTATTAAAGCATGATCTTGTAAAGATAAAAAAATTCTTCTTTGTATTGATCCTATTAAATAATATCAAGCTTTTTTTAAGAACAAAAAATTAAAATTTTTCGATGAATACTTTTTTTTCAACAATCACTTCAATTTTTCACGATTGCGTTTTTTTTAAAATGTCTCTAGAGTCCAGAGCAATCTTGCAACCTTATAAAACGATATATTACATTTAGAATCTTTACAGTCCAGAACAATCTTGCAACATTATAAAAACAGAATTGAGCAAGAATAGTAGATGGTGTGAAAAAACCTTTATATTAACATCAGTATTCAATATCGCATCGATGGCGCGAATTTAATAATGATACTTTAAGCAATGTTTCCAAGTCACATGTTGTTGTTGTTTATTTTCTTCCCATCAACTTTAATGAGTTTTTTCTTTACATTATATGTAAATAAAAATATAACGGACGGATTTATTTTTGAATATCTAAATCAGCTGCCAGAAGCATCTGTCTACAGAGCAAAAAAGCTGTGTAATTTTTGAATACTATTTTTGACTTGTTTATCTTTTTGTGATGGTTGTTGCACAACTATTTTGTAAGTTTGAGTAATAAATATAAATAATAATCAAATGTCAGATAAAATTTTAACATAATTTTTTTATTTAAATAGGGAAAATTGTTATTGTTTGTTAAGGGATATCCAGCAAAAATCAAAAATACGGATAGAGTCTTGAAATTTTTCAAGTAGCTTAATGAAATAGTAATACACACGCTCAAATTTTATGATAATTTTCTTGTAGCTAATTACTTAGTAATTAATTAATAAAGTAGGCTACTTTTTTGGAGGTTATACATAGGTTCTTATGGAGAGCCCGGTTGAGTTTTTAGAAACCTGGTTAGCCATTTCACGAAAAATACGGCTAGCTTTATCAAAAACTAAGTATAGATAGAGGAAACAATAAGGAAACTTTTGATATAAAATTTAATAGGGCTTTGAGACCTTTTTATTTTACAATAAATAAAAAAAAATTTTTGTCTTTGTCTAAATACTTAAGTGGAAGTGAGAAACAAGATTTTCTCCTTTTTTTTTTATCTCGTTCGCACTCATAGAAATATTATGTTTCTAAATGCCATCCGCAAGAGGTCTCTAGATATGCGCGGGTAACACCTTAAGTTGATAACCGAAGGAAAAAAAAGAACAAGAAAATGCATTTCCCTAATGTAAGTACAATCACAAAACAGATAATTCGTTCAGGGATTTTAGAGATTGTCATCACCACATTGGAGTTTCAGCACTACTAAATGGTGTACCTCATATCAATATGGTTTCTATGTTTGTTCTTGATTTCATGCATTTGGGTTTCTTAGGAGTAATGTCGAAGATGCTAGAATTCTGGAATCTGGAAGAAATCTGATCTAATTTGATCTGGTCAGATCTGATTTGATCTGATGATTTTTCTCTGGGTAGCTTCGTGTCGTGTTTACCTATGTAGGCACCGTAGTTATTTTACGTTTTCTTACTTTTTTTTTTCTCATACTTGACGCGAGGCACTACCGTGCCTCTTGATTAATTCCTCAACCGTTTACCACTATTATTTTAATTCATTTTGTGGGTCGTTTACATTTTTGTGAGTAAAATTTACCACACAAATCTGTGACAATAAATAAATAAATAATTCCATATATTCTATCTGTTAAATAAATAAATGACTAAGGACAAGCAGTAGCTAAGGAAAAGATGTAGCTAAGAAATTGTCGTTTATTTACGTGAAAAATGTATATTTTACAAGACAAAAAACCACATGGTTTAAATTTTCTGAGAGTAAACTTAACCTGATTAATTTGTAATATGCTGGTCTAGTATCAACTAGTAAATTGTACTTTAAAAAAGTGTAAAATTTACCCATAAGAATTGTAAATTTTACACCATCATATAGTATTTTCTGTTTAATATTTTATCCTTTGGTGTCCCTCAGTTGCACAGCAAAAATGTAAGAATCCTAAAATTACCAGAATTCTTGCGATACCACTCAATAAATAAAATAATTAATAAAAGATTAAATATTAAATCAATAAAGATCGGGCCATTTAGCCGACCAATAAAAATCAAGTATTAGAGTAGATCGTTGTAAACAGGGGCTGGAGTTGAACGCAACCCCGAGCATCCCCGAATAATCCCGACCTAACCCACGGTTAGCTCATTAAATAAAATAATTAATAAAAGATTGTTAGATTGATTATTAAATCAATAAAGATTGGGCCATTCAGCCGACCAATAAAAATCAAGTATTAGCGTAGATCGTTGTAAACAGGGGGTTGGAGTTAAACGGAACCCCGAACATCCCCGAATAATCCCGACCTACCCCACGGTTAGCTTGTGCCACTCACCCAAGATATCGATCACTCACTGTGTAATTATAGTTTGAAGCTACTCAACTTGTGATCAAGTAAATCGAGTTGAAATATTAATTTATAATTTTAAAATAAATTTAATAAATTCAAAACTTCATAAACCAAATGCGAAGCCAAGCCAGGCCCAATCCATGTCCACGCCAGTTTTGTATTCGACAGCTTTATTTCAAATGTTTTATTTGCGATTTTATAGCGTATTTTGAGGTAAGAATTGTGTTAAATTTCAATGATATATAACGGTCGAAAAGTGCGTACATAATATAATTATGCAGACAACATGACAAGGATATGTTATTTGTTAAGTTTTGTCAAAATTTGACAAAATTAGTTTGTCCGTAATTGTCGGAAATTGAAGAGTCCCAATTCCTTCTCTAAATTCAGAGAAGAAATTGGGGTATCTTCTTGACGGGTTGTTTTACTTTAAATAAATTATTGCTGACTTCGTAATAGACACGTGACGTCTCTCAATTATTTTATCGACGCGTGGGTTTTAAAATCAAAACTACAACGTAAAATAGTTTAAATCGCATGTAACGAATTGAGTATTTTTGAATCCGTCTTTATATTAAAATTATTGGGCCTCATTTTACCTCCCTAAAATCCGCGTTCTATCCCCCAACCTTCCTATAGTAGTTTAAGTGCGCTGGGTGAATAGGGTTGATAAAATACATATCAAGTAGGATTGAATTATAGGATAATAATAGTATATTGTGACTGGGTTTTATCGAACGCTGTGAGTGAGGCCCGATAAGGAGTCATAAGACAGTGGCAATCGAGCCGGAGCCGAGTTGCCACTGGCTTATGTTTCCACGACGTCGAGGGCCTCACTCGAAGTGATCGATAAAACCTGCTTAACCCCCTCATCTCACATATAGTTTTCCTCACGTAGGCATTTTTTTGTCTACTTTTATAAACGCGTTTGTTTTGGTAAAGAGACCATTATCTCACTTCTCGCTGTACACGTCTTTTTCACTTTAACCGAAACTTCCGGTAAAATGAAAGTTACGTTTCCGGTAAAATGAAAGTTACGCTCGGTAAAGTGAAAAAGACGTGTGGAGCGGAGACTGGGATAATGGTTCACTTTACCGACGCAAACGCGTTTAGAAAAGTAGACAAAAAAATGCCTCAGTGAGGAAAATTATTATTTAGTCATTAATTCGGCTACGATATTTCACAATACTACTTATTACTACGAGTTGTTAGTAGCGATGCCGTGAAGGGCGAGAGAACTTGTAACGAGAGATAATAAAATTCAGGACGAGAGTCAAATTTTCTCTCGTTACGTAAGACGAGATAAGACGGAATACCGATGTCGAGATGGAAAGTCGAGAGATAGATAATTTAATTTTTATATCTTTCTTTGAGTTTCCTTCATTTTTGGGCAATCATAATAATAAATTTATAACTTTTAAATTAAAATCTGCTGAACTATTGAAAAAAAATTGTCAAATTGGAAAAATTTTGTTCTAAACCCGAGAGAGAATTCTAGACGAAACGAGAGATAGCCGGAGAGAGACTAGAATATTTTAAGGAAGAAACAAACTTTCTCTTTAAATATACTAGAATCTATACTAGAAATCATACTGGAAATGGGATGACGGATAGCCAACTCACGTCTCGTCTCGTGTCATTACTATAGTTACTATAGTTACTGAACTACTTATCACTACAAACTACTACACAACCTTGCATAAAACTAGAGGTGACATTGAAAAAATACAAAAGTTGTTGTCAAAAAAAAAGAATACTAGATAACAGAAACCCGTCGACACCAACAAATAACCCTTCAGGTTCTATTTTCTTTTCTACCAAATCTACTAAATAATGCAACATGATCGTCAGTTCGTATGACTCAAATATTTTTGATATTACTCAGCTATGGACTGATGAGATGTATTATAAACGAATGACTAAAATGTTTTTCATATTATTACAACTAAAGAATTTAACATTTACATTTACTGACAAAATTACGAACTTCGACAATCAGACACTTACTAAAAGTGGGATGTTGGGAACCAAAACTCTTGTATCACCATCTTTCGACATTTCAGGAACAAAATTTAGAATTTTTTTGTGCCGATAAGATACTGTACCATTGCTATGGAAAACTATATTGACCTTCTCCATGTCCTCTCTAGAAACACAAAATAAAAAATTATCACTATGTGATCAGACAATTTTTCTGTGAATGATCGATTACGGTTTCTGTATGAGCGCTAATTATCAGACATCATTTTCAGATAACGCGATGAATATTATTTGTTCAATTACATCATGGAACGTTGATTGTGTATGTTGTAACGAGATTTGGCAGATCTCGAGCTCCCGAAAATAATTAGAGGTCTGGTCTGAGGGGTTATATCGACTAAGACGCTTATTAATACCACCGGTTTGTGAGTAGTCTCGGAAGTGACATCTATTTTCACCAGAATATCAGTGTTGACTTTGTAGACATCCGCCACGAGCGGATAATCCAGATGCCTACCTTGGCTACGTCAGATTCATATCCCACACTTCGACACTCCCACTAGAGAGTCGCATCTGGTGTGCGCACAGATGGTCGTATGGAGTGGGTCAAACGGGAGTGGGAATAGAGAATCCATAAAATCGCTGGCATCTCACTGCCAGTCGTCGGCCGGCTATCGGAGCTGGCTGATGGCACCGGGACTGGTAACAGTCCGTGGTTGGCTTCCGATAAAGCTAGCTGACTCCTTGGTGACCAGTTGGCTGGTGACTTGGTGATGTCAACATGCTCCTATGGAGGAGCTAGTTGATATCACTGGCGAAGCTGGCATGACTCATTGGTGGAGTTAGCCGACTTAGACGAAGACGTCGACTGGGTCTTAAGGTGGAACTAGTTAATGTCATTGATGAGTCCAACCAAGCTCCCGCATGCGTAGTGCATGCTCCCAAGGGTTATTTACGATGTCGCTACGCTGCATAGGTAGGATGTTGTATATCACTCGCTCTCTCGCTCTAGTGTGGTTACTTACTGTAGGGATAACCTATAATCAAATAGTCAAATGCATAGAGTGGTCCGGCGTAAGTCCAGCGTGGCTGTGGATGGACTTTATGTTCGACTACTTGGTGCAATAGAGTGAGTAGGCAATAGGATATTTAGTAAAGCCTGCGAGGTACAAATATCTTCGCTCTCATATTGACTTAGAATATGCGAGTTAGTTAAACCAAAGTTAATGATCACGGTAATAACCACCGCCGTGGGGTGAGGTTATTACGCTCCCGGCTAATACTAAAAACCATATACATTTTAGTAATGGCGCCCGAGTATCGTTTCGGTGGACCAATATGGTGGACCGTGCTCCTTTACCATTTCTTGCTAAACTCGTCGCTACCGAAATGGCCGTCAGCGGCCATTGCTCCCGAAACTACCCCACAGTCCGTTGATTGGCGTTTTACACCAGCTGGTTTCCATCTGGCGGTAAGAGAGGAGAAGGTGAGAAATCCTCGTTGATCCCATAGTAACTGACGTTTCTACTTTATCGGTAGAAAAATCAGTTACAAAATGGCTCCCAACGTGAGGCCTGCCATGGCAGGTTACGAAGCGACACTCACGGCAAAATCGGGAACTTGGTACAGTAGTTCCAACTTTTGCCGCATCAAGGCTTGGCGGTCGTGCGCTCCATTCTCATTGGTCATGGGAACCCCTCACGTGATTGGTGAGGAAGATGGAGTTGCGCAAACAGTCAAAACTTGTTGTAGCAATTGGCTCAGGCCGCTCCCGAGGAAAAGAAAAAGAAAATGAACAAGAAAAAGAAGAAAGAACTCGTTGGTCGTTTGGATACAGGACTTGGTAGTTCTCGGACACGGTCGTAACTGTTTGGTACAGCATACGACGGTTTAAAGAACTACGTTCTCGGTAGTCTTTGGATTAGTCGTTGAAAAACTAAAACCATCTAAAACAACTACGCTCATGGTAGTTTCAAGACATAGGCATAGACATTTAGCTGTTTGACAAAGGCTAAGATAGTCTAAAAGAAACTACGTTCCTGGTGGCTTTTGGACATAGTCGTGGCCGTTTTTTACAGGCTCTGACGGTCTCACAAACTATGATCTTGGTAGTCTCTGAAGGTGATCTTGGCTGTCTTTATACATGTTGAGATATTTCAGAAATCTACGCTCTCAGCTATCTCCGCTGATGTCTGGTGGATCCCCACTTACACTAGCAGATTGCGCCGGCATCATTCCCCTTTCCGGGAAAGATGCGCTCACGGGCTTTGCTCAGGAGTAGAGAGGAGGGATGCAAGACCCACCACTCAAAACTGAGTATATAAACCCGATCCCGAGTAAAAAGAAATCACTTCTGGCTTTAACGAGCTCGAAGAAGGTTCTCTAAACACTCTCAATATGGCTGATGACCAAAAACCAGGTACCTCTGACGCGAAACCAGAAGAGGCTCCCGAGATAGTAGTGGCCCCACTATTAATAGGAGGCAGCTCCAAAAATGTTGGGAATACTCTACTGTTGAAGACTCCTAGATGGAATGCGCAATATAGACTCGTCTTGAAGCTTTGGAGTCTCGTGGTCAAGGCAGACCAAAGAAAGATGGGAGTCGTGCGTCCTCTCCTGGAAGGCTAACACCAGAGCTTCGTGTGGAAGAACCGACACCGCACGTTTGGTCGTGTGATTGACCACGTTTACGTCCCAGAGTTGGAAATTCCGAGACTCGACTTCGAACGTCAAGGGGGAAACCGTGCTCACGGGGAACCTCAATTGATGTCACCTACGAAGGTCGTTGAATTACTGAGTCGTTGGATCGTACAGTTCTCGGGTCAACGAAGCGAAGACGTGGAATATTTCCTGTCTCGTCTTGAAGACGCTCTCGAAAGTTCCCTTATACGGGAAGAAGACCTTTTAGGAGTATTGCGTGGGTGCCTACGCGATACAGTCCTATTGTGGTTCCGAGAGAAACGATTGAGTAGCTGGCTTGCTGCTCGCACGGCTTTCAGAACCCGTTTCTCTGATTTTCAAGCCACCCTAGAGATGGAGATATTTTCTCGAACTCAGGGGCGGTATGAAAATGTCTGCGAATACATTTCTAAAATGGAATCGCTATTCGCAAAGACGCTCCCGCCATGGCCTGAGACTACAAGTACTCTATCGAAATCTGTTGCCCAAATTCCGATTGGGTCTACAGTTCGATGAATGTTTATCTCTAGACGTACTAGAGCATAGACTGCGAAGACAGGAGAAGAACATGGAACGCTCTCGTAGTTGGCAACCTCTGCGTAAACCGGAGGAATCCATGTGTCCAAGCTTATCGAGAACCTCTTCGACTAGCCAAAGACGTACGACTCAATACCCACGCTCTCGAGGAAGATGGAATCCGCTATGACGAAGAAACTATCGATCCCAATCTCGAAATGTTGGATTCTTTGGGTCGTCCAAGGTTCCAGGGACCAAGGCATTGCTATAACTGCAAAAGCACTGAGCACCAGTTCAGAGTTTGCCCAGAGCCGCCGACATTGTTCTGTTACCGGGGCTCACGTTTAAAGAATGCTCCCGTTGCAACCCGAGAAACGCCAAAACGGTCGTGAAAACAACCAGAAACTTAGAAAAAATAACGAAGTTCCTCCGCTGGGAATCGAACCCGGGTCTTTTGCTTTCCGGGCAAACGCCTTGACCACTAGACCACAGGGCTTCTTATTTTTTTCCAAGTTTTATTAAGTTAACTCCGACGTCCTTCTATGCGTCAATTCATTTTTTGAAAAATGTCGTATCGGCCGTTAATATTACCCCAAGACAGGGAAATACAGTGGAATTGGCTACCCCGGAACCTAACTCTACTTGGGATAGGTTGCAAAACACTCTTGTTCCTGGTCGAAAGATTACTGTCTACCTAACGATTAAGATCGGAGGACGTTCGATTAAGGCGTTGATGGATTCTGGCGCGACTAGCACCTCTGCAGGCTACAGAGGCATCGAGTTGCATAGGGAATCAGACATTAAGCTGGTCAAATGTCCATGTAGAAAGGTTTTGGTTGCCAACAAACAGATAGAGGTTATTCGACAAATATCGATGACACCTATCTCGTTGGGCGGCAAGACCATTCTCGTAGAAACTCTATAGATGCCATCTTTGTCGGAATTTCATTATAGGGATCGACTTTCTACGAGAATCAGGAATCCTGGTTGATTTCTTTGGGCGAGTTTGGTATTTTTCGAGACCACAGAAATGTTCTCGTTTGCTCTCGTTGAGACCGTTCATCACTTGACAGTGTATGATGGTCTCAAGCTCCCGAAAGAATATTGTCGTCTACAAGAATTGTCAGACAAGTACATTGCTCCACCTCCTTCTTTGCTCCCGTTGTCAAAGCTCCCGGCCCATGTTATTAATGTGGGCGCTCACGATCCTATCAAACAGAGAATTCGTCACATGTCTTACCACAAGAAAATGGCGATATGGGCGAAGACTAATAGTATGCTCTCGAATAGAATCATAGAACCATCCTCTAGTGGCTGGGCCAGCCCGGTTGTCATGGTAAAGAAGAAGGATGGTACGCTAAGATTCTGCGTTGACTTTAGACAAGTCAATGCGGTCACGAAAAAGGATGCCTATCCGTCATCGAATATGGCGGTGTTGCTAGATAAGTTCGGCTATGCGAACTATATCTCTACGCTGGATTTAAGCAAAGCATATTGGCAGCTCTTGTAAGTCGTGAAATCACGGCTTTTATTGTTCCCGGCAGAGGGCTCTTTCACTTTCGAAGGATGCCATTCAGCCTGTCGAACGCTCCTGCGGCGATGCAGCGATCTCTCGACAGATTGCTGGGTCCAGAATTTTATCCTCACGTCTTTGTCTAATTGGACAATATCATCATCGTGACGAAGACATTTGAGGAACACATTGAATGGCTCACGAAAGTTCTCGTCATGGTGGACAGGCAATATACATAAAAAACTAATTTAGTGGCGAAGGTCTAGGCAGCTAAGTAAAAAATTTCGCTGGTAAAATAAGGTAGATTTTGATTTTTTCGCTATTGTTAAATCTAAGTTAAAAATCTATCGGCTCTGTATAAAATCTAGCAGCTAAGTACAAAAATTTCGCTGGTAAATCAAGGTAGATATTGATGGTTTGGCTTTTATTAAGGCTGAGTAAAAAATCTAGCGGCGAAGTAAAAAATTTATGAGCTCGATATTGATTTTTTTTTCGTGATAGCTCAACTTTGCTCTTGAGTATGAAAATCGGAATAGTGAGCTGGAAAATTAGAGGGGGAATAGTAGGGGAAACGATTGGAGTGAACTCAGATTTTTTATTTTTTTTTAAACGGGAGTGATCTCGGATGAACATACCCCGCCCTACAAAATTAATCCGGGTATTTCGTGTAAGATGGAACGAACTCGGCAATTGCCAAAAAATTTACAGGATAGATAATTATTTAATTTAAAAAAAAAAATCTTTAAAGAAAAAAATCTATCAGAAAATCAATTATTCAAAATCAACATTAAGTAAAATTTCTTTTTCAATTTTTTGAATGGAATAATGAGGTATGATGATAATTATTAAATAATTTCTCGCTGCCCATTTTATTATCATCATTATTAATTGATAGAAAATCTAAATCAAGGTTATCCAAAAAATAAATTATTACGTACTCACTGGCTGAATTTTATTATTCTGAACGTTACTAACATTTTCATAATATTACACAGTTTATTTTTGATTGATAACACATTTTATTTAAACCAAATATTTACCGTAATTTCTAAGTTTGTAACTTTATTTCGACCAACATTCATATTCGTCTATCTGCCTAATGATCCCTAAGCTAGTTCATTCAAAAATATTATTGTTAACTTCCATTTCCAATTTTTCCGATTTATTCAAATCCGAATAGATAAATCATTTGGGACTAGAGCGCGTTCTTTACCCTTTCCGAATTCTTTGATTGCATGAGTGTATAGCAGCCACTCCCAAAGTACCTGTTGACTCTGCACGTAACAGACTACTATTTATAATAATTAATAACTCGGTTGTTTATTAAATTAAGAAATCGAATAAACGCTGAGAACCTTTTCTGGGATGAACCTTTTCATTTGAAAAAAAAAAATTAAAATAATCGGTCAGATAGCTCCTGAGAACATAACCTCAAAGGTTTTTATTTTCAATATAATAAAATAATAAATATAGATTACGATTATATGTATAGATATATAATTTAACTTGTCTCTTGATTTTTTTATGCATTCATTATTTGATTGTATCAAGTTTTTTTGACGTTTATTTTCTCACTGCAATTCACTAATTTTTTTCTTTTCAGCATCTTCTCTTCTTTCGTCTTCGATTATTCTGCTGATCATTTTTCCATATTGTTCTTTTTCTATTTTGTTGCGATAGGCTTCAGTTATCTGTATGGAAAAATGACTTGTATTTTCATTTTAATTTTTTTTTTTTTTTATTATTAGACACTTCTCTCAGCTTTATTAGTATTCAAACTTTATTAATATTGACTTCTCTGATTTTTTACCCTACTTTAGCTGATTCATCTATCGTTACCACTCCCGATACTTGATATTTTTCTGGATCTGGTGATCAACATATTGTTGAATTTATTCTAATATCATATTCCACAGCAAAAAATTATTTTTTACCAATTTGAAATGACTCTCGTATACTAAACAAAAATTCAATTTTAATGTCCATAAAAAAAACTATCTACTTCACACTTCTAATGATCCCAGTTCCGACGCTAGTCTTGTTACGTGCCGGGTTAATCATTTTTATAGATAAATTATGTTTTTATTGTAATTTTCAATATTAATTACAACACACTGACGCTAAACGTTTAAAGTTTGAATATGTTGTTATTACCTACAGTCTAATGGGGTCATGTCTTGTAGGTAAACTCTTGATTACGATTGCAAAAATATAAGAAAAAACATCGTGAGTAAATGTTCAATATCAATCGTAGTGGAGGTAGTTTATTGGAAATAATTGTAGACTCTTTGATTTCACTTAATATTAATTATACTTTAATATTATTCCTGTATTCATTATAATATTGATAGCTCTAATTTATTTTATTTAACGATGTTATCAGTTTTACATATCATGAGTGTATTATTCCTTCAAAAAAAATAAAGTTGATATATTTATTATGGCAGAGATGTTTTATGGTGGAAACATCCCTTGGTAAATGATTGATTAGTGGTTTTATGATATTCAGCTATTATTTATCGCTGACATATTTTTTTTGCGTTGCAACAGATGTAACATATGATATTATCGTTTACTTTGCAAATTATGATTTTATTCTCCTTGAATTCAATATAAAAAAAGTGTGAGATTGTCATTACAATTGATAAATCATTATTTAAAAAAAAGTAAACTTGAATTTAAAATCTCGGGTTACATTCTGTGAAGATTGGTTCTTGCAGAAGACAATAATCGCGTATGCGAACACATTACAGTATTATCAAAAAAAATGAGTATCGCGTTTCGTTTAATAGTACATTATTTCACAAGGGAGCACTTTCGTCCCATTCAGCTCGACATTACCATTTTATCGTCTCGGCATCGTCTTGCACATGCGTGTTGCGTATTTCATGATCGTTTTTATTATTGGAGGAATTATGGAGTAATTAATATAAATAATATTCTTTACCACTATCTCAAAAAATAAACTTATGAGAATTTTATAATTTGCTTTTTTTTTTTTTCGATGATAAATGAAAAAAAAAATTGATTGATAATATAAATTGTTACTTTATTTGCTAAATAAATATTATCTTTAGCATTGATACAAAAATGGTCTTCAGAATACAAGATTCTACATATGCTTTTCATTTTTGTATGTACCACTATCAACACTTTCATGAGCACTGAGTGTTGTTTTCAACATTGACTAATGTGATTGCAGTGTTATTGATGCCAATGATTTCTCTTCTTTTGGATAATTTAAATAAACTGTCATTAATGATTTATCACACGTTTTAACATTTTTTTTTTTTATCCATTCTTGGAACTTATTGTACACTTGTAAATATTTTTCTTTGGATTTGGATTTGGTGGATAATTTTCGATAAATTGTTGTAGATTTCTGTGTAATTTTATATGGTACTTCATAATCAGAATTATTGTCACTCTCTGGTATGTCATTTCCCATTTTCTTCGCTGATACATAAAAGTTCGGAAAACCAGATCCGGCTTACCTTAGCCAAATCGGACCAAATCTAGAAGTCAGCTTTGAAATAAAGAGAACTTCGATTTTGGTTTGGTAACCCAGATCCGGAAACGGTGAGGGAAAATGAATTCAGTAAACCTTTGAATAAACTGACTAAATCCAAAAGCTGACTATCAAAAAAAAATAGAACTCTGATTTAGGTCCGGCAAAGTGGTTCTAATTTGGATCAGGAAAAAGAAAGGAAACCCGGACCCAGTTAGACTTTGCAATGCCAGATCCGTTTCGTATCTGATAAGACTCAGAAATTCCAGGTCAAGCTTACTTTAGACATACTGGATCTAATTCGGAACAGGATCCAGCGTGCCGAATGTAATTTTAACTCGGGTAGAAGTCAATATTTGCCCAATCCAGTGAGAAACTCTTGACTCGACTTGACTCAAACCCTGGCATGACAACCTTAGTTACTCAACCACAGGAGATACGATTTACACAGACTGAGTCCGAAGTGGCTATAACCATTTAGCTTGCAGATGTATATTGACACGCTGTGAGTAACGTAGCTTTAAAACCATTTTTGACGTGATTTTATTGGGATGACATTAAAATAATTAAATTTGATAAACATAACTCACTTGTAAACAAATGGACCAACTTCTTGCAGCTTCGGTTTCTCATTAAAGTTCAAAAAGTTTTCCGCATTCGTCATATTGAATATATATACTTTAGTGAGTCTGACGACGCCAGGCTTTTGCCAGTATTGGAAAGACAGTGAACCATTCCACAATCTCAATTGCTGAAAACCATAAAGCCATATCAATATTATTTTCATATTGGAGATTGTAAATCTTTCTTATCACATGAGTTTAAAAATCATTTCGAAATTTTTGAATCAATTACATCGAAGCAGAAAATAAGAAAACTGCTGCAGAGGTTTACGAGTAGTGGGGACTGACACTAAGAATATGTAAAACCTATATGCATACAATATTTGTTCGGACTATATTTCACAAAATGTGGTATATATTTACAGTATGCATGAAGTGTTAAACAGTGTGCAATGTATTTTTTACCGCATATTATTTTTTAATTTTGTAGAAGTTATTAATCTCAAGTTGAGTTGTAGAGGGCGGAAAAAAGTTGAAACAATAGAAGTGATTGTACAGCTTGATGTAAGGTGAGAAAATTTATGAACATAAACAGTATGGATCGACATTGGGACCCACCAAAATGATCTGAAATGAAAGCTGATTATTATAGCAATTAAAAACCACAGGGTAAAGTATACGGAAGCAATGGAAACTGACGGTTATTCAGTTTCAGTCCAGCTAAAAAAGAAATGTTAGAAAAGTGCGGTCCAGCATGTGAAGTGTAGTTAACAACGCTAGCGCATTTGCATTTTGTAATAGACAGAAGGGTGAAAGGTGAATCACCGCACGGAGTTAACTTTGCCTTAGCTAACTCACATAACTTACTAAGCGAAACAAGAACACTGAAATATAATAAAACTGGAAGTCGAACTCTCGCGTCAAAAGTGTCGCCAAGAGAGAAACGAATTGGGTGTGTTCTTGTCCTTGTCGGTAAAGTCACGTCAACTAAAGTTGGTTAAAACTACTGAAATATAATGTAACTTTCATATCATGTAGTACTAGTTTGTTTTGACGTTGACTGTACAACATTTAATGTGCGCATGCGTGAGTGAAAGAAAAATACACCCAAATGTTCCTATCTCTGGCGACACTCCCGTGCATTGGCTAAGGATAGGAGTTCAGCTTCGAGTTTCATTATATTTCAGTCACTGAAATATAATAAAACTGGAAGGTGAACTCCTATGCTTAGCCAATGCACGGAGTGTCGCTAGAGATAGCAATCTATTGGATGGTGTTCCCTCTCACTCCCGCATGCGCATATTAAATCTTGTACAGTCAACGTCAAAACAAACTAGTACTACACGATATAAAAGTTACATTATATTTCAGTACAGTCTCAACCAACTTTAGTTGACGTGACTGTACCGACAAGGACAAAAGCCCATCCATTGAATCTCTCTCTCGGCGACACTAAGTTCGGCTTCCAGTTTTATTATATTTCAGTGATTTCAGTGAACAAGAACGAGCATGGTCCATACCCATTGGCTTTACTGAATCGTCTTCAGGTTAACCTCTAAACCTCCAGTGTACCAGGTACACTAGTGCTGATGATACGTTAACGTAATTAATTACCACTCGGGGTCTTCCGCAAGATCAACTAACTCACTCAGCTGCTGAGTTATAAGTGAGACAGAAAGAGAGTGATAATCACAGCCAGATTATGGGCAGCTTGGACCCTACTCACTTTTTTTTTCCACTACGATACGGTATGAATTCTCAGGTTAGACAGTTGGCTCGTTGCTCGAACAACTGAGACTTTAGGAATGTATAAAAATTCCTAAAGGCTAGCCCGGGTTGAAATTTTTTAATTTTTTATTTCCGCTTTGTCTTGGAACAGTCATTATACGTAGAAGTTCCAAAGCTTTCCAAGACTCGTTGATTTTTTATGATTGCCCGTGTTGAAATATTTTAAGACTTCTTTAATTTCTTTGTTCTGAAATCGTCTTTATACGTCCACTTTGCAAGACGATGCAGGACGCTTCTTTCTTCGATGATTCTCTTTCATTTTTAGGACGATCGTCTTTCCTAGTCCTTCATTCTTTAAAAAATGATTCTCTTTAAAGAAAGCGGATCGCTTTTCATTAGAAAGACGATCGTCCTGATGAGTCCTTAAAATTTCTTTCTTTTTTTTTTTTTAATAAAAAATTTAAAAAAAAAAAAATAATTTATTCCATTAGTTTGAATTTTTTTTTTTTTTTTGTTTTTGTCTTATTCGAACATCGACCGGATTCGAAACCTCTTTGCCCTAAAACGCTATATAATTCTACCTATCACTAAACGCATGCTTTAACCGACTTAACCACGAACGCAACTGACGGAAAAAGATTTTTATTGTTCTTGTATCGACTGTTAATAAATTAAATAGCCATTGGCAAATTTTTCTAAGGAAATAATGTTGCCGAATAAATTAATTTGCGGAGTAGATTTTTTATACAGCAATTTGACAAAGTAAATTTTTTTTAATAGAAAATAATACTGTAAAAATAATCTTCACTGCGAACTTATTTATTTGGCAACTATATTTCCTTGAAAACATTTGCCATAATTATAATTATTTAGCTATCAGCAAATTTTTTCTAAGGGAAGGAAGTTGCCAAATAAATAAATTAGTGGTGTAAATTATTTTGCCGCTTTAATTTCTATTAAAAAAAAATTACTTTGTCAAATCGCTTGAAAAAAAATCTACTCTGCGAATTTATTCATTTGGCCACTTCCTTTCCTTAGAAAAAATTTGCCAATAGCTAATCAATTAATTATAAAAAATATTTCTAAGGAAATAACATTGCCAAATGAATAATATCGTCGAGTAGATTATTTTTACAGCATTAAATTTTATTAGAAAAAAATTACTTTGTCAATCACTGTAAAAATTATCTACTTTGCGAATTCATTCATTTGGCAATATTATTTCTATAAAAACATTTGTGATTATTAATTATTTAGCTATTGACAAATTTTTCTGAGGAAAAAAAGTTGCTGAATAAATAAATTCGCAGTGAAGATTATTTTTACAGCATTAATTTCTATTCAGAAAAAAATTCTCTTTTCAAATCGCTGTAAAAATAATCTTCACTGCCAATTTATTTATTTGTCAACTTCCTTTCCTTAGAAAAATTTGCCAATAGCTAAATAATTAATTATGGCAAATGTTTTTAAGGAAATATAGTTGCTAAATAAATAAATTCGCAGTGTAAATTATTTTTACAGCATTAAATTATATTAAAAAGAAATTTTTTTTTCAAATCGCTGTAAAAATAATCTACTCTGCGAATTTATTTATTTAGCAACTATATTTCCTTAAAAACATTTGCCATAATTAATTATTCAGCTATTGGCAAATTTTTCTAAGGAAAGGAAGTTGACAAATAAATAAATTGGCAGTGAAGATTATTTTTACAGCGATTTGAAAAGAGAATTTTTTTCTGAATAGAAATTAATGCTGTAAAAATAATCTTCACTGCGAATTTATTTATTCGGCAACTTCATTTCCTTAGAAAAATTTGCCAATAGCTAAATAATTAATTATTGCAAATGTTTTTGAGGAAATATAGTTGCTAAATAAATAAATTCGCACTGTAAATTATTTTTACAGCATTAAATTATATTAAAAAAAAATTCTCTTGTCAAATCACTGTAAAAATAATCCCCACTGCCAATTTTTTTTATTTGTCAACTTCTTTCCCTTAGAAAAATTTGCCAATAGCTTAATAATTGATTATGGCAAATGATTTAAAGAAAATATAGTTGCTAAATAAATTCGCAGTGTAGATTATTTTCACAGCATTAATTTATATTATAAAAAAAAAAATGTTGCCGTCAAATGGCTGTGAAAATAATCGAATTTGCGAATTAATTCATTTGTCAAAATTATTTCCTTAGAAAAATCTGCAAATAGCTAAATATTTAATTATGGCAAATGTTTTTAAGGAAATATAGTTGCTAAATAAATAAATTCGCAGTGTAGATTATTTTTACAGCAATTTGAAAAAAAAATTTCTTTTTAATATAATTTAATGCTGTAAAAATAATTTACATTGCAAATTTATTTATTTAGCAATTATATTTGCTTAAAAACATTTTCAATAATTATTTATTTAGCTATTGGCAAATTTTTCTAAGACAAGGGAGTTGCCGAATAAATGAATTCTCAGTGAAGAATATTTTTACAGCGATTTGACAAGAGAATTTTCTTTTTTAATATAAGTTAATGCTGTAAAAATAATTGACACTGCAAATTTATTTATTTAGCAACTATATTTCCTTAGAAAAATTTGCCAGTTGCTGAATAATTAATTATTGCAAATGTTTTTAAGGAAATATGGTTGCTAAATAAATAAATTCGCAGTGTCAATTATTTTTAGAGCATTAAATTATATTAAAAGACAATTCTCTTGTCAAAGTGCTGTAAAAATAATCAACACTGCGAATTTATTTATTTTACATTTTTTCCTTAGAAATAAATAAATTCGCAGTGTAGAATATTTTAACCGCATTATTTCCTATTAAAAAAAAACTACTTTGTCAAATGGCTGCAAAAATAATCTACACTGTGAATTTATTTATTCGGTAACTTTCTTTCCTTAGAAAAATTTGCCAATAGCTATTATATTAATTATGGCTAATTATTTAATTCGTTAAAAAATTGTTACGATTGTAAATCATTATAAGTTTTTTAAGGGACTTAGACAAAATTTACTTTCACGAAAAAAAACTAAGTCCCCGAAAAAAAAAATCTCATTTATGCGACCAAAAGAAACGAAGAAAAAAAAAAAAAGACTGAGGAGGACGATGAAGACGCGAACGACAATCTTCTTCATAAAAAAGACTGAGAAGGATCGAAGAAAATCGGCCGGAAAGACAGTTAGGTATTTTTTAGGACGCGAAAGGACTATCGTTCTTCAAATAAAGAAAACCCAAGACGCAGCAGAACGATTCAGGCCTCAGCAGAACGCAAAACAACTGAGTAGGACATAAATTTTTCGACTCGGGTGTCTTTAAATAAAGAGTCTTTCTAAACAAGCTCATTTTTAGAGAGAGACTCTCAAAGACGATTGTCATGATGCGTCTTTGAATAAAGAGTCTTATTCAGAACAAGAGTCTTTAATTGAAAGTGGTTGCAAAAAAAATTTTAACGGAAATGTATTTTATATTTAAACGATTTTATATATTTTTTTTTATTTTTTGTTTTTTTGATACCTTACTATATGTTACTTTAATTTTTTCCTGACCGGATTCAATCGAACGTCTTTCTAATTACTAAACCTATGCCCTAATGCACGAGACCATTTTTACATGTTGAATAGATTTAAAATTTTGTTCTCATAAACTACGAGGTGATCCATACAAGCATAATTAATTTAAAAAATAAAAAAAAGGAGTCCACCACCGTTATTTATTCTGAAACTAATTACATAGTTTTTTGATTAATAAATTATAGCAAGTATTGCTAAAGGAAGGATGTAGCCAAATAAATTAATACGCAGTCTAGATTACTTTTACAGCTATCTATCTATCTATCTATCTATCTATCTATCTATCTATCTATCTATCTATCTATCTATCTATCTATCTATCTATCTATCTATCTATCTATCTATCTATCTATCTATCTATCTATCTATCTATCTATCTATCTATCTATCTATCTATCTATCTATCTATCTATCTATCTATCTATCTATCTATCTATCTATCTATCTATCTATCTATCTATCTATCTATCAAATCTAGTAACCAATTTTTCCGCCGATAAAGCAGGATCGTCAGTCACTTGGTATTAACGAAGATGTTTCACTATCCTCTTCTCTTATCGCCAAGTATGAGCCAACTGGTATATAACGGCAACCAACGTGACAAGGTTATTAAACAGGAACGATAGCCAACGGTAATCTGGTAGTAATGTATCGCGGTAAGAAATTTAGTAAAGGGGCATGAGCCCCGACTTAACAACTGTTCCCGTGTAAGAATTGCCAAAACTCACAACACGGCCACGTCTTGTCCCAATAATGGCATCTAATGCTTGGTAATTAATCGTGCGCCATCCATGGGCCGAGGCTTGGATGACTCATCGCTGATTATTTGCTTACCAAGGCTCGTATGCTAATGCTTGGCTGACTATTGGTTGAAGAAGAGATCGCCTCTTATCAAGCCATTCATCGGCTGAGTCTTGTTAAATTATCGGGTGGCCAAGATTGGAAACTGGAATATTTTAGCCAAGGCTTGCCCCATTGAAAGCTGGCCAGTCATTGATCAACCATTCATCGGCCAAGCCCTGGTTCATTATTGGGTAGCTGAGACTGGAAAGATACAAGACTGGCCAACCTATGACTTGCCAAACTGAGAGAAAAAGTTGCTAAAATATAGCAAAATTTTGCTTGAAAGTTTTAGGCTTTGATTTAAAAAAAAAATGTATCAATTTGAGCAAAATATTTTTTAATTAAAGCAATTTATTTGCTTTAATTTGAGACAGTTTTTTTTTTATTCAAGAGAAAAGAGAATTAATTTAAGAGAAACATTGCTAAAAAGAAAGCAAAAAATATCCTTTAAACCATTTAAATAAAATCAAATGTCACTTCATTTTAGCAACTTTTGTCTTAACTAGACCGCTTATTCACTTGATTTAAGGGATATTTTTTGCTTTCTTTTTAGCAAAATTTCTCTTAAATTAATTCTCTTTTCTCTTAAATAAAAAAAAAACTGTCTCAAATTAAAGCAAATAAATTGCTTTAGATAAAAAATAATTTGCACAAATTAATTCCCTTTTTTTTTTAAATCAAAGCCTAAAACTTTCAAGAAAAATTTTGCTATATTTAATCATTTTTTCTCTTGAATGCAGACATTTTTTTTCTCAGTGCATTCGTCAATTGTTCTTCGGGTCACCAAGACTGATTATTAGTGTTCCGTAGGACACTTATGTTTTCACTTTTCGTGTGACTTTTTGTTATTTCGCGATAAAAATAAAAGTTATGAATCGAATTGGCTTCTATGAAGCCCATTAGGTTCCATTTTTTTTCCCAAAAGCAATCATCGTATTTATTTTCAATTTTTGGCCCGTATCAGTTGTGATAGTGCCATTTTTCTACAGGGCCCAATTTCAAATATTGACGGATCGGATCCAACAATGATTCAATCGACGACGCTTCATCTGTAGACTCTACGATATTTTTTTGAAGTTTTTTGGTCGTTTATTTTTTTTTTTATTAAACAAAATGTAGTGTCAGAATTTGTTTTTGCAAGATATTTTTCGAACCGCCGAACCGAATTAGTTGATGTTAAATGAAATTTATGTTTTTTTTTTTCCCAAAAGCAATCATCGTATTTATTTTCAATTTTCGGCCCTTATCAGTTGTGATAGTGCCATTTTTCTACAGGGCCCAATTTCAAATATTGACGGATCGGATCCGGCAATGATTCAATCGACGACGCTTCATCTGTAGACTCTACGATATTTTTTTGAATTTTTTCGGTCGTTTATTTTTTTTTTTATTAAACAACAGAAATAAACAACATCAGAAAATAAAACAAAACAAAAAAAATAGTCATTTATTTTACAATAAAATGAAAAAACAAATCAAACAACAAGAAAAAAAATAAAAAATCCTACAGAACACTAAGGGTGAACCTTGGGGGACTTGACTATATTTTTTTTTTATTCTTTCGACATATATTAAGAGCCGCTATTATGTATATAATATTGAAAATTTGTTTGTTCAATAATATATTAATATACAATAATAATATTCAATACCAATAATATACAGCTACTCACTTTTATTTTTTTTAACATAACAAAAACTTTAAGAAAAAAATTTTTTTTTTTATAAATTATGAAAATACATTCCGGGGTATGTGAAACAAATAAAATTAATATATCGGCCAAGTGTTGGTTGATTCTTGGATTGCCATGATTATAATGAATATTCAAGTAGAACAAATTTTCGTCATCTTTAATTGTTGCTGCTGTGGTTAAGTAAGTAAGGCTCTGGAGTTTCAACTATAAAAGATACCGTGTTTGAGTCATAGTGATGTCAAGTGTTTATGGTGTAATTTTTACGGTCACAGAAATCATTAATTACATAGATAAAAAAATTAAATTGTTTAAACAATTAAAAAGTTGCACTAGTGTGGAAGATAAGGTGATGTACAATGTCTTATCTATTATATGATAGCGGATACGTACGTGACCCACGGAAGCATTGCACGAACCTAAAAAATTTAACAACAAATATCATTGATATTATACATAAATAAGAAGAAAATGATGATGAAAATAATGTAGGCCAGGAGGTTGATAACTTTTCAATGATTTTAAAAATAATGAAAACATTATTTGTAGAAGTTATTGAATTAATTCATCAAATTTGTATTTGTATCTCGATAAATTACATAGTTTTATTCACAAATTTACTAAAATTACAACAAAACAAGAAATATAATGAACACTGTTATGAATGATTGATTATGTATATTAGATAAAATTAAAGAACTTGTGATGTCCTGCGGTAAACGTCCAAGCTTTTTTTTTTTATTTAATTATTTTTCGGCTAATTAAATATTCAGGGTGCATTTGGATACCCCTAGCTCCATCTTACACATTATAAAAGTCACACATTTAGGGGAGCTAGAGGTTTGACACTCTTAACAAATACTTGAGCCGGCACTATTGCCAAGCGGCAATGCCGCCAATTTTAATAATAAAAATTAAATGTTAAGTAGTATAATGAGTGAAATCGACAGAATCTTAAAATTACAAGAATTCTCTCGACACCACTCATGTTATTATTAAATAATTAAAAATAATTTTAATTATTAAATAAAGATTTCACCATTCTAACTGACCAATAAAAATTGGCTAACTTAAGGAAAATAGGAAATGGACCAAGATGAGAAGCCAACAATCCTCACCTGCCCCTTAGGATCTAAGAGGATCGACGGACATCGATCCCCAGATCTCGGTGACTTGGTCAGTCGGTTCATTGCCAAACACAGCTCTTCCAGCTCTAATAGCATAGACACTTAGTCTCTACATCTTTTTATTTTTTCAAATAAATACTTAGAATATTTTGAAAGTCTAATTTAAAAAAATTAGTTAACGAGATAAAAAATATAAACGAAATTTTTTTTTTTGAAAAAAATACTTTTTTTTAATCATATAACTCGAGACAACTTGTTTAAAAATTAATAAATTAACTTGAAAATTTAACTGTAGCTTTATTATAAGCTAGCGATTGCAACAGTATCATCGAAAAATTCATTTATTAATACTGTTTAATTTTTATTATATAGTTGTTTAATGTCGATGAAAAATTCAATTTGTCTAACTTTGAATAAAAAAAGAGTCGGAGAAATTTAAAAATTGAGTAACTTGTCGGTGGCAATATTGTTGAGCAGTATATCAAGAAGTTCTATACGAATTTTCAGATATTTTTATTAATTATTAACTGAGTTATTAAATTGACAACAAATAGCGCGCATACTGTTTGTGTTTATATGGATATACAGACGCGTGAACATAAGCGTTCGCGAGAGACGGGGCTGACGATCACTAGGGCTTCATGCGGTACGAGACGAGACGAGATTCGACGAGTCTCGGTATCGGTCTCGCTCGTTCGCACCAGGTCTCGGTCTCGGTCTCGGTCTCGGTCTCGTCTCGCAAGTCTCGCCGGGTCTCGCTTTTATACTAATATTTATTCGTTCAAGTAAAGTAAAAAAAGTGATTGAATAATACCATGTATATCAAATTCGTGTAAAATAAAAACAATTAATATTGTATTACCTAATTTTTTTTAAATTATAAAATATAAAATAATGCAATAAATATTGAATTATATTAATTAATAAATTGATTATTAATTTTAATATTAATAAAATTGATTAATCATACAAAATTATGACGAGAATTATTTTTATATACGACGTTTGTTTTTTATTTTCATTTATTAAATTCATAAAAAAAAATTTGATGTTTTCTTCAACGTGACCACAGAGGAACTGAACAACTTCAAGGATGAAGCATCAGAACGTCCTAATTGTGTAAACAAATACAGTAGACATAATCTTTCTGTTTCCAGAAAAAAAATAAAAATGAAAGACAAACGAATGTTCAAAGTGAATCTTGAAAATTTAAAAATCGTTAAATTAGTCTGAGAAAAGTCTTTAGAAATGCCATAAACAAATAGTATATTTTCTTTTTTTTTTTTCTTTTACTTCATCGATATGTATTTTTTTTCCAAGAAGTAAATCATTGCCTTTGAAACATCAAATACAACAAATATCAGTTGAGGAAAATATAATTGGCGTAACTTAAGTCTTTACAATTTTCATTGATACATAAGGCTTGTAAATATCTTGTGACTCTGGCGTCAGTGCCCTACTGTGCAGTGTCTTACTGTGCAGGAATATAACAGTTCTTTTTTTTCAATATGATTCGATACGGTAAGAGGAAAAAAAAAAAAATATTTAAAATTTTCAGAGTCTCGCGAGACTAGCGAGACTTTCAGACGATACTCTCGGTCTCGGTCTCGGTATCGTTTTATTGATTCAAGGCGGTCTCGGTCTCGGTCTCGGTCTCGCGTCTCGCGAGACGACGCATGCGAGACCGAGACTAGTCTCGGTACCGCATGAAGCCCTAACGATCACCCAAATATATCTCTAACGGCAGCTTGCAATTTGTTGTTAAATTAATAACTCAGTAAATAATAAATAAAAATATCTGAAAATTTGTACAAAACTTCTTGATAATACTGCTCAACAATATTGCCACTGACAAGTTATTCAATTTTTGAATTTCTACCGTTTAAATACCGTTTTCTTGGCTTCGAGTGCTGGGCGAGTTATTGCATCCGGAGCTATTGCATAGGTATGAATAGATATTAATTCTCAAGTGATTTTAATTAACAAATATTTTACATAAAAAAAATCAATACTGTTTTGAATTGAGGCATGTATTATTTCATTTTAGCAAATTTTTTCTAAACTTGATCACTCGTTGCTTTAAATTGAATGACTTGTCTTTCAAATTGAGGTATATGTCATTTCATTTTAGCAATTTTTTTCTCAAATTGATCGTTCGTTGCTTTAATTTAATTCTCAAGTTATTTTAATTAATAAATATTTTACATAAAAAACAATCAATATTGTTTTGAATTGAGGTATATATTATTTTATTTTAGCAAATTTTCTCTCAACTTGAACGCTTGTTGCCTTCAATCGAATGACTTGTCTTTCAAATTGGGGTATATGTGATTTTTCTTTAGCAAATTTTTCCTCAAACCAAAAAAAAAAAAATCCTTAAGTTTATGACAAGTTTTCTTAAGTTAATTCTATATTTTTTCAAAAAAAAAATAATTTGTCTCAAATTGAAAAAAAAATATTTTTTCAAAATAAGACATTTTTTCTCGAATTAATTATTTTTTTTTTTAACTTAAGACAAAAAAGTTCCAAGAGAAAAATTTGCTAATATGAAGAAAAATTTTTTTTCAATAACAGCAATTTTTTTTCTCAGTGTACTAGTGCTTACGCTGGACACACGATACGCCAATTCGACAAAAACCAAGTAAAGAGACACAATTGGTCGTTTTCTCAATTCATATTTATTCAAACTATCCTACTTACTCTTAAAATCATGTAGTCAAGCCAGGGAATAGTACTGAGAATAATGCCGATTGCCAGTGCAAACAAACCAAACAGTATAGCAGCTATTCGACCTAAAAAAAAAACATAAATAAGAGAAATTGTTATTGAAATTGAGTAGAATTATAGATAGATAACAGTAGTGTGTGTTTTTGTACACACAGGAAAGTGAAACTTCTTCAGCGAATCGACGTTTTGTTTGATAGCTATCAATTGCTTCAAGTATAAACAATACTTAAGTGTCAGTAACGAAATGATTTTTATGTCACAAGGGCAGTGAGAATAATGTGTGAATTTCCAAAGCGTCAGAGGAATAGTGCGTTTTTTGGAAATTCACACATTATTACCACTATCCGTAGTAACATAAAATATAGTTCGATAGATGTGCCCAATCAGAGAGCCCGCTCACAACTCATTTGGAGAGGAAACACTCGCCATGGCTCGTGCTTGCGCCTCCAAATTCGTTGTGAGCACACTCTCTGCCTGGGCACTTGTAACGAAATATACTATACCGATAATTAGAGAAAAAAATCTCCTGTACATTTTACCATTCAAACAATAATTTGATCTTCAAAGGTATAAATGAAAATAAATAAACGTATATAATGGAATACTAAAAAAATGCATAGATTCTTTAACAAATTTTCAATGTAGATTTAAAATTCTTGAACAATAATGTTCTATGTTGTAGATACTCTTATCTCCGTCTTAATATTCTTCCTGTATTAACATATACAATCTATTTAAGGTTGATTCCCAGTTGCATCACCGAACGAATATTTATGCCACGAAGGGCGCGTATATCAATAACGCTATTTTTTATTCCCGTGTCCTAAAATTTTTTGTGGCGCCACTGATGAAAAAACCAATTTCTTTCGTGGCTACACACTAGCGAGCAAAGATTACATCGTACACTGAAACCATGCTTGTGTTCATGTCGGTGTGCTGCGCTTCTCGCGAAATTTTTCAATTTTAAAGTTATTTATTTTTTAAACACAACAGACTTTTCTAGCACTACAAACAGATAAAAATTTAACGTTTTCTGTTGCGTTTTGAAAAAGTTATTAGTAAAAATATGAGGTACCGCCTATACCTTGTGTGTTAAAGTTGTCAACTTTGACAGTAAATATCTCAAAAAACCACACAAAAAAAATTTAAACGTAGATGAAAATCGACAATGTATAGATAATTATTTTATTTAAACATAAGATAAAAAAAAAAAAAAATCTGTTGCGATTCCAGATTTCCAGAAATGTCACGAAAACTGTGTGTTATGATGTTCCTCTTGGGGTTATCTTAATAACTAAAAAATTTGCTGAAACTAATTTTTATTTACAACTTAATCTACTATATAGATTTTTTAATTTTTTTGTTTGTTCGATACATTTTATTTGTGTGTTTGATATTTTTATTTATTTATTCATTCGTCTGTTTCTGGTAGCCAGTCGTAGAATCGGTCCAATTGATAGAATTTGTTAAGCGTGTCGCATATAGGAATTGTGGTGTCAAAAATTAGTTGGTCTTTGTTTAAATTACTTTGGAAGTTGGCTGGGTATTTGATGGCACGTGGATTTTGACTTCTTTTGGTGTGATAAATTATGGGTACATTGAGTTTACCTTGGATGTAAGCATTATTGTCTAGATGTAATACTTCTATATTGCTAGCAAGGCTCGATTGTTTCTCAATAGGCCACGGTGCAGACTCTATCGTCTTCTTTGTCGTGTACCTACCAAAACGACGCGCGCATGTGGCAAGAGTGGGGTGCTCGGAAAACGTCGGAAGCTCACTCATACTACTATATTTGATGTAAAAATTTTTGTTTGCACCGATACAAATAAATTTCACAATTAGATATAATAGTTAGATAGTTAGATATAATAATAGTTTTATGTTACTAGAGACAGTGGGAATAATGTGTGAATTTCCAGAAACGCACTACTCCTACTACGCTTTGGAAATTCACACATTATTCCCGCTGTCCTTGTGACATAAAAATACTTTTTAATTTTAATGTTAAATTCATTTGAAAGATAAACTAAAACTTAATTGAATTTTTTTTAATACGTGTGGTTTTAACTATTTTCCAATTCGATATTTCGATATATATCGACTTACTTGTTTCATTTAATTTATCAGGGGTTTATAATTGAGTAATTCGGAGAACCAAAAGGAGAAATGAATAATAAAAAAATATAGTCAAGTCCCCCAAGGTGCACCCTAAGTGTTCCGTAGGATTTTTTTTTCTTTTTTTGTTGTTTGATTTGTTTTTTCATTTTATTGTAAAATAAATGACTATTTTTTTCGTATTGTTTTATTTTCTAATGTTGTTTATTTCTGTTGTTTAATAAAAAAAAAAATAAACGACCGAAAAATTTCAAAAAAATAACGTAAAGTCTACAGATGAAGCGTCATCGATTAAAACATTGCCGGAATCGATCCGTCAATATTTGGAATTGGGCCCTATCGAAAAATGAGGATATTAAATCTAATAAGGCCCAAAAATTCAAAATAAATATGATAATTGCTTTTGGGAAAAAAAAAAACGTAAATTTCATTTAACATCAACTAATTCGGTTCGGCGGTTCAAAAAATATCTTGCAAAAACAAATTCTGACACTACATTTTGTTTAATAAAAAAAAAAATAAACGACCAAAGAACTTCAAAAAAATATCGTAGAGTCTACAGATGAAGCGTCGTCGATTGAATCATTGCCGGATCTAATCCGTCAATATTTGAAATTGGGCCCTGTAGAAAAATGGCACTATCACAACTGATAAGGGCCAAAAATTTAAAATAAATATGATGATTGCTTTTGGGAAAAAAAATGAAACCTAATGGGCTTCATAGAAGCTAATTCGATTCATAACTTTTATTTTTATCGCGAAATAACAAAAAGTCACACGAAAAGTGAAAACATAAGTGTCCTACGGAACACTAAAAATATATACCTAGTGAATTAACATTTTGTTCAATGAATTTTTACAAAAAATAAATGATCAAATAAATATCGAGTGTGCTGAGACGATTAAGCTAGAGAACTTAAATATAATCAAGGCGCCAATTCCAACTTGAAATTTCAAAACCTTATTTCTACTCTATGTCAATAATATAAGCACTTTATATTATTATTAAATTGTTACCTGTACATTCAGTTATAATTATTATTATAATTTTTTTCACGTATATTAATCAATGAAAAATGGTGTTTTGAGTGTTCTTTTGAAAACCTACACTTTTATGCCTCCTTGATTGAAAAAATACCGTGAAAAAAAATGAAAATCCAAATTTATTGTATAAAAATTATCAGTGTAAAAATAAAAGTGATTCAAACTGTTTTACTAGTAATAACAGAAAGTCTTTCTTCCTGAGCATTTATTACAAAAAAATCATAATACATTGTGCTTGAATCAAATATACTTGGAATGATCCAAATGAACTTGATAATCGGTTGCAAATACTAATCGAATATAGTAATAATGGTAAACGAAATTATGTTATTGAAATAACGTCAATAATTTATGAATTAAGGATAGCTGATATCATTTATTATTATATTTATCGCATTGATCTGTAAGATAAATGAAACAGTATATTTTTCAATAATAAGCTGAAAAGTTGTAAATTGAAAGAATCAATAAAAGTAAAATCTCGTAATCATAAAGACTTGATCAATTTATTCGATATTTTACATTATAAAAATATTGATAATAGTATACACTATATATTGATAATAGTAATAATATATGAAGTTATAATAATAGTAATAATAGCATAAAATTTGTTGAAAAATTCATCATTAGAAAAAAAATTATGAGCTGGGTTTGAACCAACATTCTAGCGAAATCTAATTTATAAGTCTTTCCATAGCTATAGCGTAGCTCTCTTATTCAAATTCATATAGAATATAATTATTTTAAAAAAAAAAAAAAAAAAGCCATATAGTCTTGTTACTACTTGTGACATTAAAAAAAAATGATCTCGTTTCTACAAGTTGATAAAACAAATTTGCTCATTTATATCGCCTCGTGGCTACGTAAGTTACGGCATAGGTTTAGAATTGGTTAGAGTTAAGGAGTGTAATGTCCGGCGGTAAAACGTCCGAACTTTTTTTTTAATTTTCATTATTAGTAAAATATATAAAATTAGGGTGCATTTCGGCAACCCTAACTCCATCTAACGCACGACAAGTGTAGTGCCCTGGAAGGATTTAGAGGCCTTGCACCCTCAAATAAAATCTAGAGCCGGCACTAATGCCAGTTGGCAACACTGCCTATATTAATAAAAATAATTAATAATAAACTAATGTAATGAGTGACATCGATAGAATTCTAAAATTATAAGGATTCTGTCGATACCACTCATATAATATTCCAATAATTAGAAATAATTTTAAATAATAAATTAAAGTCGGACCATATAGGCCGACCAATAAGAGACAAGCGACATAAGGAAAACGGGACATCCCCGAACGATCCCCTCTCACCCTAAAGGATTTTCCTATCGATGAGGATCTTGAGAGATGTTCAATCGTATACTCGTTGGTTGTTACTTGTTAGTCAACCAGAACACCGCTCTTCTAGCTCTAAAAGCTTTTAATTTTTTATAATTAAAACTTAGAATATTTCATCATTCTCACATTTTATTTAATTGATTTGTAACCAAAGTTACCTTAAACGGATATAACATTCAGTTATATATTATATCATTTAAAATTGTTTTAATATTACAACATTACATTTGTGAAATTGTCGGACCACATGGTCAATTGTCATAATTAATTTTGTCAAGTTAGTAGTTTGATTGGACACTACAAATCAATTAAATAATTATATCATAAAATAAAATACGTTTTGGTTAATTTAAACCACGTTATTGGTTTAAATTTATTAATTCTGTCAAGTGTAGAGAATACGACCACATGGTCTTAGTATCTGATTCTTACAAGTTTTAATAGCAAGCGTATACTGTGTGTTAAGTGTTCAAACAAATAATTATTGAATAACGTAAAATATTGGGGCTAATTTAACCATTAATTTGTTTATTGAAAATATTTAATTAATTTAAATATAAAAATTATTTACTTCGTGGTCATACATTTGGTTCTGACTACAATTTATAAAATTCCGTAACACGTTTAAATAAGTCGTAAATTAAATACAAGTAGTAGTGACAGGTTGTCACCCGTAAAGTCAGTGCAAGTGAGTGTGTACACGGTCTTGCGTATCCACATCGCCAATTTTTGTAAAGATAAATTTGCATAGTATTGCTCTAAAATATTTATATATAAATATATATATACCTACTCAGCTATTTTATTGGAAATAAAATAATTGTTACAACCAATCTAATCCACTCTAAACGAAACCAAGGTCAAGGTCAAGGTCAAGGTACACGCCGTTACCAGTTTTTAAGTTGCAATATAGACAGCCAATGTAAGTACCTTTATTTTAAACTAAATCAGTGATGGTTTCATTAAATTAATAATAATTGTATGAAGTTGTTATGTCCGAAGTACCCGTAATAATTGTGTTGTTAATTAGTTATTCGACCCTAACCTTTCGGTCAATAGGTCAGGTCCACAGCGTAGTAGGAGAAGGCAAGAGAAGAAGGTAATAATGTTGTTGATGATAATTCTTAATAATAACAATTAACTGTATTTATTTAAACAATGTGAATCGATGGTACAATAGTTGACAGTAGGTATTACAAATTGTATAGTTTAATTCTAACGTGGTTTATAAAATGTTTGTATGTTCTGTTAAGTTACAATGTGTCTGATTACAAAGATTTTAAGTCAGAAGACCTGACTCTAACGTGATGATAATTATATAGCTATCATCTTTATGTCCAGAATCGCTTTTTTTCTAACCTTTTAAACTCTGTTTTTATTCTTTTTTTTGTACCATGATTTTAGCCTGTCAATGTTAAATATTTATTATAAAATTGTCGAGTTCGATTGTATTTATTTTATTCACTTTTTCCTCGGTTGAATCAGGATTTAACGTTTTAGTTGTTGCTGAAGTCGTCGTTATATTTTTAATTTTTTTATATTCATTTATTTTCAATTTCTCCAATGCTATCACATCACCCTTTTTTCCCTCGAAATTTTTTGCCTCTTCATTCCATATGGTTAATTCAATCTAAAATATATTTTCTTTGGTAAATTTAATATCTTCATTTAGTTTAATCAAACTTTTTTCATTCAAATTTTATTTGACTTCATAATCACTGTCGTCTGCTAATGTTATTGTTCTTTATTTTAATAACAGTCCTGACATTGCATATATAAATTCCACTTCATTTATTGCTATTATGATTGCGATGATATCTAGATAATGTCATTATTACTATTAAATAATTTTCTTTTTTTTTTTTTTTTTGCTAAAATAATTTTACCTGCAAATAAATTAATTGCTAGATGTACGATTTCTTGTATTTTTTTGAACTTGAATTTTTGGTAAATTTTCATTTTCCTCATCGTCTTCGAATTTTATATTAGCTTCTACTGGTATCATTATTTTTTTATTATTTGTTGATGGGTATTGTTCATTAATTTTTCTTACTAATTTTCCAGTGATCGTATTCGTTTAACTTGAATATTTAATAATTTATTATGTTAATAATTTTTTTAAAAATCTTTTTGTGGAAAAATCTTGTTAAAAAATATGATTTTTCCATGATATTTTCCTAATATTTTCCTATAATTATCGTATTTTTCTTTATATTCAGTGATTTTTCTACATTGTCGTTTATTCGTTGATATATTCTTTATTTTTCTATATCCTATATTCTATATTTATCTATATTAGTTAAATAATTTTCAGTAGTTTTCCATTCATAACAAGAATTTTTTTCCTTCTTTCAAAACTGAAAATTTCCTAGAACGAAAATTCTATTTTTAAGAAGTTTTGTTATCAACCCGGACAAAAATAATATGTATGTAACAATATATGTTCCACATATATGTTAACATGTAATTTTATATATGTATAATATAAGTCTACATACATAATTTTTGGCCGTTTCAATATATGTTGTTGATACATCGATATATACATATGTAAATATGTATGTACAGCATGTATGTTATAGCATATAAAAGTGTCATCCATTTTCTTACTATGAAAAATTTTTATGAGCTATATATACAATAAAATTTTTCAGGATTGTGATGAACATGGAATTAATTTTTTCTTCATTTTATTTTTTATTCAATTTAAGATAAAACAAATACAATAAAACACATGTGTTAGAATCGTTCATTACAAAATTTAAATAACTTGCGTATTTGCAGATAAACAAATCAATCAAATGTTTAGTTGTTTTAAATTGTTTAGTTCTCAAAAATACGTTTTTTTCGTCTTAAATCATTCTAAAGACCATTTATTGCGCTTTCAAAAGATCTTTGCTTGAAGTCTTGATGTTTTAATTTAACTGCCCCTGAAATATAATTTTTACGTTATTTTATCTATTTTTATATATCTTAACTTTTAGAAATTTGTATATATAAATATATAAAATAAATACCAGTGATTGCATCCATCGTTTTTCTATCCAAAGCTGATTTCTCTCAATATTATTATTAATTTTGTTTTTTCCACCTTTGTAATTTCTTTTTAACAAAATATCTAATGGGAAAAAAGCCATTACCAATGATGTACCCATTGCTGTCTAACTCGCTATTACCATTACCATTACCAATGAGTGTGATGAATGCAGGCCAACTTTGGACACATAGTAGTTTCATTTATGCAGATTTCAATCAAATATTAAAAAATTATGTACATAGTCCCAGTGGTGTAGGGATACAAATGTGAGATTCTTTCAATTTAAAATTTGCAATAGAGAAAATCCGGGTGAAATGTGAAAAAAACCTTAACCAATATGAAAAAACTTTTGTTGATACACTGCTTAATAAAAAAATACAACCCAAGATTGTAAAGAGTATTGAAAAACAAATATAATAGGAAAAATCTTTGAGTTGAATGCGTTATCGATATTTGAAAAAGTAAAACTTCAACAAATGGAAATTAAATTAACAAATAATGGCAAGCTATTTAAATTTTATCGATGCATTATAGATCAAGAAATTTTTTATAGTAAAAATTATAAAACTATGAATGAAAATGTCGCAAGTCCAAAACGAATAAATTATAATGTTATTCTTAAGAGCGGAGAAATTTTCGAAATTAATTGGTTTTTAGGGATAGAAGACAATGATTTAAAATATTCTGTTATAGTAGGATTCTTATTTGAATTAGAAAAAAAATCATTCATTAGTAAGAAAAAACTTGATGACTTAATAGTAGTAAAAAAAAATCAGACAGTGCTTTCAATTGTACGAACTGCTAATATAAAAAGCAAAGTAATTATTATGAAAACAAAAAAATTTACAGTTGCTTTTGCTAACCCAAGTACGAAAGAATTCTTGTCATAAATAAATGTATACATGTTTTAAATTTATATTCACTAATGTATTCTAATAGTATTACTTGAACACCTTAACTTATATTATGTAATTTAAAATTCTTGATTTTAAAAATTGTCATATTTAAAATAAATTATAAAATTGAAAAACTTGGCTAAATCATATTAATTATTTACATTTTTTACATCGAAAAATTGCAAAAATACTTATAATTATAGATATAATCATGAAAATATTTGCTGCCATATATTTGTAAAATGTATGTAGTTCACGTACATGTTTACTTAGTATTTAAATATATATGTCGATATATACATGTATATACATATATGTAGCTTACGTATATATTGAACTTATATGTTGTCGAATATAAATTTTGGCCGTACATATATGTTGCATATTCATACATATATTTTCTACATTCATTTTTTTTTCGTCCGGGAAATATAGAATTTTATTTTACAGTGTAGCATTTAGTTAATGAATAAAAATGATCATCTTTGTTGATTTTTTCATATAAAAGATCGGTACTAATCATTAAAGTAATAATACTTTTATTCTATATTTGTACATAAAGTTTGAGTTCTAAAATGTTTTTCATTACATGATTCACATATAAGATTTTTTACAGGATGCGTAATAAAATAGTATATTTCGTTACAAGTGCCCAGACAGAGAGTGTGCTCACAACGAATTTGGAGGAGCAAGCACGAGCCTTGGCGAGTGTTTCCCCTCCAAATGAGTTGTGAGCCATATCAAGAGTCTCGGTAGAGTCTCGCCTCAATTTTTAAAAAGCGAGACTCTTACCGGGTATAAGTATTTTGAGTCAGTAGTCCATGACGTCGTTGGTTTGAAATTATCAAATGTCGCTCTAATTATTTGTTAAAAAAAGAAATAGTTTCATTATGTATATCGATGCCTCTCATTCCAACAAGCCTACTCTCTTTTTCCCAACAAATAATAAAAAAAATATAAGAGTCAGTAAAAGCCAGGTATTAAATCTTACTACAAAATAAATTTCCAAGTTGAAATGTCCACATTTCTTCGGGTACGTCGCGCCATATCCCGCTATCCCTTTTACTGAATTTTTCTCACCATGCATATACGTGTGTTTATGCAGCCGTATGTGTTAGTTATTTATCATTGATGGTATAGCAGAATTCGTTTTTTTTTCTTTTTATTCAAAGCATACATATATATAGGGATCTGACCTATGGGCGGAGTTTGGTTGCTTACGCACACATTTATTGTGTAAAGGCTTATCTGTGAGGCAACATGGTGCATTCCAGACCATTTTACTATAGTATGCTATCGTCAACAAACTATACCATATAAAATTTTTCAATGTAGTTTCAATGGTCTGGAAATAGTTCACTGTGCGCAACCAGATGCCATGGTGAATAGGTCAGATCCCTATATACACGAAAACAATCATCATATTTATTTTTAATTTTTGGGCCTTATTAGATTTAATATTCCCATTTTCTGACAGGGCCCAATTTCAAATATTGACCGATCAATTCCGGCAATGTTTCAATCGACGACGCTTCATCTGTAGACTTAACGATTTTTTTTTGAAATTTTTTGGTCGTTTATTTTTTTTTTTATTAAACAAAATGTAGTGTCAGAATTTGTTTTTGCAAGATATTTTTTGAACCGCCGAACCGAATTAGTTGATAGTAAATGAAATTTATGTTTTTTTTTTTTTCCCAAAAACAATAATGATATTTTTTTTTACTTTTTGGGCCTTATCAGATTTGATAGTCCCATTTTTCGACAGGGCCCGATTTCAAATATTGACGGATTGATTCCGGCAATGTTTCAATCGACGATGCTTCATTTATAGACATTACGATATTTTTTTGAAATTTACCGTCCGTTTATTTTTTTTTTATTAAACAACAGAAATAAACAACATTAAAAAATAAATCAAAACAAAAAAAATAGTCATTTATTTTACAATAAAATGAAAAAACAAATCGAACAACAAGAAAAAAAATAAAAAATCCTACGGAACACTTAGGGTGCACCTTGGGGGACTTGACTATATTTTTTTTTAAATCTTTTTGTTTTATACATTTTATTGATAACGGTACCTCAATCAATCTTCGATATTTATTCGCAGTTTTTTCAAAAAAAATTGTTACGTCTTGGTATAACTAAAATTAATAATCAATAAAAAAAATAATAATCTAATAAATTCAACGAATGTAAAATGCCGAGCAAGCAATAAATTTTTTCTTTTTTATTTTTAAATTATTTTTAATTCTTTTGAAATAAAATTAATATTTTACATTTTTTACAAAATATTATATTTTTATTTTTAAAGGATTTTGTAAGCAAATTTCAAAGTCGACGCTGAAACGCGAGATGTTACATCCGTTGAAATTATTAAATTATTATTAAAAAAATGTTTAAACATATTGAAATATGCTGACTACTCTGGGAACCATTTAATATGATTGGTTCAAATATGGCACCACTTTTTCATCCCTACTTTAAGATATAATTTTATGGGAATTTTTTAATTTATAATTTTTAAGGAGCGTCACTCTCGCGATTACCTTTGTTTCGCTAACATCTATTTAAAATCAATTTTAATACCAAATAAAATACTTGATACAAATTTTCTAAAAAAGAACTTAAAAATAATCGAACATTTTTATATTATAAAAAAAAAATTAAATAATAACAAATATAAATTTTGACAATAAATATATAAGTATAAAATTTAACATGTTGGTATACGTAAATATTAGGTCAAGTGTCAATGCCGTTGGAGGAACCGGTTTAGCGTTCCCCCTTGGTCACGTACGCAGCTGCCGTGCATCAATTCTATTATTGTCGCGAGGGTGAAATCATCAATAGATGTTTTCGACCTTTAAGATCAACAAGGCAATACACTACAATTTAAGTTACTAAGAACTTAGATAGTTTGACGAGTGTAACCCATGAAAAAGTCATAAAACTGAAATTCTAATATTAATTTGCCCAAAACTATATAGAACCCGGACATCATTTAAGATTTTCTTCAATTTACTTTATAGCTGTTCTAAGAATTTTATATATATAATTGTTGTCACGAGGATTTTTGGGTAATAAAAATCAATAGACTTGGATCTGAGATGGGGGTTGGAAGTCTATATAACCTGGTATTTTTATGTAAATTGATCAGTCTTGTCCAGACCTCAGATCGCTGCCTTAACTTGTCACGAATCTTAATAATCACATTGTATTATTTTCACTGTCTACAGAAATCAAATAGCATTCTAAAATATAATAGTAACAGTCAATTGACTTGTTAGCTCACTAATGTAAGATCATGTATTAAATGATCATAGTAATAATTTTATTTACTTTATTTTGTTTTCTACAATAAATATAATTTTAAGTTACATGCATTGGTATATTTTTATTTAACTACAACCCTACAGTCATATAAATGTACGAGCTTCACCCGATCTTCACCTGAAAAGGACTGGATCAAAACGAAGCAGTATTAAGTTAATTCTATGTGCATAATCTAGATTTAATAAGTTTATTTTGAATATAGTAGTATCAGGAAGTATATTCTGATACGACGATCGGATTATTATATTTTTAATATAATAATTCAACCAATATTTTGTTTATTTTCAAGGAGCATGTTCTTGACATAACACTGTATTAAATTTTTAATTTAATTTTTCATCAAAATTATATTTATTTCTAATGAATGATATTTTCTATATTGATCGTACTTTTTTTCATATTCAGTCATTTTCCCTTGATATTTTCCTGATATTTTTCTATAATTATCGTATTTTTCTTCATTTTCAGTGATTTTTTCATTATATTTACTGATATTTTCCATATTTATCTTATTGAAATTAAAGGATTTAGAAAATTTTTTAGTGGGGGGTGCTTTTATATATACTGATATTTTCCCATGATTATCGTACTTTTCTTTATATTCAGTAATTTTTCCATGATATTTTCCTTTATATTTACCGATATCTCCGTGATATTTTCCTATAATTATCGTAATTTTTTTTATATTCAGCGATTTTTCCTTTACATTTACTGATGTTTTCCTATATTTATCATTTTTTTCTTTATATTCAGTGATTTCTCTATATTTTCCTTTATATTTACTGATATTTTCCATATTTATTATATTGAGATTAAGGGACTTAGAAAATTTATTGGGGGGGGTGGGGGGTTCAGAAGAAAAGCAAAAACAATAGGAAATTAAAATTCCCTGAAAAAAAAATCTGTTGCGATTTCAGATTTCCAGAATCAACCTTAATGAACAGACGATTCAAAAATTTCATCGCATCTTTTCCGTTGGGATTCTTATTTGTTGACATTTTCTTTAACTCAAATTTATAAACTATTGCCCGAAAACTTGCGAGATTATAAAAAAGAAATACAATTTTTCTGGTAGGAAAATTCAATATTGAACAGATCTCATATATCATATCTCATATCTAAGAAATGCCGTTTTCGCTCAAGATTTAAAAATTTACATTCAAATAAGTATAGTTTTCTACTGGCAAAAAAATACTTTAAAAAAATTTTTTTTATTATTTTTCAGCAAAAAATGAGAAATACATGTTTTTTTTTTTTTTTTTTTTTCAAAAAATTTTGACTTGTGATTTTTTTTAGATTTGATTTTAAAGGATTTTTTAAGAAATATACCAGTTTTTGCATGCTTCTAACTCAAAAACCATTAACTGAATTAAAAAAATTATAGAGACAAAAAAGTTTAACTTTTATTTATAGTTAACAAAAAAAAAACTTTGAAAAATGTTTCAACAACTTTTTTAACATTATTTGTTGAATAAACAATTGAAATTAATTTTTCTCAAACTTGGACCCAATTTTTTTTTTTTTTTTTAATCAATAAACAATCGTTAAAATATAAGAATTTTTAAAGTAAATTTTGGGTTTAGGATTTTCATAATTTTTTGAGATACGAACAAATGAAGAGTAAAAAACGCGGTCCGCGCGTTGTCTCTTATGGAAGTGTATATCTATATATAGTCGACTGGCACGCAAGACCATGTTTTTCACTCTTTATTTATTCGTATCTCAAAAAATTATGAAAATCCTAAACCCAAAATTTACTTTAAAAATTCTTATATTTTAACAATAATTTATTGATAAAAAAAAAAAAAAAAAAAATTGGGTCGAAGTTTGAGAAGAATTAATTTCAATTGTTTATTTAACAAATAATGGTGGAAAAATTATTCAAACAATTTTTTAAAGTTCTTTTTTGTAAACTATAAATAAAAGTTAAACTTTTTTGCCTCAATAATTTTTTTAAGGTTGCTTATAAATAATTAAATCGTCACTCAATTTTTTTTTTTTTTTGGCTCATTTTTCAAAAGAAACAAATATCTACACTCTCAATTTTTTTCAATTTTTTATGACGTCGTTTTTTTCAAGATAATTAATGTTAAAGTTGACAACTTTTATACACGAGGATAGGACTATAAGTTGATATACCGTACATTTTTATTTTTAACGAGTTCGTTTTTCACTAAAAAATTTTGAAATTACTATCAAATTGTAGTGCTCGGCAAGACAAATACGATAAAAAAATTTGAATTTTTTCTGACGTTGATTTTTAAGGATATTTAATGTTAAATTTTGAAATTTTCGTCTTTTTCGCAACGAGAGGACATGAGAGAATTGCGGCCCGGCAACACTGTTCTTTTCTCCTTGTTTACTTTTCACTTGCCGAGCGGAGTGTTATACACCAACGTGACATACACAATGATGCGCTGTAGTAGTGGTAGTATATAAAAAAATACAGTGTCTCACGATTTCTATTTTGCTTGCTGGAATAGTGTTGGTGCCTATCTGTTTACACACACACTACGATTTTTAAGACAAAAGCGTAACAAAATAAACGTAGTGGTATACGAGTCCTCCAAGCCTAAATAATAGTACGACGATGTCCCTTGTAAGCAACCTTAAGTCAGTCGATAGTTTTTTAGTTTGAAGCATGCAAAATTTTTGATATATATTTCTTAAAAAATTCTTCAAAATCAAAACTAAAAAAAAAGTCAAAATTTTTTTAAAAAAAAAAAAAAAAAAAAAAAACACCTATTTCTTATTTTTTGCTAAAAAAGTAATAAAAAAAAAATATTGTGGACGAATCTATTTATTGGACTTAAATCTCACGTGGAACTAGCTATACATATACTTTTTTTTTTAAGTGTAACTTCTTTTCGCAGGGTAGTGAAAAAAAAAACAGTGTGCCAGCCATGTAACGCTCGGAGCGAGCCAACGCTCAGAACGAGCGAACGCTTAGACCGACGTGCGTTTGCCCATATAACTAATGAGAGCGAGTAAGTGAGTGGTAAGGTTAGAATGAATTTATTTGTGTGTGCGTTGCCAATAGTGTGGCTGATCGGTTTGCAGCGTTTATGAAAATAATGAAGAAAAAAATAATAAATAAATATACTAAATTCAAAATTATTATTAGTATATTAATATCATTGATATTATTCAGAATATTATTGAAATCATTGTTATTTATAATAAAATTATCAATATACATAACCATAGTATAAATAAAAATAACAACAATAATTTCAATAATATCAGTGATAATAATAATAATAATAATAATAATAATAATAATAATAATACAGACAATAATATTCAAATATAAATAATAATAATTATCATATTTTGAACATATTATTATAAATGTTATTATTGATATAATCAATATCATTGATATTATTACTAATATTATATCGATATCATTGTTCATAATATTATTGGAGTTATTGTGATTTATAATAATATAATTAATATATAACCATAGTATAAATAAAAATAACAACAATAATTCCAATAATATCATCGATAATAACAATGTCAATATAATATTAGTAATAGTATAAATGATATTAATCATATTAAAAATAATAACAATGGTATTAATGATATTAATAATAAAAATAATAATAATTTTGGATATTTATATTTCAAATATTATTATTATAAATGTTATCATTAATATGATTAATATCATTTATATTATTACTAATATATATTGATATTATTTCTAATTTATAATGTCATTGAAATTATTGTTATTAATATCAATATTATCAATATATATTCATTAATTCATAGTATGAATAATATAAACAATAATAATATCAATAATATCATCGATAATATTAATATCAATGGTATTAATTATATTAATAATAATAATAAGAATAATAATAGTACTGACAGTCATATTTGAATATAAATATTAATAATTATCAGTATTTATATTTCGAATATTATTATTATAGATATTATTGTTAATATCAATAATATGGTTCATAATTTATAATATCAATGGTACTGAAAATAATAATAATATTAATAACGATATAATATTGATAATATTATCAATATTTATATTTTGAATATTATCAATATGATTGATATTATTATTATAAATATCATATTGATATCATCATTTATATTATTAACACTATCAATATTATTAATAATATTATTATTATCATCATTAATTAATTGAAATAACTTGACAGACTGCGAAAGGAGTTTCACTTCCCCCGCGCGTACTGCTAACACACCTAATTTTTTTTTGAAATATCTTTCATGCATAATTTGAAACCATATTTGAATCATGACGCATCTTGTAAAAAGATGGAAAAATTATCTATAATGGTTGAATATACTGGACATGAATTTTGTCTTATTCACTTGAATTGACAATTTTTCATTTAAAACCAAAAATAATGATACATATTGACTGCAGAAAAGCAATAATATTCGAAGGGTAAACAATCTGTCTTATTTTATCAAAAAAAAAAAAATATCTACGACAAAAATGATAGTCGGTATTAATATAAAAGAGTAAAATATTTTGAAAAATCGGAGTAATTCGGAAAATTCGGAGAAAATGCAGACGAAAATCGGAGAAAATCGGAACAAGTCAGAGATAATCGGAATATATGATTTTTCGTTCTACTCCGCTTTTTCTTCGAAATTTTAATTCAACAATATGCGGAGACAATCGGAGTGAAGTGGAGTATATCGGAGAAATTAGGAGAAACACGGAGCAATAGGGAGATAATCGCAGTAATGCGGAAAAAATCTGAGAAATATCGAAGAAAAACATTCATTTTTACACAATCATTTTTACCGGGGATGAAAATAGTATTATCTTCTTAATTTGTGCACAACAAAATGCATAGCATGCACGTACTGGAAGTGATACATGTTGTATCATATAATCAAAAAACTTAAAATCATGAATATTACACATAGAATCCTTCCCTGTGGATTACATGACCTTGACGACGGTGGAAGGGCTTGTGTATCTCGGCGATCCGATGGGCTATACCGCGAAAGAGCACCTATTAGGTTAGGAGCTCCTTCGTGAAGGTTACCTATACCTGGCAGGCCGGAGGCGAGAGATCAGACAAACAAGTAATCCTATCGTAAGGAAAGTGGCGTACCCATCGCTCGAGTTGTCTTGCAACAGTGAAGCTAAAGTGTGGGAAACCGTGCTGATGGCTAAATGACACTTGACCATAGATAGTGTCGAAAATGGTTCCACTGGAGGCCTAAGTAGAGCTCCAGTTTTATTTAGACCCCTGCCCAGCATTCGGGGCTCTGCTGGGTTAGAATCATATTTCCCTAGATACTCGTGGGATTTCTTATAGACATAGAAAATACCAAAAACATTATTCCGCAGGGCTTACTGATTACTAAGACTTTTCAGGAGACACCAGAGAAGATGGAACTGGTAGACAAGGACATAAATAATTAGTTCGGACTCTATAGTGGTCACTCACGTATATGGCTATGGACCTTCACGTGCCTGTTGCAAAAGACTGAAGCCTATATATTAGAACTTACAACAGGTGAATTAATTACCTATCTACTCCCCAATGGGTCAAGCACAAGTGCTAGTTAAGCCAGGTATAAGATTTTACTGAAAAATAAATATTTTCTTAAAATTGCCCGATTCTGCATTTTTCTCTTTCTCGCGGTCGCCCTGTCGATCTTCGCCTCTAATCCACTACTTACACATACATGTAAAAACGCGCATGCATATTAGCAGCTGTGGAAAAAATAACGGAAAAATATCTGATAAAATCGGAGAAATGTCGGAGAAATTTTTTCGCAGAGGTAAGTAGAATATCAGCTACCCAGAAAAGATGAAAATGTTTTTCCATGTATAGCGAAGTCTCTAAAACGGCGCGAAAGACACATATTGGGATTTCAGAGATATCACCATATATGCATGTATATTATCATTTTTTTCCGGGTAGATACATATTGGTTCTGACGTAAAAATCCTATCCCGTCACTTTTTGTTGTGCTGCAACAAAAATTGTTGTATCGTTTAACAAAATTTGTTGTGCTGTAACAAATTTTAGGTATCGTTGAACAAATTTTTTTTAGTTGACACTATCATATCAAATTAATATTAAATTGCGAATTAGTACTAAGTGTATATCTAAAAATATACCAAATCAGTAGTTCAAGGACAGTCTCTAAATTCGCTGTTATATTGATGGACTAGTCCTCAAACTATGAAATACACAAATTCATATACTCATACGTATAATATGAAACTATGAATTTGTGCAATTCGTATACGAACTATAGTTTGAGGACTACCCTGGTGGAAATATTACTCCGGTATTTCTCCGTTTTTGGCTGATTTCCGGAGAAATTACTCCGGCGTGAGGTTGGTGGTGGAGAAATTACTCTGGGATGAGGTTAATGGCGGAGGAATGACTCCAGCATGAAATTAATTGCGGAGAAATTATTCCGGTATGGAATTGATGGCGGACAAATTATTCCGGCATAAGATCGGTGAAGGAGAAGAAACGTCGGCATGAAAGTGGTGCCGGAGGAATTATTCCGGCATGGGAGTAGTGCCGGAGAAATTATTCCGGCATGGGATCGATTGCGGAGAAATTGTTCCGGCATAGGATTAGTGCCGGAGAAATTATTTTGGCATGAGATCAGTGAAGAAGAAATTATTCTGGCATGGGATTGATGGCCGGGAAATTATTCCGGCATGGAAGGAGTGCCGGAGAATTTATTCCAGCATGGGATCAGTGGAGGAAGAAACTCCGACATACAACTAGTTGTGGATTAATTTTTCCGACATTAATCTCATGCCGGAGTGATTAATCAACCATCAATATCATGTTGGAGTAATGACTCCGGCATAAGATTAATGTCGGAAAAACTAATCCGCCACTAGTTTGATGCCGGAGTTTTTTCTCCTCCACTGATCCCAAGCCGAAATAATTTCTCCGGCACTCCTTCAATGTCAAAAAAATTTCTCCGGCACTCCTTACATGCCGGAAAAATTTCTCCGCCATCAATTACATGCCAGAATAATTTCTCCTTCACTGATTTCATGCCAGAATAATTTTTCCGGCACTAATCCCATGCCGGAATAAAATTTCCGAAATCGATCCCATGCCGGAATGATTTCGTCTTCACTGATCTTATGCCGGAATGATTCCTCCGGCACTAATCCCATGCCAGGTAATTTTCCTACCTTCAATCTCATCCCGGAGTAATTCCGCAGGAAATGGGCCAAAAATGGTGCAATGCCGGAGAAATGCCGGAGAAAGCCGGAATAATGGCGGAGAAATATTTCTACAATCGTAGACCATTGATATAACATTGAAATCAGGGACTGTCCTCAAAATACTGACTTTGTATATATATTTAGATATACACTTAGTACTAATTTGCGATTTTAATTATTTTGATGTAATAAAATTATTTTTACAATGAAAATCTAAGCAGCCAGTTATTATAAATTTTATTTTACATCCCTTACTTGTATCATATTCATTATTTTTATGACAGAACTCATCCATCACTAATTCTGCCAGAATGATGTTGAAATAGTATGGATATTGGAAAAATGTCTCCAAACAAAGTTTAAGTGTAAGTCCACTAAAAAATTAGGTGTTGATGATCAAGTACGCAATAATAAAAAAAAGTATAAACAATAATTTCTCAGAGATGCATGTTCATACAACACATGACGTTTTCACGTCATGAGTTTGTCATTATTTCAAACTCACTAAATTGATGTTGGATACATATTGTTACAAAAAAACAATTCAATAATCAACCCGTTTATGATATAACATACAATTTATAATAACTTGCTGCTTGGATTTTCATTGTGAAAATCAATTTATTCTATTAAACTAATTAGATTGCGTATTAGTTCTAAGTGTATATCTGAAAATATACATAATCAGTAGTTTGAGGACAGTCTCTGAATTCGCTGGTATATAAATGGACTAGTCCTCAAACTGCAATATGCACAAATTCATCAGTTCATACGTATAATATATGAATTTGTGCATATCTTAGTTTGAGGACTAGTCCATTAATATAACAGCGAATTCACGGACTGTCCTTACAATACTGATCTCGTACATTTCCAGATATACACTTAGTACGAATTCGCAATTTAATTAAATTGATAAAATAAAATGATTATTACAATGAAAATCTAAGCAGCAAGTTATTATAAATTCTATTCAATACCATAAACAGGTTAAACATTGAGTTTGTCTCTGTAACAATATGCATCCAACAACAATTTAGTCAGTATGAAATAATGACAAACTCATGCCGTGACTGTGTTGCATGTACATGCATCTTTGAGAAATTATTATTAAATATTTCTATTATTATTTCGTACTTAATCATCAAGACTCAATTGTTTAGTGGAAGTGTATATCTGAAAATATGCAAAACCAGTAGTTCAAGGACAGTCCCTAAATTCGCTGTTATATTAATGGACTAGTCCTCAAACTACGATATGCACGAATTTATATACTTATACGTATAATATATGAATTTGTGCATATCGTAGTTTAAGGACTAGTCTATTGATATAACATTGAATTCAGGGACTGTCCTCAAATTACTGATTTTGTATATATTTAGATATACACTTAGTACTAATTTGCGATTTTATCTATTTTGATGTAATAAAATTATTTTTACTATGAAAATCTAAGCAGCAAGTTATTATAAATTTTATTTTACATCCCTTACTTGTATCATATTCATTATTTTCGACAGAACTTATATCCAACAATAATTTTGTCAGTTTGAGATAGTGACAAACTGATAATGCTAAAATAGCATGTATTCTGGCAAAACTGTCATCAAACAATTTTCGAGTTGAACACCATTTAAAAATTAAGTCTTGATCATTGAGTACAAAAAAATGGAATGAGGGAATGTATTGATTAGATTTTTTATCAAAATCTAAGCAGCAAGTTATTATGATTATTATTTGACAATTCTATCCATTCCATTTTTTTGTCCTCAATGTTCAAGACTTAATTTAAAAAAAAAAAAAAAATTTAGTTTCTTTTATATCCGTATATGAATATTTAAAATAAAACTGCTAGAAGTATTATTTACTATTCTCATTAATTGACTCGAATAATTAATATACTTATACAGGTATTAGTGAGTAACATCTGTACTCCATTCTTCAATATTAAAATAATATTCTCAACTCATACTTCAGAGAAAAATCCAGTATAATTTTAAAACTATTATTTGTATCAAAATTAAAAAGTAATACCGGATAAATCATAATAATAAAACTAGGTTTTGGAAATTCACAAGTTTGAAATCCTGACTGATCAAATAATGTCCCCAAAATCGCTCTTAAACTAAATACGTTTTTTGGGGACTGTCCTCAAAATCTATGCCTTTATCAATAGTTCATTTTAAGGACATTTCTGCATTTTGAGGACCGTCCCTGAAAATTATTGAAAAAAATTGAGGGTCTTGAAATAATTCCAGAATAAAATATTTTTTTTGAGGACGGTCCTTAAACTAACGTCGTCACTTAAAAAATAACGGGGACCGTCCTCAAAATGCAGAAATGTCCTCGAAGTCCTGGATAAATGACTGAAATGGACCTCAGTAGCACGTCTACACATACATATAGAGATATATATATATATATATATATATATATATATATATATGGGGTATTTCACATTTTTCAGAGATTCGAAAACAAATATTTTTTTTGAGTTAGTCATCGACTCAGATGTACCTCTGATTTTTTTTTTATTTTTACCATCATTAACCGTCGAGCCAGAATCAAAAAACACCTCCTTCACAAGAGTAAACTACGATTTCGCCATTTTTTAAAATTCTGATTTTTTTACTGTAAATAGTAGAGCACAAGATTAGCTTAATTTCCAAATTTTCATCATGGGATAACGATGGATTCATTATCAAAAATTTTTTTTTCCATGTGAAAATTACTAAAATCAGGCAAGATCATATCCCAAACAACAGGTTTTTTTTTTGTCTCTCATAGAAAATTTCCTCACGATACGGGAAAAATACGAAAAAAATTCCCACGCATGCGCAAAGTGGTTAAAAATCGAGTTGAATTATCGAAAAAACGGCTATTTATCGGTTATTTATCGTACAGCTATTAAAATAACGATTGATTCTGAAATTCAATAATGGTGATCGATAAAACTCGTCAAGGAAAAAAAATGTCCTAATAAAAATTTGACATCTCGAATAAGTATTGATTGTTTAGCTATAATTACAGCTATAGTAAAACATACCTATAACGGCTGCGTAAATCGTATGCAAGTATTCAAAAAATATCGATAGGTCGAAAAGTATTCGAGATATCGAAAGTTTTATCAGGACATTTTTTTCTCTCTGACGAGTTTTATCGATCGCCATTATTGAATTTTGGAATTGATCGTTATTTGCACATGCGTGGGAATTTTTTCCGTATTTTTCCCGTAATCGTGAGGAAATTTTCTATGAGAAACAAGAAAAAAAAACCTGTTGTTTGGGATATGATCTTGCCTGATTTTAGTAATTTTCACATGGAAAAAAAAATTTTTTATAATGAACTCATCGTTATCCCATGATGAAATTTGGAAATCTCTAGAAGAAGCTCTACTATTTACAGTGAAAAAATCCGAATTTTAAAAAATGGCGAAATTGTAGTTTACTCTTGTGAAGGAGGTTTTTTTTTGATTCTGGCTCGGCGGTTAATGATGGTAAAAATAAAAAAAAAATCAGAGGTGATGACTAACTCAAAAAAAATATTCGTTTTCGAATCTGAGAGGGTGAGGGAAAAAACCCTGTGAGTTGACATGGAATGCCCCATGTATATTTTTAAACATGCCGGCAAGTTAACAAGATTGTACGCTGCCAGTCCTAAGCCTAGATAAAATGTGAAGGGATAATTGGAAAATACCATTAACTCTGTTGTCGAGACGTGTGTAGGCTTTAAATTTTATTTGGGAAGAACCGGGCGGGGTCGAGTATAAAATTTTGTCAAAGATTAAGACTTAATTATATGCGTTAAATATTTCCTTCTCGACTTATTTTGGTATTATATCTTTTTGTATCTTAAAAATTAATATATATCAATATAAAATAAAATTACTATAATCACAGTGAGGATTTCGAATACTTGACGCTCTTTTTTGTAAAAAAAAACTGTGTTTCTTTTTTTGTTTAGATAAATATATATATTTATATATAACTATATGTATGTGAAACGGTCATTATGATGACGTTTTGATCTGCCAATCGGTTACTTTGGTGACACTTGGTCATTTCGGTGACGGTCGTCAAAGTACCAACGTTTCAAACGAAGATTCCGATGACGGTCATCAAAATGATCGATTGGAGATTTTGCAGTTCATTTCCCCTCTGTTGTGTTTACAGCTATTGAAAATTGTCTTATTTTGAAAGGATACGCTCTGCGCTATTCACACACTGAGAAAAAAAATGTCTGCATTTAAGAGAAAAGTTGCTTAAATATAGCAAAATTTTGCTTGAAAGTTTTAGGCTTTGATTTAAAAAAAAAATGTATTAATTTGAGCATAATATTTTTTAATTAAAGCAATTTATTTGCTTTAATTTGAGACAGTTTTTTTTTTATTTAAGAGAAAAGAGAATTAATTAAAGAGAAACTTTGCTAAAAAGGAAGCAAAAATATCCCTTAAATCAATGGGTAAATTGTTTAATTTAAGGATAATATTGATTGAAGGAAATATATTGGTGTAATGTGGGAAATTTTATTGAATAACAAATCCATTAAATATATTGAAGGTAAAACATTTTTGTTCTGTGAAAACATGAAAAGTCACTGAAATACTCGATTGAGCATGAAACGGTATTTTTGGTGACAGTCATCGAAAATGCCAATCGATGCTATACCGGGGAGTTCGGTGACCGAAATAAATATGTAGAACGGTTATTTTGAGAACTTTTATATATCAAGTCAACAAGTTATAAGAATCAGTAATATTGGTGACTGGTCATCGAAATACTCACTTTATCCGTATTTTTAGATTTCAGAAATACTAAATGATACAATCACGCGATACTGAAACTCAAACAAATAAATTTTTTAAAGAATAAAAATCTGTTCCGTGATCACGGTAATTTAATACCGAGGAAGTTTTCTAATACAAGCAGAACTTTTTATGAATATTTCTGTACCATGACCTACTACGGATAATAAATCGTTCAGATTCATTAGGAATATTTCTTCTTACCATAAGACTGATTTTTTTAACAGTACCGATAAATCGTGTACTTTGGTGACCCGTGTCATCGAAATGACCGAATCTCAGTCAATTATGAGCATCCATATTTGAATTTATATAAAAGAATAAAAGACGAGACTTCCATGATTTAAAATGTGAATTTACGTGAATGTTGTGAATTCAAAAATTAGGAATCATACATAAAAAATATCAAAAAACTGAGTATTTTAGTGACCAGTGTCATCGAACTAACCGATTGGTCGACAATGACGCATGTTTGTTACAAGGAATTTTCGATTGTAAATTATATAAGAAACATAGATTTTACAACAATATGTCGATGGAAACTTTAAGTTTCGTTGAATTATCAATAATGATCAATTGAAGAGTATCACTTACGATGCCTAGAAATAAAAAAAAACAGGCAACTTTACGAGGAATTGAATATTTCAGTGACCAGTGTCATCAAAATGAGCGATTCTCGAAAAATATTCGAAAACACGTTTTAGTTTTTCTTTGGTCAGATTTGATGAAATTTAATGAGTGTTTTATGCAAAAAAGATCAAGTAATATTTAGTCATTTGATGAATTCTCACAATTTTTTGTATTGATTCTGGAAGATGAATGACTTCATTCTGAAATAGTCACTCAAAGTTTGTAACTATTATAGGTTCTTTCAATCTCAAACTTTTTTTAACATAGTTACAATAGTTACGTAAGTTTGTACTAAAAATCAGACTTTTTATCAAGATTATAGCACCTTACTACGATAACGATGAGCAATCTCTGACAGTCTTCTTGACTTACGCAAAATATTTTTTCTACACTTTTACACTGTATCAAAGCCTGATAAAATTACGTTTTAACAATTAAACACTCCAAAATATCTATTTCAATTCCTAAAATTAAATACAATTAGTATTAGTGGCGTCTACATTGTTAAATAAAGGTTTATGTATTTTAAGTCGACTCAAAACTTATTTACTAAAAGTTATGCTGAAAAAATTCTGAGTTCGACGTGAGGGTTTCTTGAAGAAACGGAATAGTCAAAAGCAATTGAAAAAATCATCACTAGTACGAAGAGAGTCACAGTATTGAGTATACATTGATAATCCTGTATTTTTAGGGAGAATTTAGAAAAAATTACGGAGTAAACTTGGATAGCTGATTTTTACTATTTTTTTTATTTTCCCATTTAATTCTTGGATTCCCGAGTCGTCAATAATTTCTTGTATTAGTGGAATATTAAGCATTGAGCGTTTTGCTTAGTATTTTTTTGTATGCACACTACTAAGCGGTCATTTCAGTAGCCGTTCATATATATAATTATATATAAAAAATATATTAATCGTTAACTTTGATGACTTGTATATATGCATATATACAAAAAAATTTCATGATTCATATATATAAGTCACCAAAGTCAACGTTTCTCATATTTTCGATGTCATCAAACTGACTGATCCGTACTTAATGTTTGATTTCTTCAAAAAATATCAATCAAAAAACAAAACTTCTTTGAAACAATTATTTGAATCATAATTACAGAGCGTTTGAAAATATAAAAAAAAAGTGTCATCAGAATGACCGATTGTCATACATATATATATTTATAAACTGTAAATTATTTTTCATTTACTTTGTATACATTTGATTATATATAATTATACACAACTATAAATAAAAATATATAATTGTAAACAAGTTTCTACAAACATATTTGGTTTTTTTTGAGAGCTGTAAAAGTTTTTTTCTACCATTTTGTACATTCAGGAAAGGTATCAAGATGTTTATAGTCCAAAAATTTAATTTCATTTAACAATCCATCATCAGACACTCTTTATAAATTTTTTACCATAACATGTGGTTGTATACATATTATAAGTTCCGATACGAATAACAAGAGAAATTTTACAAATCATATTCAATCGGATTGACAAAAGTTCAGTTTCTTCTTGAATGGAAACAATATGATCGACTGTCACTTTCATTTTTATATGTTTAAAAAAATTAATTTCTGTACCAAAACATTTCATAATAAAACACCACTCATCATTGTGGTCAAAGGAACAAGCCTTCATATTTTGATGTGTTAGTCTTAACCCCGAAATTGACATTGACAAGCTCAACTGTAATGTACTCATATTAAAAAATAAGTCAATTGAGGATCCGGATGCAATAACTCGCCGAGCGCTCGAAGTCAAGAAACTGCTATGTTGCTGTGGGTGAAAAATAGGAAAAATTAAAATTGAAAAATAAAAAAAAATAAAAATACAGTCGTCGATAGAATTAAAAAATACATATTTTTCTTCAAATAATTTTTTTTTTATAATAATTAGTTAACGAGATAAAAAATATAAACGAAAATTTTTTTTCGTCAATATATAACTCAAGATAACTTCTTTAAAATTAATAAATTAACTTGAATTTTCTACTGACATAGCTTCATTATAAGCTACCGATGCAGGATCGTATTTATTAATATTGTTTAATTTTTATTATATGATTGTTTAATGTCGATGAAAAATTCAATTCGTCTAACTTTGAATGAAAAAAGAGTCGGAGAAATTTAATAATTGAGTAACTTGTCAGTGGCAATATTGTTAAACAGTATATCAAGAAGTTTTATAGAAATTTTTAGATATTTTTATTAATTATTGACTGAGTTATTAATTTAACAACAAATTGCGAGCTACCGTTACGGCTATATATGCGTGATTGTCAGCCCCCTCTCTCGCGAACGCCTATGTTCACGCGCCTGTATATCCATATAAATACTAACAGTATGCGCGCAATTTGTTGTTAAATTAATAACTCAGTCAATAATTAATAAAAATATCTAAAAATTTCTATAAAACTTCTTGATATACTGCTTAACAATATTGCCACTGACAAGTTACTCAATTATTAAATTTCTCCGACTCTTTTTTCATTCAAAGTTAGACAAATTGAATTTTTCATCGACATTGAACAATCATATAATAAAAATTAAACAATATTAATAAATACATTTTTTGATCATACTGTTGCAATCGGTAGCTTATAATGAAGCTACAGTAGAAAATTCAAGTTAATTTATTAATTTTTAAAGAAGTTATCTTGAGTTATATTATTGAAAAAAAGTATTTTTTTCGAAAAAAAAAATTTCGTTTATATTTTTTATCTCGTTAACTAATTATTATAAAAAAAAATTTATTTGAAGAAAATTATGTATTTTTTAATTCTATCGACGACTGTTTTTTTATTTTTTTTTATTTTTCAATTTTAATTTTTCCTGATTTTCACCCACAGCAACATAGCGTTTTCTTGACTTCGAGCGCTTGGCGAGTTATTGCATCCGGACCCTCAATTGAAATGTAAAAAAAAAAAAAAAATTGACAAAAAATCTTGAAGTATAAAAATTACTCAAGTTAAAACATAATCTACTTTCATAATTATTCTTATAACTTTATAGATAGATTTAAACTTAGGTATCTTTAAGAGTTATCCAAAGATGATGTCTAAAAGTACTAAAAAGTATTAAAAAGTATAAATTGAAATTTGATAAATAAAATTTGAGTAAACTTTTTTTATGACTTATTTTTTTTTTTAATGTCAGATTCTATCTACTATTTTATTAAATATATATGTCTTTTTAAAAAAAATGATTTTAAATGAATAATTAATCTCAACTGATAAAAATGAAAAAAATTTAAATATTTTTTGTAAAACTCAAATTTTTTGATCGACTTTATTCGTTATTAACGAAATATGTATTTTTTTAGATTAAATGTAATGTTGAATGAATACTTATTCTCAGTTACTCAGAAGAAAAAGATAGAAAATTAAGTATTTCAAGTTTTTATTTTTAAAAAATATCTTCTAGAAATATTTAGTATTGCTTAATTAATGTGATGAAAGATAACTTAAAATGTATCTATTCTAATAAACTTAACTTTGAATGAAAGATAACGAATTATATTCATATTAAAATGATAAATAGTTTTATACTGGACAATCGAGAACAAAAAAGAAAAAAAAAAATCTTCCAGCGACTCAAAATAATTAATATTGTGACGTACCCGCATTTGCGATCACTATATCCGATAATTTATATTCAATCCCATTATAATTTATCAGCATTTTGTCAAATTGTAAAATACCAAATTCTTTTATTTTGCTTTTCGCTGAAACATACAATATTTTACATCAGTTAAAGTGATACTGAAATAAGTGAGCAATAATCAATTGGTGATTATCATGAAAACCGTTTGTAATGATTGGTCAAGAGGTGTTCCATCAATAAAACATTCTTGTTACCAATAAAAACATGTATGAAAACCTATGTATTTTATGAGACAAGTGCTCTCGCGAAAAACTAATAACGAATGGAACTACTACCATTTTTCGGCATATAAATATCATCAATAATAACCTATAATTTTTACTTTAAGTGTTCATCATCAAGACATTAACATCTACAACGTTGACCTCCCAAGTTGACAATGCCTTACAAACGTTCTTGATATTCACGTTAACATCTTTAAAGAAAACAACGCATATTTACCTCTGATTCTGTTACCCATGTTGGGAATGACAAAATAGAGAACTTCAAAATTTGTTTTGTGTCTCGTTTATTTGAGTTTATTGAATAATCCAATATTTATTTTCATGAAAGTTTGATAAAATTAGTTTCAAAACAAAAATAAACATGGCACGTAACAATATTGATTTAAAAAAAAAGAGAAAAAAAGATCGTTGAGCGATTCAATATTATGTCCAGTAAAGATCTACCTCAGCAATTCATATACGTCGTTTTGAGATCTTCAAAAGATCGATAAACAACAAAGTTTTTCTTACACACCCGTGAAGGAGAAAACAACATGGCCAAGCATTGGGCCAAGCCTGGCAAAATGTTGCCAAGTCTTGGCTACTACTCTTGGTCAGTGCTTGCACCAGGCTTGGGGATTGACACCAATTTAAGCTTGGCTACCAATACTCGGCCAAGCATTGGCTGCCAATACTCGGCCAAGACTTCCAAAAAATTAATAATTTTATAAAAAAAAAAAAATTTTTAATTGTTTAAACAATTTAATTTTTTTCTTTATATAATTAATAATTTATTTGACTGAAAAAACTACATAATAAATATTTGACATCACCAGGACTTGAACACGATACCTTCTAGATGAAACTCCAGAGCCTTACTTACTTAACCATAGCAGCAATAATTAGAGATGAGGAAAATTTGTTCTACTCGAATTTACATTATAATCATGGCAATTCAAGAATCAACCGACACTCGGTCGATATATAAATTTTATTTGTTTCATTAACCCCGGAATATATTTTAATAATTTATAAAAAAAAAAATTTTTTTCTTGAAATTTTCGTTATGTAAGAAAAAAATGAGTAGCTGTTATACAGTATATAATTGAATAAAAAATTTTCAATATTGAATACATAACAGCGGCTCTTAATATATATTCACATATGTCGAAAGAATAAAAAATAATCAATTTTGGCGAACCAAAGAACAATCGACACTCGGCCGACAAATGGCAAGTCAAGTTCACCAATCTTTAATGTGCCAACTCTTGGCCTAATTGTATATTCCCAGTCTTGGCCGCCCAATAATTAACCAAGACTTGGCCGATGAACGGTCGATTAATGGCTGGCCAGCCCTTAATGAGCCAAGCCTTGGCTTAATCATCTGTTTCGAGTCTTGGCCACCCAATAATTTACCAAGACTTGGCCGATGAATGGTTGATCAATGTCTGGCCAGCCCTTAACGAGCCAAGCCTTGGCTTAATCATCTGTTTCGAGTCTTGGCCACCCAATAATTTACCAAGACTCGGCCGATAAATGGCTTGATAAGAGCTGGCCACCTGGAATACAAGCCTTGGTAAGCAAATAACCAGCCATGAGTCATCCAAGCCTTGGCCCATGGATGGCGCACGATTGGCTGCCATTATTGGGACAAGACTTGGCCGTGTTGTGAGTCTTGGCAATTCCTACCCGGGTATAGATAAATTGAATTCTTAATCGACATAAACTAATAAATATAGAGTAATAAACAATATGAATAAATCATTTTTATAATGATACTGCTGGCATTTTTCGAATATACATAAAAGCTACACTCAATTTTCCGAATCGATATTAAAAGAAGTCATCACGCGCAAATTAATTGTCATCCGGCCGAGATATTAATTTTTGAAAATTGAAAAAAACACGAATTTCAAAAGCCGTTAAAACTGATTGGTGAGCTAGGGTATTTTTTTTTAATGTATTTTCGATAAAAAATAAAAAATCTCGATCAAAAAAAAATGGTTGAAGGGGTTAAAAAAATTATTAAAAATTAAATTATAAAATTTGAATTGTCGAGCAATTCAGGGGCTGAGCGGTATGAGGATTACAGAGCGGCGCGAAAATAATAGAATGGTGGGGAGTTTGGCAGTCAGCTTGGAGTTTATATTAGAAGAGGAAAACTATAGAAAGAAAAAGATAAAAACTCCCCACCACTCTATTATTTTCGCGCCCCTACATACATTACATACTCTTTTATCACAAGTATCATAAGTGTAGAAGCAAGTATTCTACATGTGAAATGAGTATTTTGTATAGGAAATCATACAGCGAGCTGCGAGCCATCGTGACTAGGTTTTAGACGTACGTTGCCATTTCAATAATAATATATCTCAGTATTATTGTTATTATTACCTACAGCGACCCATCGTAAGCTAAAATCACCACATACATCCTTATGTAGTGATGTTATAATAATTATCACTATTATGAGAGAGCCATATAGAGGTCCAGCGTGATCATTAGTATGTCAACGGAAATTCAAACAGAGTTTCACCAGGACTTTACCTCTGATACATACCCACGAACCTTTACAAGATATCTGTTTAAGATTTATAAGCGAGAAAAACAGAGCACCTCGCACAAAGCGGATAGCATGCATGTTGTATACACGGAGAAAAAAAAAAGATAGATATTACCAAAAAAAAAAGTAAAATTTACATTTTTAAAGGTAAATTTGGTGACAAATTATAAAAAAAGATAAATATTACGTTTTTTGCAATTAACTATGAGAAAACGCAAAAATTATCTTTTTGAAAGCTAAAAACCAATAAGCTAATATTTACAATAGAGAAAGATAAAAATTTAGGTTTTCATAGTAAATAAAAACTTTGACATTGACCTTGTTGAAACGTAAAAAAAACGTTGTAGAGAGATAAATAAAAACTTTTTGAAAAGATAAAAAAAATCTTTTTGAAACGGTAAAAAAAATCTTTTTAAAAAAGTAAAAAAGTATTTTTGGTTTACCACAGACGTAATATATGATGTTTCCTTCTTTTTATTATTTTTTTTTTTGGTTCCTAACTGTCTCGACCGGGATTCGAACCTACGACTCTACCTAAACCTATATTATATCTATCGTTTTGAACCTTGTGCGCTATCCTCATAAACCATCGCCCGCTACTATAAAAGGTTGAAAATTATCGTCCTTATTGATAATGACTTTCGATGAACACGAGGAAACAGATTTTTTGAGTACTAAGGTGTATAAATCGAGACATAAATGTATATAAAAAAAGTAGAATGATTTGAATTGTTCAAAAATTGAAATCTAACCGATTATTCGAAATTTTGAAATTTATTTCAGTTGATTTAGCTAGAATTAGTAGACAATAAAATCAGAAAAATCGATTAATGAATTTTATAATAAATCCCAAGCCATCTGATGCAACTATTTTAACTTATTTAGGTAATTATAGCTAAAAAATTCATAGAGATTTGTGAGAAATTTATAACTTTTCCTTAGGTACTGCATTTCTTTGGGGTTTTTCTGATTTATTTAACAAATAAAATACTTGTAATTTTTTATTTTTTAAAAATAAAAATGACCAAGGAAAAGCAGTAGCTAGGGAAAAGATGTAGCTGAGGAATTGAGGTTGCCAAAAAATTATGTTTAGAGGAAATAATGTTGCTTAGAATATAATTTTTACCTTTTTTCTTTCTCCGTGTAGCGGCCAACACACACATACATGAAAACACACACATGCGACAAAAAAGATTGTAAAAGGGCACAGTTCACATAGTAGGCTTAGTCTGAGCACATGTCTAATTCTTAGCATTCTTGAGCACATTTATTTTATTGATATTCAGTTAAATAAACAATCTTGAGCACTCAGTTATCAAAATTAATATTCAGAACACGTTTATATACCAAAAGAGCGATAAAATCAAAAATATCAGTTAGTAGTTTATTGTTATTAGTCATTTAAATTACGACACATAAAACAGGTCTCCGGTTGATGTCAATTATTATAATTGACTCAACAAGACATTGTAGTACACCAGTTATTTAGTGTAGTGATTATCATAACAAAAAAAAACCTAGTTTTTTCTACAAAAAGAAGCGTCAAGTATTCGAAATCGTTTAGCTATTTTATTTTTTTAATACAAAAAGATGTGGTACCAAAAAAAGTCAAGAATTACATATATTTTTAATGCATATATTAAGTCTTAACTGTTGACAAAATTTTAAACTTGACACCACTTGATTCAATATATATTATATATAAATATGAAATTAAAATTTATTTATTTATTTATTTATTGACAGTTCCAACAGATTACTCCATTAACAGGGTACTGATAAACAATTTTTGACAATTAAGCATATTTTTTTTTTTTTTTTTAAATACTCATAAATTAAAAATTAAAAATTGAATTAGTAACGGCTGCATTCTCTTTGAAAATTGAAAATTTTCAAAACTCCGGTGGGAGGACGCGTTAATTTAAATTATAATTTTTACTTATTATTATTTAATTATGAATTGTAATATAATAAATTATTATATTACAATTATTCATTATATTAAATTTATTTATCAAACTTTAATCTCAAACTTTCAAAAAACAGGATAAATACAAAATAAATAAACCAAATTGATTCCTAGAATTGTTGAGTGCTACCATCTGCCATCTTAAAAAAAAAAAATCTAATGGTAAAAATGAGTGGGTGCCGGGTGGTATGCTCTACAGTCACAAGTGCGCGTGCGTACGGCAAAAAAAAATAATGAAAAAAAAAAATAATGATTATTTAAGTCTTCATTAATTGTTTAAATAATTAACTAAAAAATCTCATATTATAGTCAAAAAATTTGTTAGAAAATTTTCTACAACCTGATAAGCCAAATAAGCTCATTGAATGATTTCTTTGTGATTCTTTTTATTTTATAAACTACTCACTCTGATATTTTTTATAAACAATCGCTAATTATAAAAAAACTAATTGTTGAAAATATTTCAAGTATGGCCCTGGTTGTAGATTTTTCGACGAGGAATCCATTAAAACTAAAATAAAACCCCTTAGTTAATTTTTTAAAAAGTTATGTATGTTCCAAAAAAATGTCGTTTCAGTTTTTCTTGAATAAACAAACGAATTCGATTTTAAAAAATATAAACTTTTTTTAATTATCTTTATTTTATCATTTACTGTTATCTGTGAAATTTTCGCATCCATGATTTTTTCTTAGTTTTCTTAATATCTCGCTTCGAAGATTTCGTTACATTTTTCTTTTGTCATTTGTAAACTCAATAATTACCCAAAAAATTTTAATTTTATCAGAGGCTCTAGAGCTCGTCAAGATCTTTAATTTAAGCCTAATACGAATAATCTAGCTTAATTATTATGGAAGCTATGAGCGGTATTCATAAAACATATAGTGAAAACAATACTATAGGTGGGACGCTTCGCGTCTATCCCACCTCCGTAAAATTAAAAAATGAGTATAAATTACATTGATAATCAGTCAATAACAAATTTATTAATTACAATTAAAATTGGTGAGAAAAATTAATATGCTGAAGTGAGGTATCTAGATGTCTTTCCTGTTAATTAGATAATTGGGAAAAAAAGGTGGGGTCAAGTTTAAAATTTTGTCAACAGTTAAGACTTAATATATGCATTGAAAATATATTTAATTCTTGACTTTTTTTGGTACCACATCTTTTTGTATCAAAAAAAATAAATTAGCTAAACGATTTCCAATACTTGACGCTTCTTTTTGTAAAAAAAACTAGGTTTTTTTTTTTGTTATGATATCACATCTTTTTGTAAACTTTTAATAATAATATATTTTTTTTCAAACGTTGACGAATGAATTTATTATTTATTCTCATGGAATTTTATGAGGAGGGTAATCTGTGACGTCACATTGTGTATGAGCTTTTAGCATAAGCTTCTGTTGAAGCTCACGGAGTAGAGCAATCGGAGCAAACCAGTGCATATTATCACCAGTAACGGCGCTAGTAAGTCGATTGCCCAAAGTTACATGTAGTTTTTTTTTATTTTTTTTTCCATCAAGTTCAATGAGGTTTTTTTTTTTTTTTTTGCGTTTATATACATATATACAATAAATTATAGTTGAATTAATTCATTGATTAATTTTAATTTTTGAGTTTAAATTATTTTTTTAATTGTCAATTAATAATTATTTCAAATTTCTATTAAAATGTAGGCTACTGAAAAAAAAAATTCTATATTTGATAACAAAACTTCTTGAAAATAGAATTTTCGTTCTAGGAAATTTTTAGTTTTAAAAAAAGAAAAAAAGTTCTTGTTATAAATGGAAAACTTCTTGTTAAAAGAGAAAAAAATTCTTGAAACATGACAAAATTAGATTTAGAATAAACCTAAAAAAGATTTGAAAAAAGAAAAGTTATTCTTATAATGACGAAAAAACTTCTTGAAATAAATGCTAAAAAGGTCTTGAATGTAGACGCATACTTCTTGAAAAAAATCTTTTTGTTCTCACTTCATGAACAACAGTTCTAAATTTTAGAACAAGGCTTTTTGGAAATAATCCGAAATGGCCTTGAATTTAGACGCATACTTCTTGAAAAAAACCTTTTTGTTCTCACTTCATGAACAATAGTTCTAAATTTTAGAACAAGGCTTTTTGGAAATAATCCAAAATGACCTTGAATTTAGACGCATACTTCTTGAAAAAAACCTTTTTGTTCTCACTTCATAAACAATAGTTCTAAATTTTAGAACAAGGCTTCTTGGAAATAATCCAAAATGGCCTTGAATGGAGAAGAAAAAGATTACTGTGTTACGTCTTGGTATTAAAATAATTTATAATTAATAAAAAAAATAATAATTTAATAGATTTAACACATGGAGATACCGAGTCAGCAAATAACATCTTTCTTTTTTTTATTTTCTAAAATTATTTTTATGCATTTTAATCAAAATTATCATTTTACTTGTTTCTCACAATATTATAAATTTTTATTTAAAATCATTTTATAAACACATTTCAAAGTCACCTTTGCAACTCGAGATTTTACATCCGTTAAAATTATTAAATTATTATTAACAAAATGTTTAAGCAAATTATTAAATGCTGACTACCATGGGAACCCTTAAATCCGATTGGTTCAACTATGGTACCACTTTTCATCCCTACCTAATAATTAAATTTTTATGGGAATAATTTTATTTTTAATATTAAGGAGCGTCACTCTTGCGACAACTTTCGTTCTATTCAAATCATTGAAACTAAATTAAAAATTTAAAATTAAAATTAAATCAATTACATCTGATAAAAATTAAATAAAATCAATTGAACTTTTACGTTTTAAATAAATAACATTTTTCGAGTGAATTTAAACTAATTAATTCTTGTGATAAATTATTATTTCCTGTGTTATTTAACCTTCCCTAATCCTATATAAAAATTATTGACTGTGACATTTCTCCGGGGTGTTGTTTTCTGTGCTTCGAGTTTATTTTACCGTTTGGATTATTCGAGACTACAAACATCAACAGGCGACCATCCAGATTGACACGCTCTCAACAATTGTTTCGGATTATTCTTACATCAAGGTACATCTACAATCATACACATTCCCTCCTAACCCGTTACCCTGTAGGGAATAACAAAATATGAGGATTTTAAAAAATAATGTTAAATACCAAGTTGATTGAATTAAATTATTCCTAATAAATTATATTATTAATTTTCAATTTAAATATTCTTCTTTTCTTTTGTTATTTCATAGACTAATTTAATTAAATCAACCTGGTACGTAACAACTGTCAAGTCAAATTTTGATTTAATTCAAGAAGAAAATTACTGCTAATTTAAATAAAAAAAAAAAATTATTTATTGAATGATACTTTTGTTAATTAACAGAAGAATGGTACAAATCCAACTTTTTTTCGTGCATGAGTTTTTTTTCCTAAACCTAAATAATTAACCTATGAGGGGATTCGAACCCTCGACCGACGCGAACACGATATCTAAGACCTAACGATTTTCCCATTGAGTCACGAGCGCTACTACGTGATGGCAAGAAAATTTTTGTCCGTATAAAGCATGACATTTATAAAAAAAAATGAATCATATTTGAATTAATAAATTAACATTTAACAATAAATATATGAAAAAATAAAAGAAATATAATTATTAAAATTTAAAAAATCTCATAAAAAACCACTAGTAATTTAAATTTATATTTGATATTGAATTTTTTCTTAATAGTTTTATTTATTGAATACATTCACAGGAAAAGAAAACGATGGTTTTACATTGTCAGGATTTTTTTTTATATTATTAATAAAGTAAAACAAACATTGAAATAAAATTTTTTATTATGTCTTATAATATATGTAAAAAATATAATAATAATTATATATTTTGTTGATTCGTTAGAATATGAATAATGTCAACTAATATACCCAGTAATAAATATTTTCTTCTTCATTTACTTATTTAAATTTTACGTGTTGGGATTAATGAAAATTTTTGTTTTCTATATTCCATTCTGCAATTAATTTGATTTTCTCCATCACTGTCATTTTCAAGACGTTCAGGTGTCTCAGGTATGACCTCGTTGTCATCTTGTTCTTCAGGTACCTCTGGTATTATTTCATTGTATCCATGTTCCTCATGGACTTGTTGAACATCTGGTGTATAATTTATTTCATCAGTATCTGGAATTGGTGACAGATTGGTGATAATACCAACACTTTCATAGTGAATTGGTGTTTTAACGTTGTACAAGATTTGCTGGATGACATTTCATAGGGGTATTGTACATCCAGCGTGAAAAATGCTTCAAAAATTACGTCTAAAGCAGTGACAACGTTATCTACTTTCCACTTTACATCGTCGATGACACAAAGTACTTCATTTAGATGATTCCAATCTATTCCAATGACAACAATAATTGGCTGAATTGTTTTACCCAAATTTTTCAGCTTTCGAGATCTTTTAGCTATTGCCTCATCTACTGCTTCACCAGTCTGAAAAATTATATTTTGTGAATGTTTATTAATTATTAAATATGTTTACTAAGTATATTTTGTTAATGTAAGATTATGTTTTTTTACTTACTTCAACGTGCATTATCATACTCAGAAAAACGTCAACAAGTGTTGTTTTTACACGTCTTTTGGCTCGTCCATGTGGTGGCATCAAGTATGCGAGCATTTTGATTTTTGATGCACCTTTTACAATTTGACTTGTGTTCTCAGAGGCAATCGATTCCTTCAAATCATTGAGTTCAGCAGCCCATTTTAATTGTACTTCTTTCTTGTTGCTGTCACGTATTATATTCAACTTATAAATAAGCTGATCAAGTTTATTTTCTGACAGTACATATGCTTCTGGATACCAAGCACCAAAATCCAATTGGATAAGTCTGTACCCTGACGAATTTTTTAAACTTGGCCAATTGTTTAAAAAAGTTGTCAATGACAGAGGCTCATCATCTTTTTCTTGTTTTTTTTTTTTTTTTTTCCTGTGCTGGTTGTTTTTGTAATTCTTTTTTACGTAATGGTAGTGTTAATTTCCATGCTTCTTCCACCCTGTCCCATGGCTCGCATGTATTTTCGTCAAGAAATGCTTTACTTTCAGCAATATCTTGTTGCATTTCTGAAAACGATATTAGTTTAAACTATGTAGAATGAAAAATTTTTTAATTTATGTAATAAAGTAAAGGAATATTACCATGTGGTACCTCTTCGTCAAGAACTGAAGATTTTCGTCGAATACCCACGACATCAGCTTTTTGGTTTTTGACATAATGCCATAATGAACCAGAGTATGTACCATCCACTTTTCTTTGGAAATAAAATTCTTCTTTTTCACTTTTAAATATTTCACATATTTTTTTTGACATTGTTTCTAAATCAAACACTCCTAATCTGTTAACAAAATGAATAAATATATGTTTATAAATATAAATAAAATTTACAAATGATAATATTATTACCTTGCATTAATTTTTCAACCAGCATCTCCCACAATTTTTCTGATGTATTTTTGGTCTCTTTTTTGTCTCGGTAGTTGATGAGGATTTGAGTTGTTGTATCCTTCAATGATAGCTCTACCTTGTGGTGTTTCACTTATCAGTTGCACAATATTCATTCCCTCAATACGACTGACAGCGTCTACTCGACGAAGTTGACGTGGCTGAATGTCTATATGACCCACATCATCTTGGTCGTCTATTTGTCTTTCATCATTTTCTGCCTATTTTAAATTAAAAAAGATATAATTTTTCAACCAATTTATAGTTTCTTTTTTCGTTTTTTTTTTTTTGTTTTTTTTTTTTCATGCTGTACTGTTTGAAAGAACAAAAAACTTATTTTCAATAATAACAACAATGTTTGCAATACAAAAACACTGTAAGCTACTATTAAAAATTACAAAATTCAAGTAAACATAAAAACTAAATTCTCGATAAAAAAAAAAAATTCAGATCGAGATCAATAACACCGTAATCAATGAACTCATGTATATTTTTTTGTGAATGACAACAAAAAAAACTAATAATTCAGTAATGTAATAATTTACTTACCATCCTGTTTTATATATTAACAAGCTCGAGATAATTGAAATAATTGAAAATGTAGTGCAATTAAATCAGCTATTTCCTTGAAGATACACAAAACACAGTATACGCTTGATTGCGTGACCCACTACAAGTTCAAGCTTGTTATAAAAAAAAAAAAAAAAAAAAAAAAACACAACGATCCCGCTTACACACATGCACGTGCAAGAAGTCATGAGCCCTTGGGTACGTTCCAAAAGTCACTTAGAGGCTCAAAAGTTTAAGATGGCTGCAACACGAATATGAAATACTATCAAAAGTTACGATGGTATTCATGTCCGTGTAGCAGCCATCTTGAAGTCTCGGGCTTCCGAGTGACTTTCGGAACGTACCCCTTGTTAGTGGATACAACTTGATACGCACGCATTTACATTAGTGTGAGTTTTTCGCACGTGGTTCAACCGTCGAGAGAGACTTTCCTGCCATGTGAAATGTCAAACGTTCACAGCAACATAAGTGTGACAAAAAATAAAAACAATACTTGACAACTGATAAAAAAACTTTTTTGTAATGTATTTAGTATAAGTATTAGTTTCTCACTGGTGATACATTTTTTTTAATCAAAAAATTCAATAAAATTTATATATTTGTGAACCCTAAATCGGCTCTCAAAGTAAGTTCAGCTTATATATCGATTTCGAGGTTAGGAAGACTACAAGTTATCAATATCAGCATCTGTATGGATTATCAATATCAACAAAAATGGATAATTGGTAAATTATAACGAAATAATCTTTTTTCAAACACGTTCTGCAATTTACTAAATTTTTTATTTTTACAGAGAACATGTCTTGGCAGAGCATACTTATTGATCTTGAACTTTTTTTCCAACTGTCATCATTCATTGTTTGATAAAATACATGATTAAAAGTGGATAAATAATAACTATTGATTAGTTGGTGAGTGAGAATATGAAAAATCGATCCATTTTACTACTATTGTTGATGACGTTGTTGTATAATGAATCATTATATTTTTTTTATCATGTCATACTAACTCAAATGATATTGAAAAAATAAAAAATTCTGATATTCAATAATATTCATCATTTAACAAAATCGTAATTTTTTTCTTTCACAGATTAAATTGTATAACGTTTATTGTAAGTGTTGTTATACGTTTTTTTATAAAAATACACGATCGTTGTAAAATTAATAATTACACTGAAGAAAGATAATGTTTAATTAGTGAGTACCAATAATATAAAGTATCAATTTTTTATTTTAAAAAGTAAAAACTTTGGTTCATATGATTCATAATTACAAGATGTTTCAAAAACATGGCGTTTTCTACTGCTATTGTTAATAATATTTTCAATGATAAAATTGTAAAATTGATATTATTTTTATTGTTACAATATTTTTTTTGCAATGACCATCACATTTTTATTTTCGTTATATTATATATTGATGAATGTGATTGGAAAAAGTCTAAGCAGTTTTTTTTATTACTATAATTAATTCGTGTCGTTTATTTTTCATTCAAAAATATGTGAAAAGATGTCGAAGAAAATACTCAGTGTCTTAAGCATTCTATACTGATAGTAAAAAAAAATACAGAACTCTTTTAAAAATAATTATCAATTTAATATGAAAATGAGTAATAAAATACTAAACCTTAAAATTAAATTATCTAACAGAATGTAAATGTAAAAAAATATTATGAACAAAGTTATTTAGAAGTAAAACATTTTTATTTTTTTTTTTATTTTGTTGTTAACCGAAATTCTCATTTTCACAGAGTACATGTCTTAGAAGAGCACAGTTATTATCTTGATCATCTTTTCTAATTATCATCATTCATCGTTCAATCAGATATTAAAAATTGGATAATAACTATTGATTAATTCGTGAGAAAAAATATGAAAAATCGATCCATTTTACTACTATTGTTGATGACATTGTTGTAAAATAAATTATATTTTTTTTATTTCCATTTTTTATGTCCAACGCATGAGATATTTTTTTTATCATGTCCCACTGACTTCAATGGTTTTAAAATAATCGAAAATCTGTTAAAATCTAAATTTTTTAATAATAACATTATTTTTTTTTCTTTCACAGATGGAAAATTAACAAATTACAATTACATAAATATTGAAAAAAACGTCTTTGTTCCTGTCATCAAGCTCCATTTATTTTTAACTTAATTAGTTACTTTGGACACTTATTTTCAATTTTCGAATGCTCTTGAAAATCGAATCGAACTTATAATGTAAATTCAGCAGTTTTTGTAATTGTTTCACGTAAAAAATCAATCAAGAATCATGTATCAATGTCCAATTTGCAAATCGTACGAGAAAAGTCGACAAGATTTGTTGATCCACTGTAAACAATTTCATAAGAAATCACCCAAGTCAGGTACATGTCCACGTGAAAATTGCTCCAAAACATTTGGTGATATTTATAAGTATCTAACACATGTTGAAACTGCACATGTCACAAACCAAGCCAATTCTAATGTTCAATTAATATCTCAAAACAAAAAACACAAAATTATTCTAGATGATCTTGCAATTAAAAAAAAAATTTGTACAAATCCACCGCTATCTGACGTTTCTACTAAGAAAAATGACAGTATCCAAGAAAATTGTAAATCTAGTGAAAAAATTGTTCTAGATGAAACATTTAATTTATCTGAAAAAGCCTTTGATTTGCAGTTATTAGAGTTCGAAAAAAGACAATCTGAAAGAGCAGTTCACTTTGTTAAAAATTTATACGCTGATGTTTCGTTATCAAGATCTGCTACACAAAAAATAATTTCCATCATCACTGATTATCAAAAGACATCTATCACAGACTTACAAACAATAGATCCTTAAATATTTGCCAGTAAAAGATTAGATATAGCTTTAAAATTTTTTCAAAATTCTTTCTCTGAAGTAAAAACAGAACACAGAGCATTGAATTGTCTTGAAAAAAAGAATGCATTAATAAGACCAATAGCTCGAACAGTCGATAGGCAGATAAAACCCCGTTTGATCAAAAAGCTAGGTAAGACTGTTTATAATTCAGTAGACACACAAATTCATACAGTTCCCATGGCTCGTGTTTTAAAAAAATATTTAGAATTACCTAATATTTTTGAAGTTATCAGTAAATGTCTCCACAAGCTTCCTAGTAGTGAAAATTTTTCTTCTTTTCTTGATGGTACATATTGGCAAACAATTAAATCTGAACGTCCGGATGACATGATTATTCCACTGTCCTTTTTTTTTGATGACTTCGAAATAAACAATCCTCTCGGATCACACAAAAAAAAAATAGGTGGAGTCTATTACAGCATCACTTGCATACCTCCACAATTTGCAAGTAAACTCGAGCATTGGTTTCTAGCTCAGCTTCATGAAGAAAAGGATTATAAAAAATTAGGTAATAAAAGAATATTTGGAAAAATCAAGAACGAGCTTTTAGATCTTAAAGAAAAGGGTATCGAAATAAAAGTCAATGGGAGTGTTAAAAAAGTATATTTTTGTATTGCCAAAGTGTTAGGAGACAATTTAGGGTTTAACCAAATGCTTGGATTTGTAAGCAGCTTTAGGGCAGATCATTATTGTCGTATATGTATTGCCACTCGAGAAGAATGTCAAAATTTAACTGAAGAAAGAGAAGACCTAATTATAAATGAACAAAATTATAAGCTTGATGTACAAAAAGCGATAAAAAGTGGTAAACACAGCCATGGTGTGAAAGAGAAATGCTTGTTTGAGCCTCTTTTTTCAGTTTATGATATGATTACTCTCGATCCTTTTCATGATTTGCAAGAAGGCATTTGCAGATATGAGCTAGGATTAATTTTGAATTATTTAATACTACAAGACTTAGACTGTTATTTTAATCTTGATGATTTGAACATGAATATTCGTTGTTTGAACATCCCTAAAACAAGTGGTAAAAATATTCCTTGTGCCATAAGTGATAAAGTTCTAAAAAAAAAAAATTTAAAGCTGTCAGGATCAGAAATGACTTTTATTATGGAATATTTAGGAATTTTGATTGAAAGATATATTCCTCGAGGAAATGCTACATGGCAGCTTTACATATTATTAAGAAAAATTTTCTTCTTAATAATGGCTCCAAGCTTTACGCATAATGATGTCAATGTACTCAAAAGTCTAATTAAAGAGCATCATGAATTATACTTAACAATGAACTTTCAAGACTTTGAAACACTAAAACCTAAGCATCATTTTCTTCTTCATTATAGTCGAGGTATGCTTATGCAGGGACCATTGCGCTATAATTCGTCGATTCGGGGAGAAGCTGTCCATCGTAATAACATTAGATATGCAAAAGTAGCACTCTCACAAACTAACGCATGTTCTTCCCTTGCACTAAAATACCAACTAAAGTCTAAATCTAGCTAAAATATTTATAGATAGAAAAAAAATGATAAACCATCGATCATTCAAATTGAAAAAAAAAATTAATTTAAACACCATTGTAAATTTCAATAATTTCAAAATGATGAACCCCATACTAGAAAATGGAAACGTGAGTTTACTATCTGAAGCAAATTATGATGGTACCATCTACAAGGCAGGCGCTTCAGTAATAACGGAAATTAAAAATGATCAACCGGTGTTTGCTGAAATTCAACACATTATTGAAGCAAATAATGTCATTTACTTTATTGTAATTGAGCACTGTACAATGTATTTAGATGAGCACGTTCAAGCTTATGTGATCATTGAAACAGGTAACTGGTCGTTCATACAACATAAAGAATTATTAACATACATGCCACATTATGCTCAACACGTTGAATTACCTATTTTAGATAACGAACAAAATACAAGTAAAAATAAAGAAAATCAAATAAAACTATTGAAAAAAAAGTTATAATAAAAACATATATATGACATATGAGTATAGTAATAATAAGAAGAAAATATAATGGATAATTCGTAAAAAATAAAAACATATTATCAGCTAGTTTTGTCGAAAAATAAAAAAGAAATATAAAAAAGATGACAACGAGGTCATACCTGTGACACCTGAACGTCTTGAAAATGACAGTGATGGAGAAAATCAAATTAATTGCAGAATGGAATATAGAAAACAAAAATTTTCATTAATCCCAACACGTAAAATTTAAATAAGTAAATGAAGAAGAAAATATTTATTACTGGGTATATTAGTTGACATTATTCATATTCTAACGAATCAACAAAATATATAATTATTATTATATTTTTTACATATATTATAAGACATAATAAAAAATTTTATTTCAATGTTTGTTTTACTTTATTAATAATATAAAAAAAAATCCTGACAATGTAAAACCATCATTTTCTTTTCCTGTGAATGTATTCAATAAATAAAACTATTAAGAAAAAATTCAATATCAAATATAAATTTAAATTACTAGTGGTTTTTTATGAGATTTTTTAAATTTTAATAATTATATTTCTTTTATTTTTTCATATATTTATTGTTAAATGTTAATTTATTAATTCAAATATGATTCATTTTTTTTTGTAAATGTCATGCTTTATACGGACAAAAATTTTCTTGCCATCACGTAGTAGCGCTCGTGGCTCAATGGGAAAATCGTTAGGTCTTAAATATCGTGTTCGCGTCGGTCGAGGGTTCGAATCCCCTCATAGGTTAATTATTTAGGTTTAGGAAAAAAAACTCATGCGCAAAAAAAAGTTGGATTTGTACCATTCTTCTGTTAATTAACAAAAGTATCATTCAATAAATAAATTTTTTTTTTTATTTAAATTAGCAGTAATTTTCTTCTTGAATTAAATCAAAATTTGACTTGACAGTAATCTTTTTCTTCTCCATTCAAGGCCATTTTGAATTTTATCCAAGAAGCCTTGTTCTAAAATTTAGAACTATTGTTCATGAAGTGAGAACAAAAAGATTTTTTTCAAGAAGTATGCGTCTAAATTCAAGGCTATTTTGGATTATTTCCAAGAAGCCTTGTTCTAAAATTTGAAACTGTTGTTCATGAAGTAAGAACAAAAAGATTTTTTTCAAGAAGTTTGCGTCTACATTCAAGACCTTTTTAGCATTTATTTCAAGAAGTTTTTTCGTCATTATAAGAATAATTTTTCTTTTTTCAAATCTATTTTAGGTTTATTTTAAATCTAATTTTGTCATGTTTCAAGAATTTTTTTTTCTTTTAACAAGAAGTTTTCCATTTATAACAAGAACTTTTTTTCTTTTTTTAAAACTAAAAATTTCCTAGAACAAAAGTGCTATCTGGTAGAACTTTTTTTTTTCAGTGTAAATGTTAACGATTTATCTGGAAAATCTAAATTTCGTATTTTTATTATCACAATCATCATCATCTTGATTTTTATCACAGTTGAATGTTGAGTTTGAAGATAAATGTAAATAAATACTGTCATTAATGTTTTGATTTTCTTCTAAAAATGAGTCTATATTAATAATATGAGTCTAAATCTGTTGTTACAATACATAGCTCAAATGATTGGACAGATCAGTATCACATGTAGTATTAGCAATTAATAATTTTTTAACTGATGGTGTTAATAATACTATAATAATTAATTAATTTTTTTTTTGCCCGATACATTTAACGATTTAGACGTAAAAATAATATTTGTATTAGTAAGAGTTTTACTATGAAAACTATCGTCAATTTTACTATTTGAATTATCTAAATAATCTTTTGAAGATGGATTCCAGAAACATCACTAAACATACCTATTTGCATCATTGATTCAGTTAAAATTTGTGGAACAGCCATTGCTAAACAATCACCAATGTCATTGTATATATAATAATAATAAAATGTCAGATAAAGTGAATAATATTTAAAACAATGATGCCCAAAACATTGAGTGCCTGGGTGCAATAAAGGCACGAGTGCTCGGAGCTCAACATTTGCGGCGTTGCAAAATACAATATTTTGTAAAAATAAAAATGCTCAAAAAAAAAAAAAAAAAAAATACATACTTATGAAGAATGCTAATATGCATCTTTTTTTTAAGTAAATTTTTTTTTTTTTTTTAAATATTTAAACAAATAAAAAATAAAAACACAAAAAAATTTTTATAAAAAATTTCATGTTTTCACAACTATACCTCGTCATAACTTTTTAAATTACCAACCGATTTTCTTGAAATTTAATACAGACCTAGGTTAGTTATTAATAAACTTAATGATATATGAAAAAAAAAAAAAAAAGTCAATTGTTAATTAGGAATAATTAATTTACGGGTAGCGCGCGTGAATGAAGTTCTTTTAACTTTGCTGATAAAAGTTATCGAGCAAATTTGAAAATTTAACAAAATTCAAGTGACAATTTTTTTTATTAATATATAAATAAGTTATTTTCAAAATTTTAAATTTTCTTATAAATAAATAACAAAGGTATTAAATTATTAGTAAAACGCGCGCCGCGCGCTGAGTAAAATTAATTATTCATATGAAGGTCTAATGTTCCCGTCTTTTCTTGAGATCGTCGCGTTTTTTATTATATCATTTTTTTGATATTTATGCTTTTCACTGAGGTAATTATTTTTTTTTTTACTATCAAACAAATTTTTAATGTTATTTTTCAATTCTTTGACCGAAAAAAAAGTCAATATCGTGGAATATTTATATTTTTGTTATTCAAGCATTGCTTTCTTTTGTTTTTTTTTTTTATTTGTTGATTTTGATGTATATTTTTCATTTGTCTTCGATATTCCAACAGAGTCACTTGTAGATAATAAACGCAATATAAATTCAATATTTTTCGTTTTTTAGTATATTGCGTTTAAATTTTTAACTTATTAGTTTTTTTATTGTTTATTATCAAACGTGAATTAAAAAATGTCTGACATCAAGATAAATAATCCAAGTAGAAAGAGACTTAGAAATGAAGATAACTGGGCAATAAAAGTTAAAAGAAAAACTAAAAATGAGGTATTGTGGGAGTGTATCTATTTAATTATTTATTCACAAATATCAGTTTAACATTATTGTTGGTATATTTTATTTTTATTGACGAGTAATTTTTGTTATAGGGAGTTGAATATGTAAATGCGTCAGAGACTCTCATATCTGCCAAAGAATTTATTTTTGTTTTATCTTGTTGTCCTAAAAAGTGTCATGAAAAAATTAATGAAAGATATCAAAAATTATTTTTTAATAATTTTTGGAAAACTGCAGGTGATTATAAATCACAAAGTGTAATGTTAAGTGGTCTTATGACCTTGAAGAATAATTTAATTGACACAATAATTGATAAATCTCATGAAAAAAAAATTGTTTCTTGGAATTACTTTTTTCATTGTATTTTTCTTCGGACTGAGGTATGTCGGGGTTTTTTATGTAAATTATTAAAAATAGATAAAAAAAGATTTATTACTCTCCATAAAAAATTATTAGAAAATGACTCATTAGAAGATAAACGGGGTACACATTCTCAGCATCCTTTAAAATTAAGTAATGAGCTTCAAGAATTAATTAAAAACCATTGTCTGTCTATGCCACACTCTGAATCTCATTACAACTTAAAAAGATGTCAATTATTAACATTTGAGCAATGTGATTTAACTTTGGCAAATTTATATAAAAAATTTTTGGTTTCTTACACATTAAAAACTGGAGACAAAAAACCTTCTCTCGCGTCATTAACTTATTATAGATATTTCAACCATTATTTAAATTTTACATTTATTAAGCCACATACTGATGTATGCAACTTATGTTTTGAGAAAAAAAATAGCACCGAGAGTAATACTGAGTTAGATAAACATGAAAATGATATTAAACTTCATAGACAATTTAAAAATGAAATGATAAATGAAAAAAACGTTTTGGTACTTGAATTTGATTTCGGACAAAACTTGCCTTTACCTAAACTACCAGTTACAAAACAATTTTATAAAAGACTTTTATGGCTTCATATTTTAAATATTAATGTTTTAAACAATAAAAATAGCTATATGTATTTGTTTTTAGTAGGCACGTTTAAAAAGGGTGGAAATACAATTTGTAATTTTTTATACAATGCTATTGAAAGTGAACTTAAATTAAATTATTATAATAAAATATATTTATTGTCAGATAGTTGTGGTGGACAAAATAAGAATTATTTGGTTTTATCTTTTCTGTCAATATTATCACAAGAATTACAAATTGAAATTGTTCATGTGTATCCAGTAAAAGGTCATTCCTACTGTTCATGTGATGCAAATTTTGGTTTATATGGTAGAAAAAAAAAAAATATTGAAAAAATAGAGACAGAAGATGATTACATAGAGATAATAAAAAATTTAAGAAACCCACCTTTTATAATAATAAAAGATGAAGATATTGAAATGAAAGATTTTGAAACTGTTCTTCCTGGAAAATTCAATGAACGCAAATCGATTCATATTAGAGATGCTGTAAAAATAAGATATTTTCCTAATTGTCAAATTGAAATATTCAATACATATAGTACAGATGAAGTACCTAAAATATTCAATATCTATGATCCAGAAATAACATTTGAAAGTTTATTAAATACACCACATGTTCGACCAACTGGCATAAGTAAAGAAAAGTTGGAAGATGTAAAATGCTTACAAAAATATTTATCACCAGAAGCAAAAATATTTTATAATAACTTTTTTGAAAAAACAATTGTAAAAGCTTCAAAAAAAATTGAAAATGAAAAAATAAATGAAAAGATAAAACAAGAAGCTGTTAATTCAAAGAAGAAAATTGAAGATGATAACTTGGGAATAAAAAATAAAACAAAAAAAAAAATTAAAAAATAAAACTCGAGTGATAATATTATTTAAAGTTATTTGTTGTTGTTAAAAATAATTGTTATTTGTTTATATGTATGACAATTGTTATTAAATATTTGTGTGATAAAAAAAAAGAATGACTTCAGTAAAATGTATAAATGGAACAATACTCGTGAAATAATATTTTATTTGTTTTTTACTCAGCGCGCGGCGCGCGTTTTACTAATAATTTAATAACTTTGTTATTTATTTATAAAAAAATTTAAAATTTTGAAAATAACTTATTTATATATTAATAAAAAAAATTGTCACTTGAATTTTGTTAAATTTTCAAATTTGCTCGATAACTTTTATCAGCAAAGTTAAAAGAACTTCATTCACGCGCGCTACCCGTAAATTAATTATTCCTAATTAACAATTGACTTTTTTTTTTTTTTTTTTCATATATCATTAAGTTCATTAATAACTAACCTAGGTCTGTATTAAATTTCAAGAAAATCGGTTGGTAATTTAAAAAGTTATGACGAGGTATAGTTGTGAAAACATGAAATCTTTTATAAAAATTTTTTTGTGTTTTTATTTTTTATTTGTTTAAATATTTAAAAAAAAAAAAAAATTTACTTAAAAAAAAGATGCATATTAGCATTCTTCATAAGTATGTATTTTTTTTTTTTTTTTGAGCATTTTTATTTTTACAAAATATTGTATTTTGCAACGCCGCAAATGTTGAGCTCCGAGCGCTCGTGCCTTTATCTCAAAATCAGGTGTTAAATTGATAGAAGAATTAATACTATTTGATTGTGACATATTAAAAAATGCAACAACACTTTCTTGACCACTTGATAATGACGATAATATTAATAACGTGCCTGACACTCATGGTCTCAACATTGCTGACACATGTTCTTTGTCTTTTTGATTTCTATTATCATTTTCATTATTTATTTTTATTGATGATTATTGTTGATAATTTAATTTCCAAACATTATTACTCGTTGGTAATGTTATTACCATTATTTATTCCAAACTCATTCTTCCATTTTTTTCGGTCTCGTAAAAGTTCTTATATCAATTGTTTTTGTTGTATCATTTGCCAAATCATTGAGTGAACTTACTGATAAACCTTTTCTTAACCAAGCTTGAACATCTTCGACACTTGATGATATTCTGTCACTCACTGACAGCAACCATCTTCCATTGTCATCAACATTAACATGTGATATATCAATTATACTATCGAGAAATTCGTTGATAATGATGTTTTGGGCATCATTGTTTTAAATATTATTCACTTTATCTGACATTTTATTATTATTAATATTTGTTACTCAAACTTACTAAATAGTTGTGCATCACAAAAAAATGAACACGTCAAAAATAGTATTTAAAACTGGCAGCTGATTTAGATTAAATCCTTTTACATATAACTTAATATAAAAAAAAAACTCATTAAACTTGATGAAAAGAAAAATAAACAATAACAACAACATGTGACTTGGAATTATAGCTTACAGCAGCTTAAAAAATCATTATTCACTTTGCGCCATCGATGCGATATTGAATACTGTAAATATACCTAAAAGTTTTTTCACACTATTTACTATTCTTGCTCAATTTCATTTTCATCATGAATCGTTCCGGATCTGGAAGAAATTATGCTTTGTGTTGCTTCGATTTGATTTCATTTTATAATGTTCGTCAGAATGCCCTAACTTTTGAGAGAAATTTCAGGAAAAACGCAATTTCTGGAACTGCAATAATCCCGACAACATACGGCGCGCGCACCATCGATGCGATATTGAATACTGTCCTGATATAAAGGTTCTTTGTTAATTAATGGAAAATAAGTAAACTTTTTACCACTTTTACGTATAAGTGAAGCTTAAGTAATTTCGTTTGTTAGCTCATTTATTGATAACAAAAAAATGATTGCCATATAATTTTCAAGGTCAAATAATAAGAAAACTAAGAACAAATCATAGATTGCAATTTTCGCCAGGTTATTAGAGATAACAACACTAACACTACTGCTAGCAAGCAAGTATAGTACACAGCTACATTATATGCTTGTGTGTTTCACGTCTGTGTGCATTACTTGCCACGAGAAAGCAAATATTTTTTTTTTTTAAACTCGAATAACTCTTAAAATCCGTGGCGAACATAACTTATTTTTTCAAATTATATTCGTTTTTTTTTTATCTACAATTTGATAGAAAAAAATAAGTTTTCGAGTAGACAACGGATCTACTATATGCTGCTAAGAAAAGGAAATAATTGTTTCGCCCTATTCTCGTGTAAGAAAGTTGTTAACTTTGACATTCATTATCTAAAAAAAGCCGAGGCAAGAAAAATTGAAATAAATCGTCAAGATAAATAATGATTTCATTTAAAAAATAAGCCTAATTAAAAAAAATCGAGTAGAAATTCGATTATTTATAAACAACCTTGAAAAAAATGGTTTCAAAGGAAAATACTTGTTTAGTTAAAAAAGAGTAAATTGAATGATCTATTTTTCTTATATTTGTGTTGATTTATTTCTTAAACGAATCTAATAAAATCATTAATTACATGAAGTATAACCTCAAATTTTTTTCATCTGTAATTTTATTTATGTACGTAATTTGGCAGGTCACGTCAGCACAAAAAATACAAAAAACATTCAATTATATAATTTAAAATTTTTTTTGGGCTCAAATTTTGACTAAGTCATTTTTAAGAAATACCGAAGATATTCCGAGAGTGTTTTTGACATTAAAAAAAAAAAATCAAATCAGCCTAATGTATATATATACTATTTAGGACAATGATGACAAGAAAGTAATTTTTTTTTTAAAATTAATTTGATACAAATACACGTTTATTTTTTTTTCAACACCTGAAATAAGAAAAATATCTTGTTTAAAACCTAAATTTTTCTAAAAACTGTTGCTCACTCATATACTCAATAGGATCAGACATATTGCGAATATTATTGTTTAACCTCATATTAATTTATCTTAATCTCCCTGGAATATTGATTTTGTCCTTTTCTATTTCTATTTTTGTCTGCAACAGTAACAACAATCAACTTGAAAATTTGACAGCTTTATTTGTTTACATAAAAATGAGCTCTCTTGTAATAAAATACGATTCATACAGAACTCTGACAAAAAGTTTTTGAAGCACTGCTATCGGAAAAAAAAGCCCTAATGAGAACATCCTCTGAATACGGGTGCTGTACTGATATAAATAAAGGTTCTTTCACACCATTTTATTATTCTTGCTCAATTTTATTTTATAATGTTGTCGAATTGCTTTGGACTTGGAAGCCATAATGCTTTGATCTGATTTGGTTTTATAATGTTTGTCAGAGTGCGGTAAGGTTTTAAAGAATTTCAATAAAAACGCAATTTCTGAAAATAATTCTGAAGTTTAAAAAAAAAATATACATCTAAAAAATATGTTTTTATTTTTTTATTAAAAAGCTTGTATTGATTTATAGGATGATCAGAAGACAGAATATTTTTACCTAATCTCAATCATAATTTAAAATAAATTCCCAAGGAATTGGAGGGTTAGGGTTAGCTCTATGCCGTGTATAATAGGCACGGTAGTTATCTCGTTTCCCGACTTTCTTTTCTTTTTCTCATACTTGATTATGGATTAAGTTTAATTGAGTGTATACGGAGAGAAAAAAATATTAGGTTTTACTAAAAAAAAACACTGGATTTTACTATGTTTTATAGTACTGGTGGATGTTTTGGGAAATTTAGCACCATTTATCATGTAATCAGTGAGTTTTACTATGTTTGAGAATTTTAATCAGACGTAGTAAGTATCATAATACTCAATCGTAAAAATGGCCATGTTTAAAATAAAAAGTACTATGTTGTATAGTCAAAAATATATTTGATTAAAAAATATTTTAAAAAATTGTCAATTTTTTTTCTGTTGTATTATTAACGCAGAAGCTTTTGTTTTTTTTTTTTTTTTCTTTCGCAGTCTGACCGGGGATTGAACCGACGAACATAGTAAAATTCGCTTCAAATATCGTAATTAATATAAAACACACAATAAAAATTAAATCGGGAATCGTATTTTTTTTAAATTGATGAGTAGTATAAATAATATTGTTCGAATTTAGGTACTGAATGATGATTTTAACGAGCGTCAATTGTCAATTCTACTATGCTAACATAAGAAACATTAATTTACACATAGCACTTTGTATCTAAAGTTTATTAAAAAAAAAGATTTCGTTAGTACTTTCGACTATGTCTTTAGTAAAAAACATCTTGTTCCATAGTTTGATTACAAATGATTTAATTTACTATGTGCCTTTATTAAAATATATAGTATAAATAATAAAAAATATAGAAAAAAATATTATATCTTATCAAAAATCCGAAAACATCAGGTGTACAGATAGTTTTAAGAAACAATGACATAAAATAAATAACAACAATATTTTCCAATTTAAAAGTTTAATTATTAGAGTCTACTAGACGCCTTAACTATTCCTCAGCCAATCCTTTAAAATATTATAAAATGAAACAATTGTGCAACAATATCCAAATGATATAGAGAGAACCATCAGTGAACCATAGAGAGCCAGTCAAGAAAAAGTAGTGATCGTTCAAGAGCCAGACAAGGTGTCTCATCTCACGACAGTGCAAAGTGCTGAGATACTGAGGGCTCTCTTCTCTCACTTGCGTGCTCTCCTACCTATCGCCCCGGACATGCACAGCACGCTTCTCTAGCCCGCAACACGAATAGGTTTACGATCCAGCCCGTAGCCTTCGGTGAGTTCGTCTCGTCCACGGATGGAAGAGGAGACTTTTACCAAGATGAGGTTTAAGGCAGCATGTCAAAATATTGAAGAAAAATTCCCTCTCACAGATTTTGATCAAAGAAGGCTTATTTTTTAAGTGAAATAAAGATCTATTTTATCAAATTTTTTTTGTAATTTTCTACCACGATTTGACCGAGATAATTAGGGTCAAAGTTGGCAACAATTTAACACACAAGCATAGGAAGCATTGGCACGTTTTCACTCCTATTGAAAAAACGCTCTCACAGAAAACCTTTATTTTACTACAGCTTATACTTCTTTTAATAACAAAAATAATTTTAAAAAAATCATCGATTTCTACCACGAATTTTAAAAGTTATTAATTATTTAAGACGAAAATTTAGGGTCAAAAACAGTCAAAAAGTACCAGGCGAAGCATTAAAAATCTGCTGAAGTAGTATTACGTGTGTGTAAATACGAGGCGCCCTCACTCATACTTCTAAAGACGCGTCAGTAAAGTATACAAACTACAGACATTAGAGGGCACTTATTATTTTTTTAAGCTATGGTTACAAGGGTGCCTCTTTGAACCCAAAGAATTATCCTACCTTGGGATTTACATACTGCCTTAAAGTATCAAGACACGTTACGGGACATCGAATCAATACGCACTACTAACACCACATGTAACGGACTTGACTCTCCACAGAGCTTGGGGAGTGATCCTTTTGGATTATTAACAACCAACTCCCATAGTTATTAACAATTCAGGCGACAACGAATAAATAATCAGACTTTATTGATTTATATCGGGCTTATCGTTTGATTATTTAATTCGAATAACGACGAAATAATAAATTTTGTCACAACATGTATAATTGAAAAACAGTGTTGTTTTCAAAAAAAAAAATTTCAATTTCATTGTTTATCACGTTGCATAAATATCATAAAATAGTATATTTTCGTTCTGAAAAGCGCACTACCCCTCTCACCCCCCCATAAAAAAATTTTTATGTTACAAGGGCAGTGGGAATAATGTGTGAATTTCCAAAGCGCAAGAGGGGTAGTGCGCTTTTTAGAAATTCACACATTATTACCACTGTCCCTAGTAACATAAAATATGGTTCGTTACATGTGCCCAATCAGAGAGCCCGCTCACAACTCATTTGGAGGGTAAACACTCGCCAAGGCTCGTGCTTGCCCCTCCAAATTCGTTGAGAGCACACTCTCTGAGTGGGCACTTGTAACGAAATATACTATATCGTTATCATTGTCAGGCGTACACTGAAAAAACGTTCCCGCTGCAGGCACCGCAGGCACGGTACGTTCCTGCTGCCGTAGCAGTAAAGTAGACTGCGAAGCGTTGTACTGCTGCTGCAGCCGAACATTTTATTGTCGATGAGTTCAGGCGTATTAGCAGTACAAAGAATAGCTGTATGACACGTAAAGACTCATTCGATAAATTAAATGATGTATATATGTATATTATTAATATTAATTATTAATAAATATAATTATATATTACTATTATTATTGAATATGAATTGATTTTAAAATCTTGTATATTGTAAAAAAATATGTATAAAGAATTTGAAAAAAATATATTTTATTTGAATATAGAATTGAAAAAAAAAATTTACTTTTTTAATTTACCGTGTAATAATAATAAGTTAACTTATTGAATAAACGAAGAAATTGCATTAACTATGATGATAACATAAAAATAATATTACACGGTAAATTAAAAATGTAAAAAAGTTTAATTTTTAACGTAAAAAAAAATTTTTAAATTTAACATTGAAAGAAATTTTTAATTGAACATTTAATAAAATGCTAAATTTCAATCCTAACCTATAAGTGATGTCAAAGTCGTGAACAGTATATGACCGCGCATACAGATGCGCGCATTCAGTTGCCACAGCAGTGCTTTGTACTGCTCTCACAGCAGTACAGTTTACAGAGAATATACGGGTGCTTACTGTGGATTTCATGGACATCCTGCTACTGTAGCGGTCTACCATCACCGTTCTAATAGACCGTGCCTGCAGCGGGAACGTTTTTTCAGTGTAAGGAGCATGTAAAAAAATGGTCCATGCGGCATATTAGTCAAAGCAGTTGCCCAGATGAGATAGAGTATAAAATAGAAGAGATACCTATATTTTAAAATTGGTGGGGAACACGAAAAAAAAAATACTTATCGAATTGTTGTTAACTATTTTCAAAAAAAAAAAATTGATTGACATCTTATTCCTTGCACATTTCTGTGGTGCACGGAGAAAAATAAAATGCAAATTTTACATCTAAAAACTGTGAAGTATATTGAAAAAATAAGTTTATAGACATTAACAAATTTGAGAGATAGATTTTACATTTTTTTATTGTAAAAAATTGAGGTTGTCTAATTTCTCGGAAGCCTGGTAAGAAACATGTGTGCGTGAGAAAGTCATTCATCTTTTCTTTAACTACTGATTTTCCTTGGATATTTTATTTATTTAATAAACAAAATACATATTATTTTATTATAAATAAATAAAAATGTCCAAGGAAAAGCAGTAGCTAAGGAAAAGATGTAGCTGAGGAAAAGATGTAGCAAAGGAATTGAGGTTGCCAAAGAATTATGTTTCAAGGAAATAATTCCTTAGCTACATCTTTTCCTTAGCTACTGCTTTTCCTTGGACCTCTGTAATTTTAAAAAATAAATTTACATGTATTTTATTTATAAAAAAAATTACAAAGGTCCAAGGAAAAGATGTAGCTAAGGAATTAATGTGACTAAGGAATTATTTCCATGAAACATAATTCTTTGGCAACCTCAATTCCTTAGCTACTGCTTTTCCTTGGACATTTTTTAATTATTTTACAAATAAAATACATGTAGATTTATTTTTTAAAAATACAAATGTCCAAGGAAAAGCAGTAGCTAAGGAAAAGATGTAGCTAAGGAATTGAGGTTGCCAAAAAATTATGTTTCAAGGAAGTAATTCCTTAGTCACATTAATTCCTTAGCTACATCTTTTCCTTAGCTTCTGCTTTTCCTTGGACCTCTGTAATTTTAAAAAATAAATTTACATGTATTTTATTTATAAAAAAAATTACAAAGGTCCAAGGAAAAGATGTAGCTAAGGAATTAATGTGACTAAGGAATTATTTCCATGAAACATAATTCTTTGGCAACCTCAATTCCTTAGCTA